>NC_140593.1:12135272-12137772 GCF_964204655.1 Triturus cristatus | reverse complement strand
ATGGGGCACAAGATGCCACCTGCCAAATCAGTGCTGATGAAATCTTCCAATACTATAAAGACATAATTGAAAAAGAAAATAAGAAAAATCCCTAATTCATCCCAATTGATCAGATACCAGATGAATGGGAAATTGAAAGTCTGTGTAAAGAAAATTGCCAGGTTAATCACTGATGGGGCAGAAGATGTCACCTGCCAAATCAGTGCTGATGAAATCTTCCAATAGTATAAAGACATAACTGAAAAAGAAAATAAGAAAAATCCCAAATTCATCCCACTTGATCGGATACCAGATGAATGGGAAATTGAAAGTCTGTGTAAAGAAATTACACTGCTCGAAATAACTAAAGCCTTCGATGAATCAGATTTAAAGAAAGCAGTGGGGCCTGAAAAGATTGGTCTGAATGACTTATATAAAGTGCATAGCAGGCAACCAAGACTGCTACCCAGAATCTTATCATCTTGGTTATCGATAAGAAGAGTACCAGACAGTATTAAAAAGAACCGGTCAATACTAATACCTAAGAAGGTACTGATTAGTGAACTCAAAAAAATCAGTAATTGGCATCCAAATACCATCGGTACGGCATTCATAAAGTTGTTCACGAAAATATTAACTAACAGACTCACATTTTTTGTTGAAATAAATACGAGAAAAAAAGGCTTCATGAGAGGTTGTCTCAAAAATCTGACTCTTCTGCAAAACATTATAAAAGGGGCACGAAAGAACAGAAGCTCGTTGGCAGTGGTGTTCGTAGATATCTCAAAAGCTTTTGACTGTGTCAGCCATGGTCATATTCTACAGAGTCTTGAAAGACACAGAGTTCCATCATTCATCAGAGACATAATAAAAGATTTATACACGGACTCAACAACATTTTTCGGGGGAAAAAACAATGAAGCAACTCCAGAAATAACAATGAAGTCAGGAGTTAAGCAAGGTGACTCTTTATCCCCACTGCTGTTTAATATTGTCATGGATCCTCTGATCTGTGATCTTCAGAAAGAAGGCAAGGGCTTCACATTTGGTTCCAATAATCTCATCAAGCAAATCACCGCTCTGGCCTTTGCCGATGACATCGCAGTACTCAGCAACACCTGGGAAGGAATGAGTAAAAATCTGAAAATCATTGAAAAATTCAGTAAAACAACAGGATTAAAACTTAATGTGAAAAAAACACATGGATTTTATATAAGTCACCATAAAGATAAGATCCTGGTCAACAACTGTAAACCATGGCAATTTGAAAAACAAAACATTGAAAACATTCATCCAGGAGAAAGTGAGAGATACCTCGGACTGAACTTTGATCCACACACCGGCCATTCAAGCAACAACAAAATTAATGAGGTTCTTGTTGACTGGGCTCAAAAACTCGACAATCTATCACTTAAGCCCACACAGAAAATAGAAATATTGTGTCAATATTTGATCCCTAAACTGTCATTTAAACTGGAAATGACAGGAACAGAAGCTAAAACTTTAAACATTCTGGATCAAACAATTAAAAAGTATGTCAAACATTTTCTACACCTACCTGCATACACATGTGATGGTCTCCTGTATTCGAAAAGATCCTTTGGGGGCGTCAGTATACCAAAATTATGTTTGACAAATGGTCTGAACAAAGTCAATAACTTATTGTATCTCAGGGAAGCTCCAGATCTGTACATAGCTCATTCATTCATGTATGCAGGAGAAGTAATCAATGAAAAAATTGATAGCATCATCAAAACACATAAACTAAACATTTTAGATAGTAGATTTCTGAGTCATGAATTGAATTTGGTAGCAACATATGATTGGAGGAAAGAGGAATTTGAGAAATGGGCAAATCTCCCTGTCCAAGGTGATGGTATAAAATACTTAGCAAGTAATCCAACCTCAAATTTTAGGATCAGCAAACATAATAAAATAAAAGAAAATCAATACATAGCTGCGCTGATGTTGTTCGGTATACTAGAGAAACCATCACTAGGGGAATACATCGTACATTTGCTACTTGTAGATACTGCAAAGATGTGTGCGAAACAATTTCACATATTTCAGGTGCACGTCCTAAAACCAAGGACATAAGGATAAAAATGCATAACAAAGTGTTGGAATTGCTAATTGATAGAGCAAAAAGGTGTGGGTGGATGACATTCAGGGAACCTCATGTTAAAAATAGTCAGGGTGAACTAAGAAAACCAGACGTAGTGTTCACCAAAAATGGTACTGCTGTAGTGGTTGATGTTTCAATTCGTTATGAAAACTCACAAAATTCCCTTGAATTAGCATATGAGAGTAAAGTTAAATACTATCAGGATCAATCGCAGCAAATCAAAGATCTTACCAACTGTAAAATTTCATGGCTTTATTGTCGGATGTCGGGGAATTTGGCCTCAATGTAATGATGTTGCTCTGGCTGATCTTGGTCTGCAAATGTCGTTCCCATTCAAGAAGAATGTTTGCCTGACTACTTGAATGGACACTCTCCAAATGTGCCAAGTATTCATGG
>NC_140593.1:10798587-10867572 GCF_964204655.1 Triturus cristatus | reverse complement strand
CAGCCACAGCCATCAATAGTAGATCTTCCTAAAGTTGGAGCAGAACAGGAGATTGAGCTTCTGAAGTACTGGGTATTTTAGACCCAGCGGTGCAGGGACACACACCCTATGACTTCTGGGTTTCACCCTGTTCCGGACCTACAGAAACACAGAGTCTTCTGGGTGAAGTCAAAGAATCGTTTATTGGCTGCAGACCAATGACAGGTATCCTAGAAGTACAACAGCGTGTATGTTCTCAGGAGACTGCTGCAAATCATGGAAACGGACTTCGCATTAAATAGGCCCTTTTCGGCCTCAAGCATACATTCCTAGGTTTTATGATACGGCAATATACAAGGATAGGTTACAAAGAAAAGGCAAAGTCATGATGACCATCCCACATTCCAGTTCGGCCAACTCACAATGATTTACACAATAAGGTTCAGATCCCACGTTAGATGTAAGCAGACCCCCCAATAAACATGAGCATCTCCTGTTTTGGGAAACAAGTCATAAAGCAGGAACAAGCAGGTGTGGAAGAGATTAGCCGGAGGTTGAGGGTAGAATGAAAGGGTTTTATGATGGGTCAAGCCCTGATGCTAATCACAGGTGGACGGAGGAAGGGGAGCTCGTGAGACCGGTTTGACCCGGGGCAGCAGAGCCAGCTGCCCAGGTCACAGAGAAGTCACGGGAAAGCACATGTACTGTGAGGCCCGTATTTGCTCCATTATAGCCTATGTGAGGGCAATGACAAGATGGCCACCGCTTCCAAAATGGAACCCGCGTAGTGGAGCAGAATAACGTGTACGCAGTGCATTCAGAGCTAGAACGTCACATAAAACACTCGTACATGCCGCATTTACCATTTGCGGTTCGCTAATACCAAGATGGACAGGGGTAGGGCCTTGTCCCCTACGCGGTGGCAGAGATTAAAGTACGACACTTCCTGCCAAGCAAGAACCTCCTCTTCTAGAATCATTGGCTCCCAGTTGTTAGCAAGAAAAAGGAAGGGTACACCACCATATTCTCCAAGTACCCCTTCTGATGATGATGATGATCTGGACATGGACATGGCAGAATCCGAGAGACACCAGGAGAGGCAAGGGAAAAGTTTCTAAAAGCCCTAGAATTATGGAAGGGGATGAGGAGGAGGTTGATGACAAGACAGTCATTGTTATGGAAGCTGGCACAAAGGAGTTCGACATTACCCCTCCTATTCATCCTGCTCCAAGGGATGTGGCATAGGTACCTTTGCTAGCTCCCATATTTCTATAGCGCTTGCTGAGACCTGCACCAATACCTACCTTAGTAGAAGCATGCACAGCAGAGAGGCAATTGATGACATGCCACCCTACCTCCAGTTCTTCTTCAGGGATTGGCACTGGCACACTAAGAATGTACTCCACCCCAGTTTGTGACTTTTTGTTCACTTAGCAAGTAGGAGTACATTGTAACATGCTCCATTTGCCATGTGAATGTTCGTCAAGGTAAGCCTGCTACATACAATAGTACTGGAGACCAAACTACCCATATGAATAAACATCACAAAATCCGTTGGGAGGAGCACCTTAAAATATTTGTGGGATGTCATGAGGAAGAAGAGGGTGACAATTTTACACAAATCAGCCTTTTCCCGAGAAGTGCGACAGCATCACCCACCTCAGTGACCTCAAAATGGCACAAGACTCAGAATCAGATGGAGGCACCATGGCGTACACTGACTACCCCAAGACGGACATTGAGTCTACAACCTCCTACTTCTCTGAAGTCGTCTGCATCAGTGTCCCCAGAAAAGAAGAAAATCCAGGCCACTATCATGGGATAGTTTAGACAGGAGGGTCCCTACGACCACAACCACCCAACCACACATATGTGCTGCGGAAAACTGCAGAAATTTAGTGCAGCATCTCATCTCTTTTTTTGTTGAAGGAGTGGGATTTTAAGAATTTGTGGCAGCCATCTTCCCCAAATGGAAGGTTCCAAGTGGGGCTATTTTGCCAGAGTTGCTGTTACAGCACTCCATCATGATGTGCTGCAATTGGTTGCACAACCTTTTCAGCAAAGTGATGTTCACACTGTCCACCTGATGACAGATCTGTAGACCAGTTGTCAAGCAACCGATTATATGTATTTCACTGCACACTGGATCTTTTAAGGGCATTCAATGTCATGCAAGAAGTCTCAGGACTGGATTTGTTGCCAGTGGCAATGGCAGTAATCTAGTCAAGGCCATGTCAGATAGCGGCTATTTCAGGGTTCTGTACCTAGCGCATTGCATCAACCTGGTTGTGCAGGATTTTTTCAAAATGAAGACTGGGCCTGATTTAGATCTTGATGTGACTTCTGTCATCCCTCCGTGGTAGTGGTTTCAAGTACTGAGTCAAGCTGGTGGATTACCGCCATCATATTTAGATGTATTGGGGCTGAACCTCCGTCCGCAGTTGCAGAGTGTTTTCCGTTGCATAAGAGGTACACTGCTGACTGCGCTGTGGACTCCTATGATGGCTAACATTAATCAGTCACCTCCAGGCTGGCAGATTACCGCCGAGCATGTTAGGATTTCACAGCTGTGCTGGCACTGTTGGAATGGATTATAGCAGCACCTACCTGATGAACTGTGGCTACATGTGACCACCTGCATATCACATGATTTTTTGCCATACCACCACAAAACAACATTTTCCTGCAAGAAAAACTCATAGTAACACAATGAAACACACATCACACACACACTATTGACAATATACCCACATACACCACAGCCACAGCAACCACCACAATAAAACAATCATCTAAACCAACACACTGACACAAAAGCACACCTACATACATGACAACACCAAGCAGAACCAAATAACCACACTCACATGAATATTACATACCAGCACAAAAACACACAACCAAATATTCACAACAAATACCCGACCAACATGCAACTGCCAAACATACAGACACAACCACATCACTCACTCCAGCTCCTTCTATCTCAACCAGCCAATCCACTCCCACCCCTCCTATCCTTACTCTTTCTTCCCAGTTCTTAAACTACCTTGTGTTGACCTCTGCCAGACCTAATCCCACCACTCCCAAGAAAAAGCCTTGAGGTGCCTTCTTGTGGCCAATAGATGCCCCTTCCGGTGGAGGTTACCCCTGGACTATATGCAGGAGACAAGTTATGGGCCAGGAAAAAATGTATTTTCCAAACATCAGTCACGGTCACATATATGTTACATTGCCAAAATATTGTACTCAAGAAATATATTACAAGATTGATTTTTTTAGTTGAACTTCCACAAAGTGTGTCCAACATTGATTCATTCTGTATAATCCAGTTAGTTAATGGACTGGAACTGATATAATAGTGAGGTGCATATTCTGACTCACATACAATACTGGAAATACAACATTTCTCTGACATTTCCCATTGTAAAGTTCAAACATTGTTAGTACTTCCAATTGTGATGGGCTTTGAAAATGTTGTGCACACATTAATTTTGGAAATTTATAAAAATACTTTTGTTTTTATTTAAAATTAGGTGATGATACAGGTCTGTTCCATCTCATTTCTGACACAACTAGATTAAAAACATATGCATTTCACAAGTAAATAAAAAAAAAATGAATAGGATATTTCAGTCAACGCATGGGCCCAGAGCAAATGTTAAGTGACAACTCAATGTACACAAGTAATGCGGATTGCTCACATTCGATTCCGGTGATCAAGTTGCAGCAGCAAAGGCATGACTTGTACGATTGGGTTCACAAAGGAAACAGAAGGGTAGAAGGGAAAAAGATAGGTTTTTACCTTATATGCCTTCCAATCTGCCAACTCAGGTGTGGAGGTTACCCAGCCACAATTGCCTTCGCAGGAAGGCACATCCTGATTGGCCTGGCTGTAAAATTTGCTGATCTCCTGCCGCAGCCGCTGTTTCCTATGGCGCCATTGACGCAGGTCTAAAGTGCTGGTGGAGAAGGCTGGACTCGGGCAGTTTTTTGTCTAATGACCCACCAGCATCTAAATTGAGTGGGTGGACCACCTAGACGGCAGATGGATTGTCTGTTGAAAAAACAATGGTTGGACCAATTGCACCAAAATCTAAATCTCCCCCATAGTCAGTAGCATACTGACCACCTGCAGAAGAATCTGCACTAATTGTATCCATTCTTTTAAAGCCTGGAAGAAGTTGCGCATTATTCATAAAGTACCAGTTAAAACCCTCATACAGGAGGTGCTACCACATTGGAACTTGGCCTAGTATATGTTTCAATGTCTGTTTGAGCAATACAGACAGATCAATGACTATGTCATTCAAAGAGGAGGGGACTCTATTGGGAAAAGAATAACTCTGGGTGGAGTTGCACTAGGCGAAGCTACACAAAGTGCAATAAATCTCCGCCGCACTACGTGGAGCTCCGCAAGTGGTGGAGTACGGTAGAAAAATGCTGTTCGCAGTGATTGCATAGTGCTAGATGATTGTCCGCACTGTGCAATCATTGCGAACAGCACCATGCACAGCACAAGCCTACCATTTCTGCCGCTCGAGTAGATTTTTACTCAAGCGCCAGCTTTCTCAATGCGATCGGGTAGTTTCTCAACGCGAGAGGTTGGGAGCATACGTGACAAGTCGCAATGAGAAACCTGACCCTCCCCGCATTAAGAAATCTTGCCGGGAGGTTTATTTTCCACGCTTGCGCTCGCCAACTCAATGTCAGCGATCGCGAATGAGGAAAAATCTCAAAGGGCGTTGGATTTTCCTCGCTCGCGCTAGCCAACTTGATGTTGGTGAAGGCGAGCGAGGAAAAAAACTCTGCTCTGCTGTGCGAAACAGAGTTTTTCAGAACTCCACGAGCTCTGCGTAAGGCGGAGAGTGGGAAACTCCGCGAGTGGAGCGGAGTTCACCGCCCAGGGTTAGAAAAGTATGACCATGGATGTGGAAAAATGGGCCTAGTCAAATGCCTGCCAAATATGCTCCTCCCTTTTGAGGTTTTCACACAGGAAGTTAGCAAGAAGGACAGCATTATGTGCCAAGCTATCCCGCTGTTGCATCTGCTACAGGACCAATTAAAGACGGTGTCTGAAAGGTTCGCACTTGCAGGTGTGAATGAAAACACATGGGTGCATACTTTGGTTGAGAGCTAGGGGGCATATTATCAAGACAGTTGATAAAATTATTGCCGCTTTAGTGGCAGAAAACTGCCGCTAAAACGGCAATAATGGGCTTGATAGTATGCTCTATGGAATTCCAATTGAAGCCCATGCTAGATGTCCTTCACAACACAAGAGATGGTTTGTTGAGCAAGCCAGAGACTTGGAAGAAGAATGGCTGGAAATTACTAATGTCCCATTCCTAGGCATAACATCTGGGTTGACGTCTTCAACTTTCAGAGAGGACAGCCTTGTCTCACAGAAGCCAAAACCAGCAAAGGCAAAGGAGGTTGAGCAAGTTACAGCACTAATCACCCCTAAGAGGATGACCCAGGAGTTTCTGGATGACCCAAAAGAGGTCTATGTGGATCAAAGCCCATTGGTGTATTGGTATGCGAAGATGCACCAATGGCCAGTGCTCAGTATGCTCGCAATATAGTATCTGGCTTGTCCGGTAGCCAGTATATCTGCTGAGCATGTGTTCAGTAAAGCTTACACAGTGCAGCTGACACAGTTGGCTTTGATCAAAATGAACCAATAGTTCATACCACACAATTGCACCGCTCCTAAAACAGCACAGAAGGAGGAAGATGATTAGCCAGAGTGTTAGCTGACCAAATACTGGTTGAACCACCTGAGTATGGGGACAGACTCCACTTCATTGACTGAGTATTGCACCATAGTACTTTGTAAAAACAACAGTTAAAGGACAGACTGCAGAACAATGTCATACATTCACCCCAGTACAGAGATCTGGTCCTAAATTCAAAGTTGTATTGCTCACCTTGCCATTACAGTTTGAACCCAGCCATATGCAAATCAGTCTTGACCCTCTGCCTCATGGGAACAGTCCAGCCCGAACTGCCAAGCCAGGTCCTCCCTGGACTGGAAACAAGCATCCAAGGACCGGTTTCTGGCATTTCAGCCGTCTTCAGCCAGGCTTGCTTGATTTCCAGTGGCAAAGTGAGCAAGGGACTCACGTCTGGGCATACCCGTCCCACTCAGGGTGACAAATGCAAAAACAACAGTTGATGGACAGAATGCAGAACAATGTCATACATTCACCCCAGTACAGAGATCTGGGCCTAAATCCATCGTTTTTTTGCTCACCATGCCATTCCAGTTTGAACCCAGCCATATGCAAATCAGTCTTAATTCCAGTGGCATGGGGAGCACGGGACCCACGTCTGGGGATACCCATCCATCATCTCCTTGTGTTTGCTTTGTTCGCCCTAAGTTGGCATGGTATGCCCAGACGTGGTTCCCTTGCTCACTTTGCCACTGGATTCAAGCTAACTTGGCTGATGAAGGGTGTTACCCAGAAACCGGTCCCAGGATGCTTGTTTCCAGTTCAGGGAAGACCTGGCTTTTCAGTTCGGTCTGGACTGTTCCAATGAGGCACAGGGTCAAGACTGATTTGGATTTAGCTGGGTCTGAACTGAGGTGGCGAAGTGAGCTAAACAATGATGATGGATTCAACCAAGATCGGTGGCTGTGGGTGTCTGTCTAAAACGTTTCAGTGCTCCGTCCATCGACTCCTTGTGTTTGCTTTGTTCTCCCTAAGTTGGCAGGGTATGCCCAGATGTGGGTCCCTTGCTCACGTTGCCACTGGATTCAAGCTAGCCTGACTGATGAAGGGTGTTACCCAGAAACCGGTCCCAGGATGCTTGTTTTCGGTCCAGGGAAGACCTGGCTTGGCAGTTCGGTCTGGTCTGTTCCTATGTGGCAAAGAGTCAAGACTGATTTGCACATAGCTGGGTCTAAACTGAGGTGGCCAAGTGAGCTAAAGAATGATGATGGATTCAACCCAGATCTGTGACTGCGGGTGAGTGTCTGAAAAGTTTCAGTGCTCCGTCCATCATCTCCTTGTGTTTGCTTTGTTCACCATAGTACTTTGTGCCAGGATTTATGCGGCCCCATCATTTTTAGTCACATGTATGGCTGGGTTAGAGTTGGACCAGTATGCAGAGAAGAAACCTCCCCATTCCCCTCAGGACATTGGAGACAATGCCTGCCTCCCTCACGTGCCTAACATTTTTTTGCATCACTGAACAGGGCTGCCCCAGAAGATCATTGATTTACAAGACTGCCGAATTCCAATGTGTTGATTACATCAAAGAGGAAATACAGTTTCATGCCTACGACCATGCTTGGATTGGAAGAAGCAACTACTAACTATCTCATCAATAAGTGTTGATGTATTATTGAGTGATTGTGGCTTATTATTGATGATTTATGTGGTGGCAGACAGTGAGAGGGGGTGTTCAACTAATTAGTAAAGTTGATTTAGATGATTTGTAATGTTTATGGCCTGAAGGGTGATCATTTTTCCTGACGGTGATTGACCTTTTAAAACTTAGCAAAAATGTACCTGCAGGGTCCACTTCTTTTTTTCTGGTTCTTCAGAGACCAACCCAGTCACTTTAGTTAACAAACACAAATCTATACAAAATACTGCAATTCTGCTTCTCTCCTTGTTCTTCAACAGCGGTGCACTACAGGTCTATCTTGGGTCGTGACTGGTATGAAGTTACTTGGAGTCAGGAGGAGGATGAAGGGCTCAGGGCAGGACTACCTCAACAGATAGAAAAGGAAACTGTCAACTTCAAAGGGAAACCATGATGATGAGAACTCCGACGCCTAGTACTCAGCTCTGTGGAAGGGAAAAAAGTGCTTTGATTTGGGAAATGCTGCCGAGTGTGTGTGCTGGAGTGCTGGCAAACATGAAACTCCTCTTGTTTCTGCTCTGCCTCTAAGTCTTCTTGGTACACTACTCATGAAGCTTACCCTCCTTTTGTCCTTCTCCTTAACTCTACAATTCGTTTCTGTTTTACGATACTCTGCATTTTCCTCACTTGCAGGAATGAAAGGCGAAAGCTGAGTTTAACACTTCTGCTTAGCTACGAGAACAGTCTAGAATTGTTCAATACATTATCATTTTTGTTTTAACAATCATATTTTTTAGAACTTGGTGAGTTCACTTCACTCCCCGATAATTTGCAATTCATTTTCAAACCTAGATGATAGAACATGTCTAACAATAACCTGTGCTTCTGGGGCAGAAGGACAGTTTGTAATGTATTAGACTGAACTGTGTCAAACCCATTCATTCATTTCCTTCCACAACAGATTTATGATGATGCGCTGCTCATTGCCCTGATGAATATTGGTGCTGTGTTGTGTAGTGTTTGTCTTTATCACAAATTTACCCAAATCCCCAGGCCATCCATTCATTGACCCCCTAACCCTCTCCCCCAGGCTGTGTGATTTATTAATTAATTTACACCAAATGGATCACACGCTTGGTGGGGGATGTGGTTAAATGTGACACCAACTACTGAGAGATATTTTTTACCTGAGTAATAGCTCAACCCAGCACCACTTTCCCAACCATACACAAAAAAACATAATTTGTCAACTTCAACATCATCATTTAGGCCTTTATTGTGTGTAAATGCTGAATCCAGTCCACTCCAGACTTTGAGTAAACTTTCCCTGACTTGAGGATTTCATAATTTGGTTTTCAGTAAATTCCCTGCTCCTCCTTGCTCAGAATAATTTGCTGCTGCTATTTGTTTTTATAATACCTGATATTCTTTGCTGTGTCATGGTGGTAGTAGGCTGGTCTCATTCTTCGAAAGTTATTCAATAAAAGTATAATCTATTAACTGTGTTTTTCTTTTGATTGAGTTGCCTGTGATGGATAATCCTAATGATGAATGTTACAGTTGGAGCTCATAAAGATGGCAGTGGGACCTCTCTTGTGAAGTCTTCCCTGTTAACTCACTACCACCACAATTAGGAAGGCACTTTGGGAAAACTTTCAGTACGGTGTTGGAAGAATGAGAGCGGTAGCAGCCATCATCTATTCAAACATGTTTTTTCTGGCATAAAGTATAATAGAAATGTTTTTCTTTACAAACAAATGTCCAAAAGAAAACCCACCCTATCAACCCGCAAGAGGCTCACCCTTCTCCCAAAACAATATCTCCCCAACCAATATCCGAAATGTGAATGTCAATAAAGGTCTAAAACAAAGTCCAAAAGAAATTATCTGCCAAATTCCCACCCTCTCCATCCACAACAAAACTCCCTCCCACCAATAAAAACTTCAAAAGAGCTAAAAAGATGGCATTCCTCAGGAGGGTCTGTAGGTTTATGAGCCTGGCCTGGGAGGCGTGCCCGTCAATGGCCAGCTCACGCAACATGCTGCGCTGTAGTAGGCAGTCCAATGTGTGGGCAGCAATGGCAGTATGGGCAGCTGCCAGCGGGGCTCACATTGATGTGGTCTGTGGGCTGGAGGTGCAGCTGGCGGGCTGGCAGAACTGGTGACCAGGGCAGAGGCATGTGCCTCACCCTCCTCCTCCAATAACCATTGAAACTCCCCCCCAGTGGCCTCCAACCTCTGCCCCCGGAGCCTGGCTGCAATCTCCTGCCGGGTCAGTGGTGAACCAGCAAGAATAGCTATATCAAGAAAGGAAAAAAAAGAAAAAGGTAGATTTTAAACAATACTTTGTGCAAAACCATTTTTAGATTATATGTTATAGCCCAGTAGCAGTACATTGCTGATCCCCTTGGACTATCAGAATTTTTGATGCGATTAGGAGAGTGCTAGGGGCATGATTTTACCTACACATACATCACAAAAAAAGCACATTTGCTTGGAAGTAAGGAAAGGAAACTTGACTACCTCTACTGCGGGATAATTTAGAGGGAAAAGGCCTGGTAGGTGGAGGTTTTGCTACAGAATAGTGGGGTGTCACTGATCATCAGGTGCATAAGCTTTGGCTTAATCAGTCACTGTAGTTGAAACTGAAAGTTGACAAGTGTCAGAAAAGAAAAATTTGAGCAGATGTAAATCCATTATGGAAGTTATTAAATAATTAAATGAACCACTACTCCCAATAAACGTGGCACATGCCAATAATGTACTATTTAAACATATTAGTAGGCTGGGAGAGATCTTAGGAACTAATAAAGGAGGGAAGTACTAGGAGTTGACTGAGTGGGCACTACGAGGGAAGAGAAAATCACCTTGTTTTTGTTTCAGTTTGCAATCCATTGAAAACTTTGCAAATGTTGTATTAATTGAAGCGGACAAGTCATAGCCAACACTGCAGTGCCAAATTGAACCATGCTGCTGTTAGGTCATGGCCCATGGGTCACACAATGCCATGGGTATGGAGGTCATGATTAATGATGAGTGAGATCTGCCTTGCTTAACAAATAGAGTGGTATACTAGTAATTATCAATAACTAAGCAATGTGACTTACCAATGCCCATTCCTGCTGACGCAGGAACACTTCTTTAGTCACTGCATCATCTGGCGCACTGGTGCTGACCTCAGTACTGGTGGTCTATGCAGCTAGCAAAAAACATTACACATTTTAGATGGCAGAAACACCTCCCCTTTTAATTTTTTTTAACAAAATACAACCACAATATACCACTACAGTTCAGTTTTCAGTATCTTCTCCTGTATCTAAAATATTACTTTGGGTATTTTGTTGGTTGACAATGTTAGAAAAGCCGGGTAGTCGAGCCAAGCAGCACCTTTTCGTAAGGAAGGGTCAGAGATATGATAATGACTGTGAGTCATGTCAAATGCAATATGGGGGTATAAAAAATTGGTCAATGAAGGACAAAGTGTTTTGGTTGGCATATGCAGTGAGACAATGCTAACACTACTTTCCAGTCATGCAGCACTGTCATTGAAACTGCTGGGTTACTGAATAATACATACAGCACAACTTTGGGGGTGTCACCATAACCATGGCCACTCTCAACAAACAAGCATAGAATTGCTTGCTTGGTTCTGCAAACTGCAATCTTCACACTAGAGTACCTAATATATTATCTCAGTCTTAAAGCACCTATCCATAGGGTATATAAAGTAGGGGATGGGTAAAGCTTAATAACCGAGCAGTAGAAAGCTACTGAGGAGTACAGACAGGAGGAAATCAGCTACAGAAACATGAAATATAGAAAAAAGAAATCTGGCCAGTGGTACACCAAAAGCAGCTGGGTGTGCCGAACTCCAGTTCACCTCCACACACATGGCCGCACCCTTCCCCATAGCTGCCGACTCTCCTGCAGGTCGTACTCACTCTTAGACCTGCTGCCTGCAGTCACCATTGAATAGAGAAGGATGCTGCTCAAAAAAGACTAGTGTGGCCACTTCCAACTCAGAAAAAAAGGCACAGGGCTGCGCCCTTTGGCAGCACGGACAACTGCAAGGTGGCGCTGGTAGCCCCTGAACTGGCTCCCCCTTGTCCATGCTCTGTCATGGCACTGGGTGGGAGAAAAAAAAGAATAGGAAATAGAAGGCCCAGTACAATGCACAGAACAGGTAAAATGAATGTCTGTGTATGCCTGTGACCGCGTGGTGCCGTTTGTGCTCGCTTTGTAACAGAGCATGATACTTGCACCAATCAGCACGCACGAGCAACCGAGCACAACTCCGCCCATTCGCGGAGTAAGGCGGAGTTCTTGTGGAGTTTTTTAGTCACTCCAGGGGATTTTGCGAGTTCAGTCTAGGCCTACTTGCAATACATGAGTGTATTGTTTCTTCTCCAGGGGCTAAAGGACCTAAGAACGTTACAATCCCAGTTGTTGCATTTTAAAAAGAGAATGATTAAAAACCTTGGTATCTAACTGTAACGACTGAAAATGCTTCCCCTGATCTGTTAAGGATAATGTGCCCACATTTGTAATAAGGGGTGCTGTCTAGTTACCCAACTCTTTGAGCACCAGAATCAGGGGATGGTGGTCACTGAATGGGTTGTGTTGAATGTTAAAAGAAGATATAGGAGACCAGGACAAAGATATAATCAATGATCTTGCGCATCTTCTACATTTATTAGTTGGAGGAAAATAAAAGTTAGTGGGATAAGACGTCTTGTCTAAGGTGAATGATGGACCATAAGTATTTAAAAGATCATTCATATTTCAGACCTTCTGGGGAGTGTTCCATATGCAATCCCTCCATAATCACACAAGTGGACAGATTTTGCGGTTCAGTGAGGAGTCTGGGCATAAATGGCAGTTAAAATCTCCAACAAAATAAGATTCTTCTGAGGGAGGCCTTCTACCTGTAGTGATACGAGGAGGCCACTTAGCTCTGATAGTCTGGAGGCCCCGTGCTTCTCCCTTTTAGCATTATAAAAATGAATTAATGTCAAACTAAGAGATCTGTCCACCACTAATTTGAGGCCCTGAAGTACTTTAGAATCTCATTTCAAAGGCTTTGCAGAGCCCAAGAGCTACAATGATGATTAAACCTCCGTTCGCTCTACCTGCTCTAGAGCCCTCTGCCGGGAGGAAGAAGGTCTTATAGCCCTCAAGAAAAAAGTTTTTTTCAACCTCTCAGGTTTCCTGAAAGCCAATGATGTTGAAGGATCTAACAATATAGATCAACCTGTCATCTGCAAATTTTGCAGCTCGGCCAGCCACATTCCAAGAAGTAAAACTTAGACTTTTCCCAGTGCCCTGGTTATAATTTGAAAAGGAAACTGTGGTACCCTCAAGTTGGTCTATTAGCAGTTAAGCTAAAAGAATAGTGTCCCACATTTGGGTGAAGCGGTGGCTCAATGTTCGCCGTTCCCTGTCGGGTGATTCTTGGGGCATCACTGACTTTGATTTTAATAGTACTCTCCAGCTGTCAATCTAGATCATTGAGATCCACCAAAGGAGCATGTTATGTTATGTTATGTTATTCGCAATTTATAAAGCGCACGGGCACCCAGAGGTTTCATGGCGCTAGAGAGTGAAGATGGTAAGCAATATCCTAGCCGTGTGCTTGTTTGAACAACCAGGTCATAACAGTTAGAAGTTATCTGCCACCCACCCTAGGCCCAAGCACCCTTGCCATGGGCTGGGAAGTGACTGTTCTCTGCGGTATTATAGGCAGGTCTATATTAAAAAAAAAACAATAGTAATGGCTTAATACCAGAATCATAAGAAAAAGACCGGGATGCGTGTCTCAGGCTATTTCGTGCCAGTTCTGGTTGTCTAAACATGACAATCAAGGTATCTCCCTGAAATATTTTCCTGAACAACCCTATCCAGGAAACCCTCCTAGCCATCAAGATGTGCCTATGGTTTGCCACATTAAATCTGGTGTGTCTGCCTCGCCAGTGAGTAACTTTATTGATCAACTGGACCATGGATTCCTCCTTGTGGGAACCAAGTTCCAGAACCCCTACCAGGAGCATAGTGTAAGGACAACAAGCTGGAGGGAGGTCGATTACTGGCAAGCCAGGACTGTTAGTAGGGGATGGAAATTCTTTTGCTGCTTCAGAGGGTGTGTGGCAGGGGACGCTATCCAATATATTCCATATACTTGCATCCTGCTCGGGGGTTGTGAGGTCGGGGGAGCATTCAGATAATCAGGATCATGGCTCCCATTTCCCTAGAATTATAAATAGGATGCTGATCTCTGCTTGGGCTGTCAGGGAGAGGCGTCCCTGTGCTTCCAGCCTGAATTTGCGGATTTGGGGAAGTGGAAGCTTTATTAATAATGGACAGCATGCTTTCAACTCTGATTAGTGCGTATCTAGAATCTGACATCACTTTGGTAATTTTGTCCCAGAACTGAGTCGACAATTCAGTCAATAAATCAGTAATTTTTTGCTTTAGGGGGTCTCAGAGTTCCTCTATGTCCATCAGGTTAGTTCTTATGAGTTCCTCTCCCACCCCGCTCCAGGGAGCAGATTTACGAGCCCCCTGCGCCACCAGCACGTCACTTTTTGTGATGGACTGGAGGTGCATTTCACTTCTCCATATTTACAAGGAGAGGAAAAGCCACCTTGCGTGACCTTTCCTCTCCTCGTAAATATGGCCCCTTCACACACAGCATTTTGCGTGGAAGGGGCGTTCCATCGGTGTTGCTGTGGGTGTTCCCACGCATCACCCATGGAACGAGACACATTTTCAGATTCAGAAGGAATCGTAAATCTGGGAATGCATGTCAAATGTACACCTCCCCGGGGGAGGCGTAGCGAGGCTCAAAGAGGAGAAATATTTTCATTTCTCCCCCTTTTTTCCTCTTTCAAAGCATGCTGCATTTTACAGCATGCAAAGAAAGAGGTAAATGCCCCTTCCTGCACAAAAACAATCTCCCCATGACACAGGCATCCTTGCACCATGGTGCAAGGGAGCCTGCGCCAGCTCATGGTTGCAGTTTGTGCGCCAGCGCAGGGGAGAGCACAGGAATGCAACATATTATTGTAAATATGTCTCATTCCTGTGCTTTGGATGTGCTGCAGTGTTGCACAGCCAAAGGGCCTGTGTTGCCAAGCTGTGGCACTTCCTTGTAGATCTGCCCCCAGGTATTTAGTGTCTCATCCAGCTTTTTGGCTCTATGTTTCCTCTTCAGTGCTGGGAGAAGATTAGAGACAAAAAAAAATGTGGCCCATTCTATCATGCGTCAGTGCCTGTTCTTGCAGTCCAAGATACTTGAACTGTGATTTTGCCACCGCTTGCTTGTAATAAACAGAAACAACAACTTTCCATTGATTCAATCACATTGCATCATGTGTCCAGTTCTCTACAGTAGGCCAAAAGGGTATTTGGGTAGTTCCTTGTCTCCTCTTCCTAACCTGCATGAAATCAATCTACATGCACTAAGTAGTCCTGATCATTCTTCTCCCTGGCCGGGGTCGTCGGATGCTTATATAGGATGTTATGTTATTGATTTTTATAGAGCGCGACTGTTACCCGAAGGTGTCCTGGCGCTATTAAAAAAGAGTCCATCCTTGGTCCGAACCGGGTAGGTGTAAAAGGTCTTTAGAGCGTAAATAGCCATGTCTTGAGGGCCTTCCCATATTCCAGATGATTAGTGATGTTTCTAAGGTTTAATGGAAGTGTGTTCCATTGCCTTGGTTGCTTTCACTAAAACACTTCGTCCACCCCAGTTTGCTTTTTTTGCCCGTGGGACTGAAGCTAATTTTGCCTCTGAAGACCGCGGCATTCTTCTGGGAGTATACCATTGAATGTGCCTTATCAGATGGGAAGGTCCACTTCTGTGTAGGTATGTCTGCGTGACGCACATGGCTTTAAACAGAAACTGTTTTTTTACTGGCAGCCAGTGAAGCCTTTTGATCTCAGCCGAGATTGAGGCATATTTAGGAATCCCAGAGATCAATCTGGCTGCTGCGTTTTGCAATAATTGTAGTTTTCTTAATAGTCCCTCCTGAATATTTAGGTATAGGCTATTACAATAGTCCAATCTTGATAAAGCCAGGGCTGAGATAAATATCCTTTGAGACTCTTTAGGTAACAGAGGCAATATCTTTTTACAGGACCGCAATGTGTGCGAAGTGGCAGAGACTACCGCGTTGACTTGATCTTTAAAGGAGAGCTTATTATCAATAATGATTCCTAAATTTTTTACTTTTTTCTTCATGGTGTTGGAAAAGGTCCCAGTGAATCTGGCCACCATTCTGGTGTCCAGAAATTTGGATCATTTCCAAAGAGCACCACCTCAGTTTTGTTAGAGTTTAGTTTGAGGCAGTTCTGGGCCATCCAGCTGCCTACTGCCGTCATACAATCCTTGAATCCAGATGCTGTACTCAGAAGTCCCCCAGGGAGTAGAGAGACCACAATCTGAGTATCATCCGCATATGAGGTAAGGTAGAACCCAAAGGAGTCTACCAGTGGGGCCAAATGTTTTACATCGATATTAAAAAGTGTCGGACTGATAGACGATCCCTGTGGAACACCACAAGGAAGGGAGAACGATTTGGCAGAGAAGTCTCCCAAAGTAAAAGTTTGTACTCTATCAGCTAGGAAGGACTTAATAAGTTTCCATGCTGTCCCTTTAACTCCAATCTCATGTAGCCGGTCCATCAATAAGCCATGATGGACCGTATCAAAGGCCGCGGATAGGCCTAACATGTTCATTGCTGCCTTTCCTCCTTGGTCCAATATAGATCTGAGTTCCTCGGTTGATTTGAGAAGCGCTGATTCCGTGCTATGTCCCCCTCGGAAACCATACTGTGTAGGATCCAGCACCTGACCTTCTTCCAGGAATCTACTAAGTTGTGTGTTCATTATTTTTTCCGCAATTTTTGCAGGTAAAGGAAGCCTGGATATGGGCCTGAAATTATTTGATTTGTTGGGATCCAAATGTGTTTTTTTTTAAAGTGGAAGGACTGATGCTAGGACATATACTATCAACTGCCTTTAGAGGTGCCTACCTACTCTACTTTGCCTGAGGAGGTCCCTGTTTTTACTCAGGCTGCTCTGGTTACTTTGTCATTTACTTTGAATGCATTACAGTTTTCTTCCTGCTGTTGGATGGACATAATCTCTCAGTTCGGTCTTCTCCAGATATGCTTTCACCCCATTCTTCTTCACATAGAACTAAAGATACTTGTCCCTAATGAACATTACTTCATGTCCTTTGTATGATGGTATACTTTGGGATAAAGTCCTATATGACATTTTTGGTCCTACGGAGACATTGAGATGAAAATTACTTTATTGCATGATTTTAAAAAAACCTTTGCAAATGCAAGAAATAAAATGTAGCACATTAATAAGTTTTATAAAATTGAGCCCCAGTTCCTATAAAACAGTTTTGTTTTGTAGTTTCCAACATGTTTTCATGCATCTAAATGCCCACATGGAAGCTTGTCCAGCTGTTGTAGGGATCCTGAAATCTGAGGCACTGCCTGAGGTGGTGAACGACTTATCTCCTCCACCAATGTTTTTGCAGCACGGTCCATAAACTTAACCAGTGCACAGTTTAAGTTTGTATTCCGTGGGTCAAAACATGCCAATACTGCAGCTCTCCATGATCTAACTTCCTTGTTGTTCCAGCCCCTTCATAGGAGGGACCTTCTATCCTTCATGAGGCTTGGGCACAGGCATAAAACATGAGTAATGCCTTCCCTATGATAGCCACAGAACCGACATGGTTCCTGAGTTTGATCTCTTTTCCATTTGGGAAGGTGGCAAGACAAGGGTATAGCCCCTAATCTTAGTTTTAAAAAAAAGTTTGGTGCGTGCACTGAATGGTAAAATTAGATATCTCTGAGGTCCCAACTGATCATACGATCTAAGAGTCATCCAGCCGTGACTTCTTATTGCAAGACTTGCCTTGTCTTCCAAAGAGGAGAGTCTTTTTGCGCTTATTTTTGCTAGTCTTTTAAACTCATTTTGACTAACGTGTAGATCCCATGCTTTGCTCAGACCTAAGATGTTTAGCCCACTTGACAAGTAGCCGTGCCCCGCTAGCCATCGTTTTGATTCCAGGTTTGCCCAAAGATGTTGATCTAGGCTGCCCTCCTTGGATATCCTCAGTTTATGGCAGCTCACTAGGAAAGTCATCATTCTGCTCAGTGATTGTTTGCAAATTCCCAGTTCCAACCTGATTTGTGCCGGGGATGTATTTCCTGGCAGCTGGAAGACCGTCCTAAAAATGATTGCAATAATTTTATCAAGTTGCCCACTGTCCAGTCCTTTTAACACCTCACTTCCGTATGTTAAGGTTGGAATAATTTTTGCCTGTGCCACCTGGAGTGTTGGAGCGAATGTTGGGCCGAGTAATTTCCTGTGGATAGAGCTGAGTGCAAATGCTGAAGCTGTTCCTTTCTTTTTTTGCTCTCCCAATTGGCTTTTGTATCTTCCATTGTTGTTGAAGAGGACTCCTAACTACCTTTGGCAATCGGTTTCTGTGATGCTTTCCGAGTTTAAGACCCATGCCAACTTCTTGGGCCTTCCTGGGCAAACCGCCAAGATTTTAGTTTTCTTGTTGTTTATCTGAAGCTCGTTCTTGGTTGAGTATGCGGCAGTTGCATCCATGAGCCTTTGTAGCCCTATCTTTGTGTTGCTTAGGAGGACCACGTCGTCGGCATATATTAGGTTTGACAGCTGTAGGCTTCCTAATTTAGGAGCATGCAAATTGACTGTGTTTAAATTTTCTGGGAGATCCGATAAAAATAAGTTGAAAAGTGTGGGTGCCAAGACACAACCTTGTTTGAGTCCTTGCGTTGTTAAAATTGGTCGAGACAGTCTGGAACCGTCACCAATTTTGATCCTGATCCATGTGTCCTGATGTAGAAGCTGTACTGCTCTGAATAGTCCATTTGGAATGTTCAATAAGGAGAGCTTCTGCCATAGCTTGGCCCTATTAACCTTATCAAACGCCGATTTATAATCTATGAATCCCATGTAGAGCGATCTAGTGCTAGACTCTGCCTGATCTATCAAGCAGGAGAGAGCCATAAGATTAACCGTAGTGCCAGTGTCTTTTGTAAATCCAGTTTGGTTTGGAGGGATTACTGAGCGTTCCTCGGCCCATGCCCTAAGTGAATTTAGCAGCATCCCTGCAAAGTACTTCACCTCGTTATCGATTAGGGCAACTAAACGATAATTTTCTGGGGATTTTTTGTCACCTGCTTTGAAAATTGGAACGAGAATTGATCCTTGCCAAGAGTATGGGATGGTATTCTTTTCTAAGATGGAGGTGAAAAGTGGAGCTAGCTTGGAGGCCCAGAAGGCTGAATCTTCCTTAAACAAAGCTGGAGGAATGCCTCCAGGACCTGGGGCCCCATCGTTCTGACCATTTTTGATCAGCTTTTCAATTTCGTCCTCCTGGACTGTACTGTGCTCAATGCTGTTGGAGTAATTTTGGCTGTCCATATGCTTTTCCTTTGCCAGGCCTTTATGAAAATGTTCTTCCATGTTTAGCACTTTGCAAAGGTGTTCCGGAGGCAAGTTAGCCACTGTTGCTACATTACTGCCCTCTGTGCCAATAACCTGATTAGGCGTGAAGATTTGATGATCATTAAAGTGACTATGCAAAAAGAGGAACCACTCGGACTCCAGTATGTTTGATGAGGCAGCTTTCTGGACGCGACCTCCAAGGCTGTTTATCATGCGCCAGAACCTCGCAGAATTGTTTGTCCTGATGTCGCTGTATAGTTTGGCCCAAAAGCAGTTCCAATCGGCCCTTCGGTGTTCTCTTTTTACAGACTTTAAATGTCTTCGAGCTTCTCTCAGTTTGGTTATAGTTAGTGAGTCCATTGGCTTTATTTTTAGTTCCCGCCATAACCGGTTCATGCTTCTTTTCGCCGATCGTATCACAAGATCCCAAGAGGACGGCTGTTGGATCCCTGTCTCTTTTGCATGCGTTATTGGTTTTGCGTGTTTGTCAGACAACTTCCTCGCAAAGTTTATCCAATTTGCAATTTGATCTTCGGTTGTTATGGTGGTGTTCTCAATCATGTATTTTGCCTCCATTTCTACCTGCTTTAGGTTTTTGACCGAGCACTTAATTCGTTTTAAATTTATCGTAAAGCTTTCAAAAGATTGTGCCCCTGCCATTCTAAAATGCAGCACTAAATGACTCTTGTATAACATGTAATTCAAAGTAAGTTTGCTGAAATGTCGCGTAATTACACAAAAATAAAAAACGCAAATGCGCCCACCCTTGCCTGTCACTGACTTTCGCTCACATGCATCTGCTTTCACATTGACACACAGGACCACACACATACATGTTCACTCCCACATGAACATACTGTCAACCACAAGCATGGCACGCACACAAGTTATATTTAAAAGCATTTTTTTACTTACCTCAGATGCCAAAAAAGGTCCTGTTTCAGTTTATTGTTTTCCATTTTTTATTACATTAATAGTGAATAACAAAGTATTATTCATTACTGGTGTAATACAAGTGGGCAGAATGCAAGGAGTGCGCAACCTGAAGCCCACAATGGCCACAGTGATTACAGGTTTTACACTGAGTTCACCAACAGGCAGTCAAGTCTTCACTTCTTGTTATTAAGGCTCAGAAGAAAAAGTTTAGATGTGGGACAGGCGTGTAACAGGTAATTGGAGTTGGGGGCTAACGGTTTGAGGGGGCACCTTTCCTTTTGTCATGCACTTGTGGCCCTGCAAGAAGCACTAAGGAATCCATGTGGCCTTTGAACATCGGAAGGCTAGTAGCGAGAAGTTCTGGAATGCAATATTAAATATCTTGAACAAAGTACTAAATACTGTGAGAAAATTAACACCCACTTAAAATAAACCCTGCTAAAAATAACACCGGCTTAAAAAACCCTGCTAAAAATAACACCGGCTTAAAAAACCCTGCTAAAAATAACACCCGCTTAAAAAACCCTGCTAAAAAAAACACCCGCTTAAAAAACCCTGCTAAAAATAAAACCTGCTGAATGCCCCACAAATGATATAATGTTCCCTCGTCCAGGTTATCATTGGTTTACTCCAGATTGTAACCTCAGTGGGTGCACTTGAATGATAAAGTTATTCACTTCCGATAAAGGTCACAACCTCTTGTGTTGTTGTGCTGCAGGTTGTTCCAAAGCGCACTAAATCACCTAATGTGTTTCAAAGCGCCACATGGAAAGCACTAAGGGCCTCCTTTACCAGGGAATGATGCAGCAGGGCGCGGCAATCCATTTTGCTGCACCGAGCTGCATCATTTACAAAGCACATGGGGGCGTCATATTAACAGCAATATGACACATCCGTGTGCTTTGCCCCACGCTGCAGCACAATTGGCTGCCACGCGCCAGCACAGGCACCCTTGTGTCATGATGCAAGGGTGCTTGCGTTGCAGGGATGATTGTTTTTATGCAGGAAGGGACATCTTCCTGCACAAAAACAATCATTGATGGCATTTTCCTCTTTCTGCACGCATAGAAAGAGGAAGAAAATGAAGAGAAATCAAAGTATTTTTCCTCGTTGTACCCTCCTACACTTCCCTTGGGGAGGCGTAGGATTCTGACGCATTCCCAGCTTTACAAAACATTCTAAATCTGGGAATGTGTCAGGTTCCATGGACGTTGCTTGTGAACACCAACTGCGACACCCATGGAATGCCAAGGGAACGCCCCTTTCACAGAGAGTAATGCTTGATTCGGGCCCATGTTTACAAGAATAGTCACGTAGGTTGACCTCACGTGGCCATATGAATATGGGCAAGTCCATTACGCCACCGGTGCATCAAAAAAAGTGATGCCCCGGTGGCGCAATGGGCTTGTGAATGAGGCCCTAAATACGTAACACTGCACTCACAAAGCACCTGAGCATATTACATTTTTTCCAATCATTTCAACTAGAGTAATTGGCCACGGTGTGCTTCAGATCTCTCAGTGCAATACTGCCCTCTAGTGGAGACTGCACATTACAGCAGGTGGAAGAACTCCGTCCAGAAGAAATAGTAGTATGAAAGAAACAAACCATTGTAATACATGGCACTCTATAATCCTTGTATAACGCCAGTCTCTCATTCATTTACAATACATGGCTCTGTGTAATACCTGTATAAACGCCAGTCTCTAATTTTTTTATATTCAGCAACTTGTGACACCCTCAGTCGTTGATTATAAAGAAAAGACATCAGAACTAATATTACAGTCGAGTTCTGATGCAACACTGCCTGCTGCCACAGCTGAGCTGAAGGGCAAGTCAGGCCATGGAGCAGCTGTTTAAAGCAAGGAAAAGGGGAACGTTGCTTTTCCTAAGGTAGAATCTATCTGCATGCACACATTTTGTGCTACAGCAGCATTTTTTTTTTTTTTTAAACTGACTTGCGTTGAAGTGTTTTTAATATCTGTAAGCAAAAAACATCAAACAGGTTTTGATGTGCTTAGTTTTGCACTAGAGGTTTTATTTTTATTCTTCATGCTTGCCAACATGCTCAATCTTTCATAAGAAATAGCTGTGCACCAAGATTTGAAGTGGCTTGTGGGAAAGGTGATGTTATGATCAAGTATTATATGGGATAAATGACCCCCTGGTGTATATGATAAGGATATTGCAAGTCACCTCAGAGTTCCAAAAATTTCTAAAGGAACTCGGCCTTCAGCTCGGTTTCTTTGTATGATCATGGAACTCCTAGGTGACCTGAAATATCCTTATAGTGTACAGCAGGAGGTACTTTATCCTTGATATTCCTTATGTCACGTGTAATAAGGCGGGTGAATATCTATCTTTTTTGTGACCGAGTAACCTGCCAGCTAAACTCAAAACCAGGCCCTTAGTCTGTGCATGAGAAGGTGAAAAGCTAATGAATTTACATGTGGCAAATGGCATTCTCTGTCACAAATAGCATTGACATATGGTGAGTTGGGATAAAATCCTTCATGGGGAGCTAGGCGTGTTGGGGTATCGGGTACACATTGTAACTGTCCAGCAAGATCTAAATGAGGCCCTTAATTCCAAAAGTACTTTTGAAGGTGGGCATCTCTGCCCCCCTTAGAAGTTCAGGCAGGTGCCGCTTCCACTGTAACAGGCGACAGGCTGCTCCTATTGCCCGGTATAGCACAAATCCCTGAATCCGGGACAAGAGGTGGACGGTACCTGCCCTGGGAGCAGTGAGACATCAGTAATAGAGTGCACTGTTCCTGTTTGCACCCTGCGCACCAAGATGAAGGTGCACCAAGGCGCACACAGGCACAGTGTGTGCTATTAGTGTAACGGCTCATGGTGCCTGAAAGCAGATTAGCTATAATTTGTGTACACAAGTCATTTGAAGGAGGCGGAGACAACAAGAGCATGTCAGTATAAGTAATCCCGCACATTTCATTTTATCCCAAGTGGGTTTGCTGAAACCAAACATGAAATTAAAACACAGTTCATCACCCTCCAGTGGGCACATTTAAAGTAACATTACCAGGTTTGCTGGAAATCTCCTGCACCTGTTGTTCCTAATGTTACAAAATATAAAGTCACACAGGACTACTTATAACGACATCCACTTGTTGTGATACTCAAGAGGCCTACTTCAGGGTAGAACTTGGTGAGCAGGTGCCTGCAATAATCTCCTGAATTGTCATGCAGTTGGCCTGTGAGCAAAACTGGGGAAGTCTGAAACGAGTTAGGCCTCTGAAAATAAGAATTCTCTGTATGTTGCTGGCTTTGCTGCATTCCAGAATAAATCATTGGAATCTGTTTGGGAGTGCACCTTCACCTGAGGGCAAACTTTCTTTTGCATATATATGTAGGTAGATATAGTTAGGACCTAGTTTCCACAAGAAAGGAGTATTTTGGTGTTATTTGATGAAATTTCACAAACTTTTCAAAACGAAAACAAAGCTCAATTGTGCTGCTATTTTGAAAGTTTTGAGGTGATCTGTCAAGGAGGGGCCCAATATAAAGGGGTGCTTAAAAGTGTATTTTCCCATGGTAATTCCCATGGGACCTTTAAACACAGCTACAGCCCAAACTGCTGAACAGAATGATACCAAATTTGGCAGGAAAGTAGATGTTGGTTCAAGGAAGTGTCTTTTCGTGATTTGGTGTAAATCCGTTCAGTACTTCATAAGAAATTTAAAAAAAATATGAATTGTATATATAGGGACGCTGTGCATCTGCGACCCCTCCCGATCTCGTGCTGGTATCTGATTGACTGCCAACAGTTTAAACCAGGAAGTGTTGGCAGCCATCTTGTGACTCTTAGGATTTTTCTCAATTTATAGTCCTAAGTCTAAACTTAGGACTACTAAATTAACAAAAATCCTAATTTTAAGACTTTCGGTATTCACAGAAGGCATTTAGGAGTCCTAAAGTTAGGAGTCCTAATTATACTACTACTAAACTGCGAAAAATCCTAATTTTAAGACTTTCGGTATTCACAGAAGGCATTTAGGAGTCCTAAAGTTAGGAGTCGTAACTATACTACTACTAAACTGAGAAAAATCCTAATTTTAAGACTTTCGGTATTCACAGAAGGCATTTAGGAGACCTAAAGTTAGGACTCCTAACTTCTGTGAATACCGAAATGAGTAAGTGCCTTCTGTGAATACCAAAATGAGTAAGTGCCTTCTGTGAATACCAAAATGGTAGTAAGTTTAGGATTTTGTCTTAAGTTAGTCCTGAGAATTTTTTCCATGTTTTTAGAAGGGGTGAGCTTAAAAAGTACATTTGACATGCTGATTATAAGAACTGAGCAAGATTGATGAAGGTACCAAGTGCTGAAAAAAGTCTCTTGATTGAGCCAAAAAAAGCCTGAGTGTCCTACCTGCATAGTGCATGGTCTCTTTTGGAAGAAAGGTGCAAGTGTTAATATTAGAGCACTTTGCGGAACTGCTCCTCGGTACACCACCTGTCGTTAGGCGCTCACCAGTACCAGTCACCATCAGCTCCACAAACTGCACACATCAAACAGAGATAGAATTATGCAATTTTATGTATTGTGATGGATTGAGTGTGCTCTAGCAGGTGACCATATCGCACTTCAATGGGCCAAAATGTGTTTATTATTATATGGTTCATCTCTCGTGAGATGTACTAAAGATCTGAGAATCATTGTGAACAGGAGAGATTCATGCTCTTGATGCATGGAGCTATGGCCAGCTTCTGCTTCTGTATCCGGTCTCCAACTGAAGGACCAAGGAAGGTTTCCAACCAGATGTGATGCAAGAATATGTACTTAGACCATTAATTACATAGATCATATTGAAAAACCCGTTCAGAATGCCCTATTGCATCTGCCTTAAGGTAACCTTGAACCCCAACTTGCTATCTATTTAGCCAATCCTAGAATGTCTAAAGCAAAGTCTGAAATATGGCCATAAATGGATGTTCCAGTCCACGATTCTCTCTGTGACACCATTCCAGCTAATGCCTTGCATCATGAGAAAGGAAAGCTGATGCTGAGTTTGGAAGGTCTTTACACAGGTGGACAGCTGTCAATGGCTGAGGTTCCCTGTAGTAAAGAGGAGAGTTGATCATTGCTTAAGTTGATGTATTTAAGTTGTGTAAAGACTCGCAACTGCATAGGAGAGACGATCTCCCCTGAGCTCCTCCACCACTGGGGATACGTCACAGCTTCTGTTACCTTACCTGATGTCTCGGCCCTTTCAGACTGATGAGCCCCATTCTCATTCCCTGGAGCACACCTTGACCTGGTCTGGGGGCACTGCTCTCCCTCCCCTGCTGTACCATAGAGTCTCAAGGCTGCCTTGCCATGCTCTGTGCCCCTGGTGGGGGAGCCTTCCTCCTCGGCATTCCATGGCTCTTTGTAGCAACCTCTATGCAGGGCCCTCACGATGACCACTGACATGTCGTCGGGCCCCACCACTCTGTTCGGGCCAATCGGACATTGCAGGCACAGGGTCAAGACTGATTTTCACATGGCCATGTCTGAACTGGGGTGGCGAGGTGAACAAAATAACGATGGATTAAACCCAGATCTGTGACTGGGGGTGAATGTTTTGCCAATGTGCAACATTCCGTCCATCATCTTGTGTGTTTTGCTGTTCGCCCTATGTGGGAAGGGTATGCCCAGACGTGGGTCCTGTGCTCACTACGCCACTGGAGTCAACCTATCCTGGCTGAAGAGGGGTAATACCCCGAAACCGGTCATAGGATGCTTGATTCCGGTCCAGGGAAGACATGGCTTAGCAGTTCGGGCTGGACTGTTCCCATGTGGCACAGGGTCAAGACTGATTTGCATATGGCCATGTCTGAACTCGGGTGGCGTGGTGAGAAAAATAACAATGGATTAAACCCAGATCTGTGACTGGGGGTGAATGTTTTGCCAATGTGCAACATTCCGTCCATCATCTTGTGTGTTTTGCTGTTCGCCCTATGTGGGAAGGGTATGCCCAGACGTGGGTCCCGTGCTCAATACGCCACTGGAGTCAAGCTATCCTGGCTGAAAAGGGGTGAAACACCGAAACCGGTCCTAGGATGCTTGATTCCGGTCCAGGGAAGAAATGGCTTGGCAGTTCGGGCTGGACTGTTCCCATGTGGCACAGGGTCAAGACTGATTTGCATATGGCCATGTCTGAACTGGGGTGGTGTGGTGAGCAAAATAACGATGGATTAAACCCAGATCTGTGACTGGGGGTGAATGTTTTGCCAATGTGCAACATTCCGTCCATCATCTTGTGTGTTTTGCTGTTTGCCCTATGTGGGAAGGGTATGCCCAGACGTGGGTCCCGTGCTCACTACGCCACTGGAGTCAACCTATCCTGGCTGAAGAGGGGTGATACCCCGAAACCGGTCCTAGGATGCTTGATTCCGGTCCAGGGAAGACATGGCTTGGCAGTTCGGGCTGGACTGTTCCCATGTGGCACAGTGTCAAGACTGATTTGCATATGGCCATGTCTGAACTGGGGTGGCGTGGTGAGCAAAATAACGATAGATTAAACCCAGATCTGTGACTAGGGGTGAATGTTTTGCCAATGTGCAACATTCCGTCCATCATCTTGTGTGTTTTGCTGTTCGCCCTATGTGGGAAGGGTATGCCCAGACGTGGGTCCCGTGCTCACTACGCCACTGGAGTCAACCTATCCTGGCTGAAGAGGGGTGATACCCCGAAACCGGTCCTAGGATGCTGGATTCCAATCCAGGGAAGACATGGCTTGGCAGTTCGGGCTGGACTGTTCCCATGTGGCACAAGGTCAAAACTGATTTGCATATGGCCATGTCTGAACTGGGGTGGGGTGGTGAGCAAAATAACGATGGATTAAACCCAGACCTGTGACTGGGGCTGAATGTTTTGCCAATGTGCAACATTCCGTCCATCATCTTGTGTGTTCCACCATATACAGTCCCCAATGACTCTGTTAAGTCTCTCTAAAACCCTGTTGGTTTGGGGATGATAGAGAGAGCTTTTGAGGTAGATGATAGAAGATCCTTTGAAGAATTCTTCAACATCAGCAGATATAAACTGTGCCCCGTTGTCAGAAATGACTGTCTTAGGAAATCCTTCTCGCATGAAAATATCTTTCATGAAGCCGAGAACTTCTTTGGAGTCAACTTTGGCTACAAATTTGACTTCTGTCCATTTTGAGTAATAGCCAACTAAGTCTATTACAAACTGAGTCTGATGGAGTAAGGTGCGGAAGGGTCCTAACACATTGCTTCCCAGTTTTTCCCAGGGATTGTCAGGAAGGGGAATGGGAGTAAGGGGCGGGTAAGAAATATGTAAGGTCTTGTCACTACCAGCAAAAATGGTGCATTCTTGTACCAAGGTGTCAATGTCTCTGTCCATCTGGGGCCACCAGAAGTATTCACAAACTCTTTGTTTGGTGAGTGAAGACCCAGATGACCATGATGAGCTTTGGTCAAAAGAGTTTTGCTGAGGTCAGAAGCAGGTACAATTTTATCTAGCCTGAAAATAACCCCATCTTCAACAGATAATTCATCACAGATTTTTACATAAGTTTGTGCATCAACATTTAAACTCTTCTCTTTGGCCCAGCCTTCAGTAAATTATTTTTTTACACATTTCAATACCTCATCACTGTCCATGGCAGAGTACCAATCATTTACATTAACAGAACAAAAGTGTTGTAGCTCTACGCCTGCAACTATGCAGTCTTCAAGCTCTTCGTCGCCATTGGGTTTCTTGATAAACTCTGACATGTTAGGAATGGGAGGCAAACTTGAAAGTGCATCTACACGTATGTTCCTTCCCCCGGGATTTGTACAATGTCGAAGTTCAATTGGAGGAGTTTAGAGGCAAGACGGGCTATATGTGGCGTAGTGTTGCGATAGCTGGTGTTGCCTGAGATGGCCACTAGAGGTTTGTGGTCCGTTTGAAGGGTAACATTACTGCCCCATATGTAAAATTTACATTTTTCGATGGCCCACAAACATGCAAGTAGATCTTTTTTCGATTACTGAGTAGTGTGATTCAGAGTCTCTCAAATCCTATTGTGTGTTCTAGAGTGCCTAGTTGCTGGGTCAGGACAGCACCAAGACCGTAACAGCTGGCGTCGACAGTTAAGATGCAATGTATTGAAGGATCAAAAGGTTCCAACGCTTTGACCATTGTGAGTTTAGTTTTGAACCACTCAAAAGTATGCCTACATTCATTATCCCACACAAAAACAGTTTGATGTTAAACAAGTTGGAGATGGGGGCGTACTTTGGTTGCATAATCAGGAATGAATCGAGAATAGAACTCAGTCAGCCCAAGAAATGACTTCACTCCTGTTTTGTCTTTGGGAGGAGAAGCACCCAAGATGGCTTGAACAAGACTGGGTTTGGGTGTTACACTAGCACTCGAGATTGTGTGACCAAGGTATTCTACAGAGTCTTTTAAGAACACACATTTGTCTCGCTTGAGGATAACCCCATGATCTTGAAATGTGCACAAAACTTGACACAATGTTTCATCATGTGTTGACTGGTCAGCGGCGTGTATACGGACATCATCTTGAAAGATGGCAACGTTCTTAATCCCTTTAAGAAGATTGACCATGAGGCGCTGAAAAACTGAAGCTACCGAAGCCAGACCAATTGGCATTCAACAGAATTGGTACATGCCTGATAGAGAACTGAACGCGGTGAAATGGCGTGAGTTTCTGTCGAGTTCAACCTGGTGATAAGCAGAAGCAAGGTCGAGTTTAGAAAAAATCCTTGCTCTAGCCACCATGTCCAGCATTTCAGAGATGTTAAAATCCATAGTTGTAAAGGGCGAACTACTCACCCTTACGGGTCTCAAGGGGCTGGGGGCCATCATTGAAATTAAGTGAGCTATTGCCCAGAGTCACATGGTGCTGAGTTGAGCTGCCGCCGGAGCCGCGGATCGAACCGTGAACCCTGTGCTCTGAAGTCAGCTGCCCTGGCCGCTGCACCACACCTCTCTACCCAGATGTTGGGTACAGGGTGAGAGTCTACCCATATTTCTTTATTTAGACTGCGCAAGTCAATGCATATTCTGAGATCGTTGTTCTTTTTAGGCGCTATGACTAAAGGAGATAACTAATCCGAGGATTCGACAGGTTCAATCACACCTCTTTTACACAATGTTAAGAGTTATTTCTCCAGATCTTCTCTGATGCTAAACGGTACACTTCACAGTTTGTGTTTTATTGGTATGGCACCATCTCTCACTTTTATTCTATATTTGAAACCTTTTATTTGACCTGAGTCACCTGGGAATACTTTAGGAAACTTGTTCAATAGATCTTCTACTTGTGTGGAATCACGAATGGCTAAAACCTGTTCCTTTGCACCAGGACACAACATCACGTTGAACAATCCTTGGTGGAACTACCCTAGGATATTCAAACCTTATATGGCTACATAGAATTTACCTTGAATGTGCCTACCTTTAAACTCCATGATGTCATTTAAATATCGTAGGAGATCGATCTTACACCCTTCGTGGGATACAGGAGCATGATCAGTGGGCGGTAACTGTCTTTCGCCCCAATTGGCTGTAAAAAGTGACTCAGAAATCATGGTGATGCGTGCAACTGAATCCACAAGGAGACGTAGCTTCTTTTCACCAACAAGTATGTTTGCATGGGAGTCAACACAATCTGAGGGATCCCCGGTCCTGATTTCACTGTCCGTGACTACAAGAATCATGTCTATCATTTCGGACAAAGGCTCTTCATTGTCACTGTCACTAGTGTCTTTGACACACCCTATTCTGACATTTTCTCTTTTGTGTCCCTGACACACTTTACCACAAGACCTGCAAACCACATTATTTGCTGGACATGGTCTGCCATTTTTTTAATGAACAGGATTACCACACCTAAAGGATATGTCTGTCCTTCTCAAAAAAACTGTTCTGAGAGATATTTGTCTTTTTTGTTGTTAGTAATGGGTAACAACCTCAACTGTCTTGTTTTAAAGTTCCTTCAGTGAGACCTGTGAAGTTTCTATGCTTTTGGCAATACGAATGGACTCTTCAAGAGCGGGGTTCTCTAGTGACAGGAGCTTCTGTCTAATTGTTCTGTCAGAACATTGACTTATAAATTGATTTTGTACCAACTGCTCACTAAAGTTTTCGAATTCACAATCAGCAATCATTTTTCTATGGGGAAGTGATGTATGTGTCTACATCCTCGTCATTCTTCTGCACACGTTTGAAGACTTTGTGCCTTAATGCAACAAAACTAGGCTGGACATCATATCTTTTGGCTAATTTTCTAATAGTGCTCTGATGTTCATCGAGTTCTTCATTTTCTTCACCCGTAAGGTAAGTGTTTGAGAGTAGCCCTCCCTTCAAATCCTAAGGAATGTAATAGTAAGAACTTTTTGGTTTCAGGTCTAAACCTGTGTGCACCTATAATGCCTAAATAGGTTTCAAAGGCATCAAGCCAATGACGCCATTTAATGGGGGGTTAACCAGGTGAGCTGGAAAAGGTGGTGGTGGGTGAACTGCTTGCATGGTGGTAAGGTTAAGGGAGGATGACAGCTAAAACTTTAGAAGGGAGCTTTTTTTAGCCAGAAAAAAAAACAACACGGAAAAATACTATAAACAACACCTGGTGTGAGAGAAACTATCAGCATAAAAATGTAATACGAAAATTCTAGGTAGAATACTATTTATACCATGGAAGTATACATAAAGGTAATCAGCAGGAGAAAAATGAGGTGTGTGTGTCACTGAGTAAATAAGTGCACACACAAGATCATTACATAGGTTAACAAAGATGTGAGAGTCGCTGTGTTAAATTGAAGTATTTTTTCACAAGTGTGTGGGTCTCCGATAGTTGAATGCACACGCCGTTGACTTGATTTGCCAAGAAAGGTGTGCATATCACCATGTAGCTATGCGCACACATTGTACCAAATCCTTTAGTGGAACAGGGTGTGCGTGTCACCGTGTGGAGATGAGCACAGTGTAGAGTGCGAACTTGGGAATTATACAAAAGAAAAACTTTACCTGAAAGAGTAGAAAACTGTTTAGATGGTGCGCAGGGCAAAGAAGAGTGTAAAGACAGAGAGGCTGTAAGCAAACAGCACCTCAGGAGAGATGGCAAGACAAAATTCAGTGCGACTACAAATGTGCTCTGCTTTCGCTGCTGGGAGACGTCCCAAACGGGTTAAGCGATGACAGGAGGTGTTGATTGCCAGGAAGATGTCAGCATACGATGTTGAGTGAGAAAGGTGTTCCTCTCATGGAAAGCATTTCCTAATGACGTGTCATGTGCAGTGTTGTCTTGCACTGGCATAGGATCTGTCAACTGGCAGGCGGAGCTCTTAAACAGGAGTTCCGGGAAAATCTCTTCACGGAAGTGAAACATTGAGCTGATGACAGGGCTGCCTTGAACTTTAAGTAATCCACTCACTGAGCTACCTCACATCTACGACACGCAAGGACACAAGGGTCCCGCAGCGTAGTTGTGGCTCAGGCCAGATGAATGTGTAAGCCTTACACTTGATATAGACAACACACCAGCTTCAGGAGTGTTTATGAATCTGCCGGTTGTCATCCATTAATTTTTCTGTGATACAGAAATGTCCTTGACCACGGCGTGGGTGCTGTGTGGGATCTTTCTTCTTCCTGCTCGTTGCCACAAAGAATGTAGTGAAAACAGGAAGCATCCTAAGTTGAAGGTACGTTTAATGTAAGTCACAGTCAAGACCCCACAAACATCGCACAGCAAGCGTGCAAGCTCGTCGTAGACTTCGCACCAACTGTCCTACTACATAGTCAAACTGTCAACATTCAATCAGCTCGCATGCCAACTGGCAGCGCAAGACATTTATCTAAAGAGTGTCCATGCGCGAGGGGCGCACGTGGACAGCACACTACACATTCTTTAAATCAATTCACAACCCCAGATCAGAACCAATTATACGAAAATCAATCTTGACCCTGTGCCTCATGGGAACAGTCCAGCCTGAACTGCCAAGCCAGGTCTTCCCTGGACCTGAAAAAAAGCCTCATGGGACCTGTTCCAGGGTAACACTCCTCATCAGCCAGGCTAGATTGAATCCAGTGGCAATAAGACCCATGTCTGGGCATACCCTGCCAACTTTGGGTGAACAAAGAAAGCACAAGGAGATGATGGAAAGGCGCTGAAACTTTTCAGACACTCAACCCCAGTCACAGATCTGTGTTGAATCCTTCATCGTTCTTCAGTTCACTTTGTTACCCCAGTTCAGGCCCAGCTATATGCAAATCAGTCTTGACCCTCTTCTATATGGGAACAGTCTAGCCCAAACTACTAAGGCAGGTCTTACCTGGACCACAAACAAGCACCCTGGGACCGGTTTTGGGGTAACACCCCTCATCAGCCAGGCTAGCTTGAATCCAGTGTCAAAGTGAGCTGGGACCCAAATCTGTGCATACCCTGCCAACTTAGGGCAAACAAAGAAATCACAAGGAGATGATGGACAGATGGCTGAAACTTTTCAGACACTCACCCCAGTCACAGATCTGGGTTGAATCCATCATCGTTCTTTAGCTCACTTTGCAACTCCAGTTCAGAACCAGCCATATGCAAATCAGTCTTGACCCTGTTCCTGATAGGAACAGTCCAGCCCAAACTGCCAAGCCAGGTCTTCCCTATACCAGAAACAATCATCCTGGGGCCAGTTTGAGGGTTACACCCCTCATCAGCCAGGCTAGCTTGAATCCAGTGGCACAGTGAGCAAGGGACCCGCGTCTGGGCATACCCTGCCAACTTAGGGTGAACAAAGCAAGCACAAGGAGATGATCGACAGATGTCTGAAACTTTTCAGACACTCACCCCAGTCACAGATCTGGGTTGAATCCATCATCGCTCTTTAGCTCACTTCGCCACCCCAATTCAGACCCAGCTTTATTCATATCAGTCTTGACCCTCTTCCTTATGGGAACAGTCTAGCCCAAACTGCCAAGCCAGGTCTTCCCTGGACTGGAAACAATCATCCTGGGACCAGTTCTTGGGGGACACCCCTCATCAGCCAGGCTGCCTTGAATACAGTAGCAAAGTGAGCAATGGACCTACGTCTGGGCATACCCTGCCAACTTAGGGCAAACAAAGCAAACGGACGGAGTGCTGAAACTTTTCAGACACTCACCCCCAGTCACAGATCTGGGTTGAATCCATCATCGTTCTTTAGCTCACTTCGCCACCCCAGTTTAGACCCAGCTATATGCAAACTAGTCTTGACCATGTGCCTCATGGGAACAGTCCAGCCAAAACTGCCAATCCAGATCTTCCCTGGACTGGAAACAAGCATCCTGGGACTGGTTTAGGGGTAACACTCCTCATCAGCCAGGCTAGCTTGAATCTAGTGGCAAAGTGAGCAAGGGACCCACGCCTGGGCATACCCTGCCAACTTAGGGCTAACAAAGCAAACAGAAGGAGATGATAGACGGAGTGCTGAAATTTTCAGACACTCACCCCAGTCCCATATCTGGGTTGAATCCATCATCACTCTTTAGCTCACTTCGCCACCCCAATTCAGACCCAGTTATATGCAAATCAGTCCTGACCCTCTTCCTTATGGGAACAGTCTAGTCCAACCTGCCAAGCCAGGTCTTCCCTGGACTGGAACCAAGCATCTTGGGACTGGTTTCAGGGAAACACCCCTCATCTGCCATGCTAGCTTGATTCCAGTGAACAAAGAGCAAGGGACCCACGACCGGGCTTACCCTGCCAACTTAGGATGAACAAAGCAAACACAAGATGATGGAAGGAGCGCTGCAACTTTTCAGACACTCACCCACAGTCACAGATCTGGGTTGAATCCATCATCATCATTTAGCTAACTTCGCTACCCTAGTTCAGATTTAGCCATATGCAAATCAGTCTTGACCCTATTCCCTATAGGAATAGTTCAGCCTTAACTGCTAAGCCAGGTCTTCCTTCGACCGGAAACCATCATCCTGTTACCGGTTTCATTGTAACACCCCTCCTCAACCAGGCTAGCTTGAATCCAGTGGCAAAGCGAGCAGGGACCCACATCTGGGCATACCCTGCCAACGATGGAAATCAAAGCAAACGCAAGGAGATGATAAACGGAGCACTGAAACTTTTTAGACACTCACCACCAGTCACAGATCTGGGTTGAATCCATCATCATTCTTTAGCTCAGTTCACAACCCTAGTTCAGATACAGTCATATGCAAATCAGTCTTGACTCTGTTCCCCATAGGAACAGTCCAGCCCGAACTGCCAAGCGAGGTCTTCCCTGGACTGTAAACAAGTTTCCTGGGACCGGTTTCAGGGTAACCCCCCTCATCAGCCAGGCTAGTTTGAATCCATTGGCACAGTGAGCAAGAGACCCAGGTCTGGGCATACCCTGCCAACTTAGGGTGAACAAAGCAAACACAAGTTGACGATGGATGGAGCGCTGAAGCTTTTCTCACATTCACCCCCAGTCACAGATCTCGGTTGCGACCATCTTGGTTTTTTATCTGACTTCACCACTTCAGTTTAGACCCAGCTATATGCAAATCAGTCTTGACCCTGTGACTCATGGGAAGAGTCCAGCCCGAACTGTCAAGCCAGGTCTTCCCTGGACCAGAAACTAGGATCCTGGGATTGGTTTTGGAGTAACACCCCTCATCAGCCAGGCTAGCTTGAATCCAGTGGCAAAGTGAGCAAGAGACCCACGTCTGGGCATACCCTGCCAACATAGGGTGAAAAAAGCAAATACAAGGAGATGATGGACGGAGTGCTGAACCTTTTCAGACACTCGCCCCAAGTCACATATCTGTGTTGAACCCATCATCGCTCTTTAGCTCACTTCGCCACCCCAATTCAGACCCAGCTATAGGCAAATCAGTCTTGACACTCTTCCTTATGGTAACAGTGTAGACAAAACTGCCAAGCCAAGTCTTCCCTGGACTGGAAACAAGCATGCTGGCACCGGTTGCAGGCTAACACCCCTCACCAGCCAGGCTAGCTTGAATTCAGTGCAAAGGTCAGCAAGGGACACACGACTGGGCTTACCCTACCAACTTAGGACAAATAAAGCAAACACAAGATGATGAAAGGAGTGCTGCAACATTTCAGACATTCACCCACAGTCACAGATCTGGGTTGAATGCATCATCATTCTTTAGCTTACTTCGCCACCCAAGTTCAGATTTAGCCATATGCAAATCAGTCTTGACCCTGTTCCCCATAGGAACAGTCCAGCCCGAACTATCAAGCCAGCTCTTCCCTGGACTGGAAACAAGCATCCTGGGAATGGTTTTGGAGTAACACCCCTCATCAGCCAGGCTAGCTTGAATCCAGTGGCAAAGTGACCAAGGGACCAACGTCTGGGCATACCCTGCCAACTTAAGGCGAACAAAGCAAATACAAGGAGCGCTGAACCTTTTCAGACACTCACCCCCAGTCACAGTTGTGGATGGAATCCATCATCGTTCTTTAGCTCACTTTGTTACCACAGTTCAGACACAGTTATATGCAAATCAGTCTTGACCCTGTTCTATATGGGAAATGTCTAGCCCAAACTACCAAGCCAGGTCTTCCTGGACCGGAAACAATCATCCTGGGACAGGTTTTGGGGTAATACCCCTCATCAGCCAGGCTAGCTTGAATACAGTGGCAAAGTGAGCAAGGGGCCTATATCTGGGCATACCCTGCCAACTTAGGGCAAACAAAGCAAACACAAGGAGATGATGGATGGAGCACTGAAACTTTTCAGACACTCACCCCCGTCACAGATCTGGGTTGAATCCATCATCGTTCCTTAGCTTGTGTTTGCTATGGTACTAAAATCAGCAGAATTAGAACGGTGATCACTACAAACAGTTCAACCTTGTTAATTGTTGCTAATGTTACCTCAATGGTATTTGTTACTAATACTATACTGCCAGATCAATGGGGATAAGCTAACCTCCATACCTTGGTCTTATGTGTCAGGAAGTCAGTCTAAGTGTGCAGGCTACCGTCCATTGCAGGATAAAGGTAGGAGTCAGCTGGGCTGCATCTCACTCACAGTTCACAGGGGTTCCATGATAATCCCTGCATGAATTGCCCCTCTCACCAAATATGTCATGGATGCCTTTTATATCATAAAACACTGTCCTTATAGCACTGTCACAGAGGTGCAGAGTAGCATAAACAGGTTGTCTCCCAACAAGCACAGAAAGAGAAAACAAGGGCATCGTATTCTGATTGTCTTCTCCAACCCTGGATCAAACGTGTAGACTATAGTGCAACAATGCCTTTCAAGAATAAATACCTGTGCTTCACATTCTTGTGTTAGTGGAAAAATGTGTAAAAAAATGTGTAAAAAGTCACTATAAGAAAAAGATGTCAGAATAAAGCTGCAATCTAAAATGGAAACTTAGTGCAGGCCCTGTTCCTCCAAATGCCTTGACCTCCAAGTAGAACAATCACAGGAGTTATACCCATAGACCCAACTGAGATTGGGTAAATACTTGTAAATTCGACAATATCTCAGCAGGATGTACTGAATTATTTAGAAAGGTATGTACAAGACATTACAAGGAACACAAGAGAGGAGACTTAAGGTTGTTCTTTCAAAGCGCCAATAGGCGTCATATATTTGGCAGATCAAAAGAATTGCAGTAATAAGAGCACAACAGGGTATAAATACTCTGGCAACCCTAGTGAAAAAAGGTGTACAAAGTGCTCGTGCTAGTGAAACAACGGCGCTAGTGACAACGTGAACAAACCACAACAGACGGCGCAAAAAGGCAATATATCAATGGGCAGAAAGACTTAGGCTGGGCTGGGTGGGAACGGCTGAACTTATGTCCTTACTCCCGCTCAATCTGGACCTCAAACTTCATTGATACCCTCTATAAGGAGTGGGGTTGCTATCCTTATCCGCAGAACCCTCCCCAGTTCTATTCTTCATACGTGGACCGATGACAGTGGGAGCTATGCTTTTGCATATCTTAGGATTGCTTCTGCACTTCTTGGGAGCAGATACGTATATGACGCTATGTGAACCATGAAAAGACAGTGCCATGGGGCCGCCACAGTGTTTCCAATCATGGGATGGACTATGAATTCCATACTGTGCTGGAACTGGGAGAGCATGCACACGAGGGCACAACATGTGCCTCCCTGCATGCGCTCTCATGTATGGGGCAAAAGGGGACCCTTTATGGTCACATTTGTTTCATGACTACCAGCAGTATCATGGGGTAAGGACCTTAATGTTTCCTCCGGCGGTCCTGAAAATCGGAATATGTATGGCAGTGTCGCAATGGCACCACTAGCATATTGTGAGGCTCAGACCACGGTTCCCTGGCAATTGCGACAATCCAGTGGTGGTCCAAATGCAAGACTACTGACTCATTGTCAGTGAAATTGCTCTCCCTCCCTCGCAGCTCCACCATTAAGTGACGACTTCCCCCGAGCTACTGCCATCTTGAGTGTTGGTGTTCGAGGCCCTCCTCCATCTGCAGGTTTTGCATGCTCCTCATCCCTGGTGGTCCAGTGGACCTCTGTCTCCTTTCTCTCGCTCCGCTTTTTCTCTCCTTTTTCACTTATTTTTTCCCTCATCTCTATCTCCCCCATTCACTCTCCTTCTGTGTCTTTCCTCCTTTTTCACTTGTTTTTCCCCTCATTTCAAGCTCCCATTCACTCTCCTTCTCTGTCTTTCCTCCGTGTTTCACTCGTTTTATACCCTCATCTCAATCTCCCCCTTCCACTGTCCTCTGTGTCCTCTGTGTCTTTCCTCCACTCTGTGTCAGGGTTCACGGGAGGTTTCCTCCGCTTAATTCGGAACCCATTACTGTCAATGCCATTTCCTCTGTTAAACCTTGTGAAGGAATTCATGGGGCTCCCAGTGGGCGCATTTGTTGGCGCCGCTGGATTTCCAATATGGCCCCTGACGCATTCATGCGTCAGCGTTCTAGTCTTCATTGAATTGTTAACGAAACAGGTGTAGCGCGCCGGCCAACGTTCTCGAGCGCATTTCACCAGAGAATTTGTCGAGACAACACTTACCTCACCGTCGTGAAAGTTAGGGTAGGTCGCGTCGAAGGTTTGTTGTCGTGATTATCTTCGACGGTCACCCTACATTTGCAGGTTAGTGAATCTTGAGTCGAATTCAGAATACGTTATGTTTGAAGATTGATGTCTCTCGAAAAAAAAACCTTTTCCTGACAGGAAAAATAGGAAGGTCAGAATTCAGTCTTAGGAAGGGTTAATGAGTTCTAAGTGTCACTTGATAATTCAGGATAAAGACTCTTAGTTTTAAAACCTGAACATCGCGAACCATCTTCGCTCTGTTCTTGTTAATTCCGCTTTAGTCTAATAGGTTGAAAGTTCTTTCATTACCTAGAATGTCCGAGGCTTCTGGCATAGTATCTAAAAAGAGTCCCCTACCTCAGTAATTATAGGGACTTAGTTTTACTTGAAACTAGGAAGTCTGTTATCCATCAGTAGAGTTCATAGTCAACCCATTGTTCAAATGAGAAGTTCCTACGAAGAAAATACACTGAGCTCTCGGCTAGGGAACTACGTAAGTTACCAACTATTGGCAAATGCCCTAGCAATTCAGTATTGATAAGATTCACCACACTTACCATTTCATTCTGTTTTAAGATCGCAACACCTCTTAATTCCAGCAAGGAAGAAGCAGAAGAGAGGGTTAGCAAGAGCCAGAGCAAACCAGTTGCTACACACTCAAGCAACTGAGAAAATAGAAGAGAGGTTTGGCCCTGAATGTCTCCTGGTAAGACAAGATAATTATTTAATCATATACAGTAAGTTGAGACAAAAGGACTAGAATTGTGATTGAATGTTAATTGTTGCAGGATTGTTTCCTCTACGAAAACGAAGATATCCAGGGCTGTCTCTTCTGTGTCCAATTCCCCTTTCCCCCGTTGATACTTACCTGTTGAGAGTTATAAACAATCTCGCGGGAACGTTCCAATGGGGGCATTGGGAAATTAGCATCATTCTGCTCCCGTGTATTTTGAGGACAATAAACGCACCTGACAGAGTGAAGTGCCCACGTTATCATTAACACCTGAGCAGAATGGCAGAGGGTCTAGATCTAAAAAATTTGAGTGAGATACTTGGAAACATACAAAGGGATTTAGGAGCAGTTAGAGAAGAGAATCAAATTTTAAGACAGGAGATACTGAACTTAAAGGGAAGGGAAACCATTTCTGGGACAAATGTAAAATCCACTACCTTTGAGACTCTTGGACCGAACACAAGTTCTAGCTCTGTACCTTTGGGTACCACTCAGGTTGTACACTCCTTGTCTCCGGTAATTTAACAGAGATACCCAAAAGGCCCAGATCTTTCTGACTCAATGCTCCCTTCATTTCATGTGCCGTCCTGCGATTTTCCCCGATGCCCAATCTCGGGTAGCGTTCATCCTATCTTATCTTAGTGGGGACGCTGCCTCCTGGTCGATGCCTTTAGTAACACAAGATGATCCAATCCTTTACAATCTAGAAGACTTTAAGAAAGAATTTCTTCGTATATTCGACAGGAGAAAGGCATCACAGGCTACGGATAATGAGTTGCTAGAGCTTCGTCAGGGCAATAGGGAATTGGTAGCTTACCTGGCCCAATTTGCTCTTTACCCTCACTTTTGGACTTTTTCCTTTGCCTTTTTCCACCCATTTTTTCCCTGCCGCTGCTGCCCACGTGCACCCCAACCACAACCAGCGCGACTGGCCCAATCCAGCTCCTCTCCCCGCTCCCGCCTCCCAGCTGTCTAGCCCTACCCGGCCCCTACTTAATGGGGGCCACTGTGCCGCCATGCCGCTGGCACGCCGAAGGTGTGCCAAAGGTAAGCCCTTCTGCGCCAGTCCGCGACCCAACCGCGACCAGCGCCAGGAACCCTGGATCTCTGCACCACCAATGCTATGACCCAACTGCACTCCACGCACTCAACCCAAGCCGCAACAACAACTGCAAGCTAGCCTCACCGGCCAACACACACGGACCCTTCAGCTGTCACTGCAGCCGGCACACCTGCAGCACCACCAAGACTGAGGACCCAGAGCAACCCGACCGCAAGAACACAACCAAACTGAAGACCCTGCAATGTATCCTCCTCAACATTTGATCCCTCCACAAACACGCCACCGATAATCTGAGACCTCCTCGACAGCACAACCCCGGAGTTAGCATTCTTCACCGAAACCTGAACCAATATCACCTCCGGACCGGACATCGCCATCGCTATTCCCCAGGGATACAAGATCTCCAAGAAGGACCACCCCACCCGCCCAGATGGAGGAATCGCCATCATCCAAAAGTCCACCCTCTGCCTGAGCACACTCACCGACGAGCCCACAGACCTGACAGAACACCTTCACTTCAAGATACGGGCCAGCCCCACCTCCACCTTCTGAGGAACCCTCATCTACTGACCCCCTGGACCCTGCAGACTTTTCACAGACTCCATCACGGACATCATCTCCCATGCATGCCATCGCATCCACCAACTACACCCTACTGGGAGACCTCAACTTCCACCTCGACAACCAACTGTACCCCAGCATCACACCTCTCCTGGACAAACTCCACAACATTGGACTCTGCCAAACCGTGACCGAACCCACGCAGTCAGCAGGACACACCCTCGAGCCACTCTTCACAACAGGAAATTTCATCACCTTAAGCCACACCACCAAACTCTCATGGACTGACCATCGATGCGTCCACTTCACCTTCATAACACCCACCATCCACAGACACCAGCACCTGCTCCCACGAACAAACTGGACCAGAATCACAATGACAAGCTACCGTCATCACTCAGCAACTCCTCTCCAACCATCACGAAAAACGATAACCCCAACACCGCAGCCAGAACCCTGCACAGATGGATCTGCGACAGCTCCAACCCCATAGCCCCCTCAAGAAAAACAACAACACCCACACCAAGAAAGCTAGATAGTTTACCACCGAACTTCATGAGTCCAGACGCACTTGCCGGCGCCTCGAAAAGGTCTGGAGGAACACCAAATCCACAGAAGCCCACAACAACTTCAGAGCTGCCACCAACGCTCACCACAAACTCATCAGAAAAACGAGGAAAAAGCTATTGAAGATAGAATCTCCACTCATGCACACAACAGAAAAGAACTCTTCAACATCAAGGAGTTTGCCCAACCCACCAGCAAGTCCACCGACATCCCTCCCGCACAAGACCTCTGAGACAAACTCAGCACCTTTTTCCACCACAAAATCAAGAGAATTTACGACAGCTTCGATGAAGACAACCAACACACAGAACCCTCACCAACCACCCCGACACCCTGAAGCCAGTCATCTACAACTGGACAGTCCTCACAACCAAAGACACACTGAAGACGATGAAGTCAATCCACTCAGGGGCCCCCACGGACCCCTGCCTTCACCACATTTTCAACAGAGCCGCCAACACCCTCACACCCATGCTCTGACACACCATCAACCGCTCCCTGGCAGCCACATCGTTCCCCGATGACTGGAAACACGTCAAAATCATCACCCTCCTCAAGAAACCCTTGGCGGACCCCACCGACCTCAAAAACTACAGACCCATCTCCCTGCTCCCGTTCCCAACGAAAGTCATCAGGAAAGTCATCAACAGCCAACTCCCCACATTCATCGAAGAGCACAACATCCTCGACTCCTCCCAATCCGGCTTCAGAAGAAACCACAGTACGGAAAGCGCCCTCCTCGCTGCAACATCCGCACCCTTCTGGACAAAGGAGTAACAGCAGCCCTCATACTCCTCAACCTCTCAGCGGCGTTCTATACAGTCTCTCACCACACCCTAATACGCAGACTCCACTACGCAGGGATCCAAGACAAGGGCCTCAACTGGATCCGCTCCTCCCTCTCCGGCAGGACGCAGAGGGTCAGACTCCTCCCTTTCCTCTCGGACCCCACACCAACCACCTGCGGAGTCCCCCAGGGATCCACCCTCAGCCCTATGCTCTTCAACATCTACATGGCTCCGCTCACCCTCATCGTCAGAACCTATGGACTCAATATCGTTTCATACGCAGACGACACCCAACTCATCCTCTTCCTATCCAACGAACACATCACCACCAGACTCAACTTTCAGGAAGGCATGGAATCCGTCGCCAAATGGATGAAAAACAGCTGCCTACAACTAAACACCAACAAAATGGACGTTCTCATCATGGGCCCAAACCCCAACGCTTGGAACGACACCTGGTGGTCCCCCGCCCTCAGAAGCCTGCCCACCCCGCATGGACCACGTACGCAACCTGGGAATCATCCTGGACTCAGAGTACTAAATCGACTGCCAGATCAACTCCGTCTCGTCCTCCTGTTTCCACACCCTCCGCCTCGTACGTAAGACATTCAAATGGATCCCCCTCAAAGACAGAAAGACCGTCACTCACGCCCTGGTCATCAGCAGACTCGACTACCTCAATGCAATCTATGCCAGAATAAAAAAAAACTCACCAGCAAGCTACAGAACAGTCAAAACGCCACCACAAGACTGGTCTTCAACCTGCCAAGACACTGCCACATCTCCCAGCACCTGCGTACACTCCACTGGCTCCCCATTGAAGTTAGAATCACCTTCAAGATGTTCACCCACGCTCACAAGGCCCTCCACGACACTGGACCAGCATACCTGAACAGCTGACTCAAATTCCACACACCCCAAAGGACCCTACGATCAGCCCAGCTCTCCTATGCCGCAGTCCCCTGCACCAGAAAGACCAGATCGGGAGGCCGCTCCTTCTCCTTCCTCACGGCCAGAGCCTGGAACAACCTTCTGCTCCACCTCAGACAGACAACATTGCTCCCCATGTTCGCAAGAAACCTCAAAACCTGGCTCTTCAACAGACCCCTCCTTGATATACTGGAACCTGCAAAACCCCCCTAGCACCTTGAGACCCTTACGGGTGAGTAATCACGCTTAACAAACACCTTGATTGATTGATTGAAATGCTAAAGTTGTAATACGGTTGTCAGACAGCCGGTGCAGCGGTGACTTGACCTCCTCTATTGTGACATGAGTTTGGCAGTCCTCCGACCACCAAACTTATAATCAGCCCCTTTATGTGATTGTGGCAGCCGTCTTTAAATGTTTTTTGTGAACTTTATGAAACCCCATTCAAATATGACTGCTCTGGATCATTCATATTCCAGCAGACTTCTAGGGTGGAAAAAGATTGCCAAAACCAATAGGTTTCAAAGCAGAGACCTATTGGCTTTTCTAATGCTTCTTTTTTTTCTGTTTGCTAATATGTTTCATGGAACCTTCACTTTCTCTCCTGTATACATGTTTGTGTGGAGTGAACACACAGCTTTGCTGTTTGATTTGGTGTGTTTTAATTGAGGCAAAGGAATGCACCTCACACGGGTAGCAGAGCAGGCAGAGTAGATCATAACCATTTGCCAATAGAAATCTGCCCCAGCTGAATCCTGACAAGGCTGGAGAGGAAAGACTGAAGTACTATAGGGAGACAATTCCAACTCTAGAAAGTGAGCACATCCATACAGACAGACAGACAGACAACGAGGCCATGCCAACACCAAAATACCGAAACCCCACAGGTTCTCATCAAATACAACTGCAGCATTGGTGGCTTCATAGACAACTGTGGGGTCCAGATTTAGGACTGGCTTTTCCAGATATGAATTTAAAGATGCTGTGCAACCCATGTTCCATGATATGATGTTAGTTTATTATGCAAGAAGTGAAGGTTGTGCTTGTACACTTGGCTTCCTATTAATCAGTGAAGAAGTTGGTCTAAAACACAGCAACTCAACCGGCTCTGGACAGCTTTCCCAAATAGCCAGCATTGGGCATCAGGAAAGGAGTACACTGGAGACACAGGAACTCAAATGTTTCGGCCACGCAATGCTGCATACAAGGACTTCAACAGAGCATGCATTCCCACAAATGTACACAAAGAAGTAGGGATTAGTATCTAAGAGGGAGGCTTGTCACCAGATGAACAGCACTATTGATGATATGTTACAATAATTACAAATGGTAGTGGTGGTCTTATTGGTAACAAATCATTCTCTATGTGCATTATCCATTATTTCATAGTATTGGTGCCCCTCAAGGTAAGAGATGCACACCCCACTACCTAAGGAGTGAGCCCACTGTGGCCCAAATGGACCCAGTGGTAATGTCAAAACATATACATAAACCTCGGCACTCTAATCAATTTGATATTGCTTCATACAAAAATGTTTTTAAATACGGGTCAATTTGAAACACCAGCAAACAAAAAAGTTTTTTACTTGCTGTTCATTTTAATATACATATGGAACATACAGATTTATGCCATATATTTGGAAGCAATAACATTGTACTAAGACGATGAAAAGCTTTATACAATGATCCTTCTGTCAGACGTTGGACCGGAAGCCGACACGTGTTTCATTTCACTCCTTTTTCACTTATTTTTTCCCTCATCTCTATCTCCCCCATTCACTCTCCTTCTGTGTCTTTCCTCCTTTTTCACTTGTTTTTCCCCTCATTTCAAGCTCCCATTCACTCTCCTTCTCTGTCTTTCCTCCGTGTTTCACTCGTTTTTCACCCTCATCTCAATCTCCCCCTTCCACTGTCCTCTGTGCCAGGCCCTCGTCACCAGCCGTCTGGACTACGGCAACGCCCTCTACGCCGGAACCACCGGCAAGCTCCAGAAGAGACTCCAGCGGATCCAGAACGCCTCAGCGAGACTCATCCTCGACATCCCCAGACACAGCCACATCTCCAGACACCTGAGAGACCTGCACTGCCTCCCGGTCAACAAGAGAATTACCTTCCGGCTCCTCACCCACGCACACAAAGCCCTACACAACCAAGGCCCGAGTTACCTCAACAGCCGCCTCAACTTCTACGCTCCCAAACGCCATCTCCGATCGACCAGTCACGCCCTCGCCGGCGTCCCCCGCATCCGAAGAGCGACAACAGGAGGAAGGTCCTTCTCCCACCTGGCCGCCAAGACCTGGAACTCACTCCCTCCCGACCTACGCCTGACCCAAGACCACCTCTCCTTCAGGAAGAAGCTCAAGACCTGGCTGTTCGAGCAGTAGCGGACACCCCCCCCCCAAGCGCCTTGAGACCCTCCGGGTGAGTAGTGTGCGTTATAAATGCCTTTGATTGATCGATTGATTGTGTCCTCTGTGTCGTTCCTCCACTCTTCTTACACTTTTGCTGCCATATTTGCTCTTTCCCCTCTCTTTTTGACTTTTTCCTTTGCCTTTTTCCACCCATTTTTTCCCTGCTGCTGCTGCCCACGTGCCCCCCAGCACAACCAGCGTAACTGGCCCAATCCAGCTCCTCTCCCCGCTCTCGCCTCCCAGCTGTCTAGCCCTCCCCGGCCCCTACTTAATGGGGGCCACTGTGCGGCTGTGCCGCTGGCACGCCGAAGGCGTGCCAAAGGTAAGCCGATCTGCGCCCGTCCGCGACCCAACCACGACCAGCGCCAGGAACCCTGGATCTCTGCACCACCAATGCTATGACCCAACTGCGCTCCACGCACTCAACCCAGGCCGCAACAACAACTGAAGCTAGCCTCACCAGCCAACACACACGGACCCTTCAGCTGTCACTGCAGCCGGCACACCTGCAGCACCACCAAGACTGAGGACCCAGAGCAACCCGCCCGCAAGAACACAACCAAACCGAAGACCCTGCAATGCATCCTCTTCAACATTTGATCCCTCCACAAACACGCCACCGATAATCTGAGACCTCCTCGACAGCACAACCCCGGAGTTAGCATTCTTCACCGAAACCTGAACCAATATCACCTCCGGACCGGACATCGCCATCGCTATTCCCCAGGGATACAAGATCTCCAAGAAGGACCACCCCACCCGCCCAGATGGAGGAATCGCCATCATCCAAAAGTCCACCCTCTGCCTGAGCACACTCACCGACGAGCCCACGGACCTGACAGAACACCTTCACTTCAAGATACTGGCCAGCCCCACCTCCACCTTCTGAGGAACCCTCATCTACTGACCCCCTGGACCCTGCAGACTTTTCACAGACTCCATCACGGACATCATCTCCCTGCATGCCATCGCGTCCACCAACTACACCCTACTGGGAGACCTCAACTTCCACCTCGACAACCAACTGTACCCCAGCATCACATCCCTCCTTTACAAACTCCACAACATTGGACTCTGCCAAATCGTGACCGAACCCACGCAGTCAGCAGGACACACCCTCGAGCCCCTCTTCACAACAGGAAATGTCATCACCTTTAGCCACACCATCAAACTCCCATGGACTGACCATCGATGCGTCCACTTCACCTTCAGAACACCCACCATCCACAGACACCAGCACCTGCTCCCACGAAGAAACTGGACCAGAATCACAATGACCAGCTACCGTCATCACTCAGCAACTCCACTCCAACCATCACGAAAAACGATTACCCCAACACCGCAGCCAGAACCCTGCACAGATGGATCTGCGACAGCTCCAACCCCATAGCCCCCTCAAGAAAAACAACAACACCCACACCAAGAAAACTAGATAGTTTACCACCGAACTTCGTGAGTCCAGACGCACTTGCCGGCGCCTCGAAAAGGTCTGGAGGAACACCAAATCCACAGAAGCCCACAACAACTTCAGAGCCGCCACCAACGCTCACCACAAACTCATCAGAAAAACGAGGAAAAAGCTATTGAAGATAGAATCTCCACTCATGCACACAACAGAAAAGAACTCTTCAACATCAAGGAGTTTGCCCAACCCACCAGCAAGTTCACCGACATCCCTCCCGCACAAGACCTCTGAGACAAACTCAGCACCTTTTTCCACCACAAAATCAAGAGAATTTACGACAGCTTCGATGAAGACAACCAACACACTGAACCCTCACCAACCACCCCGACACCCTGAAGCCAGTGATCTACAACTGGACAGTCCTCACAACCAAAGACACACTGAAGACGACAAAGTCAATCCACTCAGGGGCCCCCACGGACCCCTGCCTTCACCACATTTTCAACAGAGCCGCCAACACCATCACACCCATGCTCTGACACACCATCAACTGCTCCCTGGCAGCCACATCATTCCCCGATGACTGGAAACACGTCAAAATCATTCCCCTCCTGAAGAAACCCTTGGCGGACCCCACCGACCTCAAAAACTACAGACCCATCTCCCTGCTCCCGTTCCCAACGAAAGTCATCAAGAAAGTCATCAACAGCCAACTCCCCACGTTCATTGAAGAGCACAACATCCTCGACTCCTCCCAATCCGGCTTCAGAAGAAACCACAGTACGGAAACCACCCTCCTCGCTGCAACATCCGCACCCTACTGGACAAAGGAGTAACAGCAACCCTCATACTCGTCAACCTCTCAGCGGCGTTCTACACAGTCTCTCACCACACCCTAATACGCAGACTCCACAACGCAGGGATCCAAGACAAGGCCCTCGACTGGATCCGCTCCTTCCTCTCCGGCAGAACGCAGAGGGTCAGACTCCCCCCTTTCCTCTCGGACCCCACACCAACCACCTGTGGAGTCCCCCAGGGATCCACCCTCAGCCCTATGCTCTTCAACATCTACATGGCTCCGCTCACCCTCATCGTCAGAACCTATGGACTCAATATTGTTTCATACGCAGACGACACCCAACTCATCCTCTTCCTATCCAACGAACACATCACCACCAGACACAACTTTCAGGAAGGCATGGAATCAGTCGCCAAATGGATGAAAAACAGCTGCCTACAACTAAACACCAACAAAATGGACGTTCTCATCATGGGCCCAAACCCCAACGCTTGGAACGACACCTGGTGGTCCCCCGCCCTAGGAAGCCTGCCCACCCCCCCATGGACCACATATGCAACCTGGGAATCATCCTGGACTCAGAGTACTAAATCGACTGCCAGATCAACTCCGTCTCGTCCTCCTGTTTCCACACCCTCCGCCTCGTACGTAAGACATTCAAATGGATCCCCCTCAAACACAAAAAGACCATCACTCACGCCCTGGTCATCAGCAGACTCGACTACCTCACTGCAATCTATGCCAGAATAAACAAAAAACTCACCAGCAAGCTACAGAACATCCAAAACGCCACAACTAGACTGGTCTTCAACCTGCCAAGACACTGCAACATCTCCCAGCACCTTCATACACTCCACTGGCTACCCATTGAAGTTAGAATCACCTTCAAGATGCTCACCCACGCTCACAAGGCCCTCCACGACACTGGACCAGCATACCTGAACAGCTGACTCAAATTCCACACACCCCAAAGGACCCTACGATCAGCCCAGCTCTCCTATGCTGCAGTCCCCTGCACCAGAAAGACCAGATCGGGAGGCCGCTCCTTCTCCTTCCTCACGGCCAGAGCCTGGAACAACCTTCTGCTCCACCTCAGACAGACAACATTGCTCCCCATGTTCTCAAGAAACCTCAAAACCTGGCTCTTCAACAGACCCCTCCTTGATAACTGGAACCTGCAAAACCCCCATAGCACCTTGAGACCCTTTCGGGTGAGTAATCACGCTTAACAAACACCTTGATTGATTGATTGAAATGCTAAAGTTGTAATACGGTTGTCAGACAGCCGGTGCAGCGGTGACTTGACCTCCTCTATTGTGACATGAGTTTGGCAGTCCTCCGACCACCAAACTTATATTCAGCCCCTTTATGTTATTGTGGCAGCCGTCTTTAAATGTTTTTTGTGAACTTTATGAAACCCCATTCAAATATGACTGCTCTGGATCATTCATATTCCAGCAGACTTCTAGGGTGGAAAAAGATTGCCAAAACCAATAGGTTTCACAGCAGAGACCTATTGGCTTTTCAAATGCTTCTTTTTTTTCTGTTTGCTAATATGTTTCATGAAACCTTCACTTTCTCTCCTGTATACATGTTTGTGTGGAGTGAACACACAGCTTTGCTGTTTGATTTGGTGTGTTTTAATTGAGGCAAAGGAATGCACCTCACACGGGTAGCAGAGCAGGCAGAGTAGATCATAACCATTTGCCAATAGAAATCTGCCCCAGCTGAATCCTGACAAGGCTGGAGAGGAAAGACTGAATTGCTAAAGGGAGACAATTCCAACTCTAGAAAGTGAGCACATCCATACTCACAGACAGACAGACAACGAGGCCATGCCAACACCAAAATACCGAAACCCCACAGGTTCTCATCAAATACAACTGCAGCATTGGTGGCTTCATAGACAACTGTGGGGTCCAGATTTAGGACTGGCTTTTCCAGATATGAATTTAAAGATGCTGTGCAACCCATGTTCCATGATATGATGTTAGTTTATTATGCAAGAAGTGAAGGTTGTGCTTGTACACTTGGCTTCCTATTAATGAGTGAAGAAGTTGGTCTAAAACACAGCAACTCAACCGGCTCTGGACAGCTTTCCCAAATAGCCAGCATTGGGCATCAGGAAAGGAGTACACTGGAGACACAGGAACTCAAATGTTTCGGCCACGCAATGCTGCATACAAGGACTTCAACAGAGCATGCATTCCCACAAATGTACACAAAGAAGTAGGGATTAGTATCTAAGAGGGAGGCTTGTCATTAGATGAACAGCACTATTGATGATATGTTACAATATTTACAAATGGTAGTGGTGGTCTTATTGGTAACAAATCATTCTCTATGTGCATTATCCATTATTTCATAGTATTGGTGCCCCTCAAGGTAAGAGATGCACACCCACTACCTACGGTGTGAGCCCACTGTGGCCCAAATGGACCCAGTGGTAATGTCAAAACATATACATAAACCTCGGCACTCTAATCAATTTGATATTGATTCATACAAATATGTTTTTAAATGCGGGTCAATTTGAAATACCAGCAAACAAAAAAGTATTTTACTTGCTGTTCAATTTAATATACATATGGAACATACAGATTTATGACATATATTTGGAAGCAATAACATTGTACTAAGACGATGAAAAGCTTTATACAATGATCCTTCTGTTAGACGTTGGACCGGCAGCCGACACGTGTTTCATTTCAAAGAAACTTTTTCAAGGCTGCAATTAATGCCATAAAAAGAAATCAAATATTTACAACAAGAAAATTGCAATTTGAAAAAACAACAAGGGAATCAGGAATATGAGTTTATCTCAGAAATAACGAGAAAGAAGGAATACATTTTTATATAAAAAAGAAGCTATTTTTCACAGCCAAAGTGTTTTAGTAAATTGCAAAAAAGTTGATTATTATAAAGGCTAGTAAGATAGACCAAAAACAACCAATGGTGAAATCACATAATTTATGCAGCGCTCGTCTGCCAAGATATAAGTGGTTAGTGGAATGGACCCAAAGTAACCAGTGGTGAAATCACATATTTCGTGCAGTGCTCGTACACCAGGATGCAAGTGATTAATAGATCCAATGATTTGGGAATAAGCATAACTGGTGATGAGAATTATTATAAACAAATCCATATATGATACCTTCAGTGGATAATAAATAAGTTCTCAAAGTATTCCATAATTAATTTTTCTGGTCTTCCAGAGGTGATATTCAGTCCCTAGCAAATAATAATGAGAGCAAAAGGCAAAGAAATCTGGTAAAGAAATCCGAGTCCAAGAGTGGGTAATTAATCGCTTGTGACTGATTTTAGCTTCATAAAGAATATAGACAAAATTAGTATATACCTATTCGAAATATTATTTTTATCCGGAACAAAAGTAGTGCCCCATAATTTCAAATGAATCATGTAATAAGCATCTGTAAAAGAAAGGAAAAGACAAGTAGTTTTCCTCATAGGTCTGATATAAGAAATCTTCACAATTCCAAAGATTAAAAGATGCACTATGTAATAGTTTGGTTGATGTCTGCCTAATCCCTTGAGATCTACGTAAAATACCCATAATTGGCCATAGAGTAAAAGATTTATTTGGATACAACTTAAGGATTCCTATAGTTTGTGTACTCCAAACTATCATTTAGAAAATAGTAAAGTGGTTCTATTTTCACCAAAATATTATTACATATTCATATTCATGTCTGCCAAAAGCCAAAAGACATATATATCAGTTCATCATAGACCAAATCGTAACATTCATTGTAGGTAAATAGGAAAGCAAGACACCTATACATACACTCTAATTCTAATCCATTATATCAAACATTTATACAAAGGATAACTTACAAATTAGTCAGCAAAGAACGTCGGGCTATGATATGCCCCTAAAATATAAAAGAAACAATAGTATATACATTAAACAGGCATATGAAGTATGTTATTTGCATACAGAGACTTATTTTTGTACTAAAAGAACATACCCCCGTTAGACATGATTTCTATTTAAGTTTCAAATTGAGTGCAGCAACAAAAATACTGCTAGTTATCCCATATTCACAATCAGAATAATATAGTCAACCCCAACCTATTGTTTAAATAAAATTTTATGTAGTAATAGCGTCCTTAATATTTCTATAATGGTCCGGGGAAATGCAAATGAGTGTGCTATTACAGCCAGTGACTCATAAAATGCTAACCATATATATATATATATATATATATATATATATATATATATATATATATATATATATATATATATATATATATATATATTACATACTGGCGGTCGCCAGTAGGTAGTTATAGTTAGGACCACGTTTCCATAGGAAATCCGCAACATTCTATTTTGAATAACTTTGGCGCCGGTCGACGAATCCTCGCGATTTTTCAAAATAGGTGGGGCGCTACGCTCCGCTCCTACCCTGAAAGTCTCGGGGGATTCGTCAAGCGGGGGCTGAGATAAAAGGGGGGTCCCAAAACACGTTTTTCCAATGCATTTTTCCATAGGACCTTTAGACACAGCTACAGCCCGAACGGCTGAACAGAATTACTTGAAATTTGGCAGAGAGGTAGTCCTCAGGTCAAGGAAGTGCCTTTTGTAGGTTTGGTGTAAATCTGTTCAGTAGATTCTGAGAAAATAGCCTTTAAATCAATATATATATCTGTGACAGCTTACGGTGCGCTTACGGTGCGCTTACGGTGCGCTTACCGGCATATCACCATTATGAAATTATCAAAGAATACATTTCACAAAGATGCGCCTAATATGTCCCCCATGTGCGCACGGTGCGCGAAGCGTACATGGCGTATCCCGCATAACGTGGGCACGCGGTGCGCGCAGCGCACCGCGTGACTACCATGCGTGCACGGCACTAACTGCGTAAAGTGGGCGCGCGGTGCGCGAAGCGCACCGCGTGCTCACTGTGCGCGCACGGTGCGCGCACGCCACGAATGGCGTAAAGTAACTTAGCATGTGCAGGCAACTATAACTCACGCGACTGCAATCTTCTGCTGATGACATATGTGTCTTTATGAAAAAAAAATATTTGTAATATATGTATAGCTAAAATTTAATGGAAGAAGACATGGGCAAATAAGTGTCGAAATACAGTATTAGCATCAGCAGAGGATTGCGGTCGCGTGAGTTATAGTTGCCTGCACTAACTATAACGCGGGAATTTCATTGGTTTTTTACGAGTGAAATCTACAGCTAACTATAACATGTGTGAAACCTATGGTTTCATAAACCAAAAACTTTTTTGGGGTCTCTGTTTACTAACTGAATACTATATATATATATATATATTCACTGAAAAAACCATAGGTTTCACACATGTTATAGTTAGCTGTGCATTTCACTCGTAGAAACCAATGAAATTCCCGCGTTATGATTCTATAAATCTGGTGACCGTGCACATTTTAATTAGTGACAAGACTAATCTTGTCTCTACTTTTCTTTTTTTGTATGACATTTGACTTTTTCAATATAGAATGTCCGGTCTTCTGTAAGATTCTCTTTCTGGATTCTTTTAGTACCTATGAAGAATATCCTCTGTTGAGAAAACGTGTCTCAAGATTTGTCAATTCCTGATTGAATATGTTTTCCTCACTACAATTCCTCCTAAGTCTGGTCATTTCACCAAAGGGAATTGAGTTGACCTGTATTGAAGGGTGGGCACCAGAGGCGTGCAAATAGCATTGCATGCCGTTGGTTTCCTATATAAACATGACATGATTTTTTTTATCCTTGGCATAGATTGTTATGTTATGTTATGTTAATAAAGTTTATAGAGCGCACGATTACCTTCCGGTGTCCTGGCGCTAAACACTGATAGCCTGTGCTGTGGTGGAGGATTAGAACTGAGAGAAAAACCAAGTTTTAAGGTTCTTCCTGAAAGAAATGAGATCTGATACATTTCTCAGCGAGAACGGAAGTTCATTCCATACTCTAGCAGCCCCATAGGTAAAGCTCCTTCCTCCCCAGTTTACCTTTTTTATGCAAGGTATTTTCACCAGCTTGGCTCCGGACGATCTGATCATTCTGCATGGAGTGTACCAAGAAAACTTATTTTTGAGAAATTCGGGAGCTGTCCCGTTCAAGGCTCTGAACACAATACACGAGGCCTTAAACCTGGCTCTCAGACGGACAGGAAGCCAGTGCAGTCTCTTCAACTCATCGTTAACTGATACCCATCTGGGAGTCCGAGTCAGGAGTCTGGCAGCAGCATTTTGGATGACCTGCAGCCTATTTTGATGTTGTGACTGCATATTAATATAAAAACTGTTGCAATAGTCGAGTCGGGATAGTATAAGTGCAGTCACTACAGTGCGGAGACAGCCCTCAGTAAGATAGGACCTGATTTTCCTAATCATTCTGAGTACCAGGGAACAGCCTGAAGTGACCCTACTCACCTGGTCCCCCATGCTAAGTTTTTCGTCAACCACCACTCCCAGGTTTTTTGCCTTCCTGCAGGGAGTGGGGCAAAGCCCTAGTGAGTCAGGCCACCAATCAGGAGTCCACATCCGAGGGTTGTTTCCAAACCTCACCACTTCTGTTTTGGCCGAGTTCAGCTTAAGACAATTGGCTGACATCCACCTGGAAATGGATAACATGCAGTTCGAAAAGCGATTGCCTGTTTCGTTCTCAGCTCCATCCCTGACCGACAGCACCATTTGGGTGTCGTCGGCGTAGGAGGTAAGCTGGAAACCAAATGACCTGATGATACCGGCCAGGGGGGCCACCTAAATATTAAAAAGCGTGGGGCTAAGTGAGGAGCCTTGCGGCACCCCACAGGGCAAAGAGAAGGCTTCAGATGTAGTGTCATTTAATTCAACTGTTTGAAGTCTGTCTTTAAGGAAGGACTCAAAGAGCTTCCAAGCTTGTCCTGTTACCCCGATCTCTGACAACCGATTTAGCAAAATGTTATGATGCACGGTGTCAAAGGCCGCGGATAAATCTAAAAGGACAAGCATAGCACTTCCTCCTTTGTCCATGGTTTCTCTGATCTCTTCTGTCGATTTAATAAGCGCCAACTCAGTGCTGTGATACGGTCTAAAACCGAATTGTGAGTGATCCAAAGAGTCATTCAGCTGAAGAAAATCGCTAAGTTGCCTATTCATAGCTTTTTCAAGCATTTTGGCTGGTAGAGGAAGTCTGGAAATGGGGCGATAGTTAGAGGGATCTTTAGGGTCCAGGGATTGTTTCTTTAAAAGAGGAAGTACTGAGGCCTTTTTCCAGAGTGTAGGAAAAGTGGCAGTTTGAAATATATTATTGAAAAGGGGTGTGAGAGCCCTGCAAGTGGTATCTGAAACCTGTTTAATAATCCAGGTAGGACAGGGATCGCTGGGCGCACCTGATTTGATATTGTTCATGAGATTTTTAGTTTCCTCTAAGTTCAGCGAAGTAAAGTGGTCCGGGGTATTAGCCAAGGGAGAGGGGATATTGGTATCTAAAGCCTCGTGCTGTTTGTTGATCATGTCTGATAAAGAAGCAAAAATGGATTCCACTTTAGATTTGAAGAATGCGGCAACTGTATTGCAAAAGTTGGGTGCAGTTGGACCGTTGGGTGTCCTGGGGTTGGAGAGTTTAATAACAGTTTTAAAAAGCTCCTTCGAGTCGGATTTGGCATTAGAGATTTGGCGTGAGAAGTAATCTCTCTTGGCTTCCAAGAGTGATTGTTTATAAGTTGCCATTGTTGATTTAAGGTCCATTTTGTCAGCTGTGGCGTAGTTTTTTCACCACAGTCTTTCTGCGTGTTTACAAAGCAGTTTCTTCTCCCTGAGCTCATTTGAATACCAAGGAGCCGTGGGTATGGCCCTTCTCGGTATCCATTTTCTGGGGGGGGCTGCACGACGACATGCCACATCCAACCAATTGTTATACCGTCGGCTTGCTACTTCAGGATCGGGTGAGTCAGTGGGCATTATTTCTAGGAGGGAGGATTCTAGATGTGTGACATCTAATTTTCCCCAAGCTCTAGTTGTGATTTCCTTTTTATTTTTTAAATATGTATGATCCCTCGTGGCATATTTTAGTTCAAAGGTAATTGTAACATGATCCGACCAGGTAATGGGAAGAGCGGAGATGTTACCCAAATCACAATTATTTGAAAAAATCCCATCTAGGGTATGTCCCTTTGTGTGAGTGGGGAAGGAGACCAACTGTTCGAGGCCTCCTACGGCCATAGTGCTATTAAGTCTAGCCGTATCTGGGTCCTCCAGTTTTTCCAAAAATTAAATATCCGATTTACTATGTTTAGACGTAAATTTTAGGTTGTAAGTATTGCTGTTTAGATAACCAGTCAGGGCCTCAAACTGACTAGTGCTATCTGCCCAGATAACAAAAATTTCATTTATATAGCGTGTCCAATAGACTATGAGTCCTGTTAGTTCTGGGGGACAAATAAGCCATAGATGTTTAGCCTCAAATCTACCCATGTACAGATTGGCGTACGATGGGGAGAATTTTGATCCCATAGCAACGCCCGTTGATTATTTAAAGCACGTGCCTTGATGTAGGAACACATTGTTCTCTAAAACTATCTTTGTAAAATCAAGTAGTATCTCCGTGTGTTCAAACATAGTCGCATCTCTTTGGTATAGTGTGTCTTTGAGTGCCTGTAATCCCAGATCTTGGGGGATGCTAGTATATAAGGAACATACATCAAAAGTGGAAAAGGATACTTCTTCCGTCCACTCCATGTCCTTCAATTTGTTGAGTAAGTCTCCCGTATCCTTAAGATATGACGGCATGTTCTGAACTATAGGTTGTAGATAGATGTGTCAAGTACCTACACCACACTGTAGCTTCCACAGGAGCCGATGCGTATTCCTCAATTCCCATCTACCCTAATTGCGAGCTTCGATGCTCACAAGTAGGAGAGAGGGGGAAAGGGGAGTTGGAATGAGAAAGAGAGACTGCATCCTTCGTCTCTCTTCTGACTGGATTCTAATCTTCTTGGTGTAGAACCCAGTAACAAATAATATCATGTAACCACAGTTGTTTCCCTTCTACCCACTATTTATTCCTCCACCACTCTTATGTACCTGTCTTCCCACAGTGATTTGCCGCTCTCTTAATAATGTAGATCGATGCTTCTTGTTCTAGCTCTATTCTACACTGGTTAGGTGTTGTGATGTCTTGTCGGATTCTGTAAGACAAACTGTATGTAATTTCTGTCAACTAACAATCCCCAACCACAGCTTATCCCTTGGTTACCTTTCTTACACCTGAACCTGATGTTAGTTTTCCTTCTATACTTGTTCTTTCTTGTCCTAACTGCCAGATGTAGTAGTACAGTTCTGATAACCTTTCTCTTCTAGTAGTTTAGCAATTTCGTCGAGGACGAGTGAAGGTAAGTACAATTATATATATATAATTATATCTACATGCTTTTCTATTGTTCAGTCTTGTCTCTTTATACAATTATTTTCCATCTCTAACCTTATGCAAATTGTCAATTGTCTCCTTGACCAAGAGGTATTTTGTAGTCTCTATATATCCAAACTAATGCGGAAATTCTGTCTCTTGTAAGAGAATTCTTCTGAAGCCTCCCCCAACCAGTTCTCTCAAGTTATAAGCTAAATAGCATTTACAGTTCATGCAAGAATTATTGCATGGGAAATAAGTATTAGCACTCTAGGGTGACTTAGCTGTCCATCTTCTCGCCACCAGCGCCCCAGTATCGTCGAACTTCTCAGGAAGGCAGAGCTCTACTCAAACGCTGCCTTTTCTCACAGGAATACAGTTGAAGTGCGCAATGGTACTCGCGAGCGGGCGCTTTCACAGCTGCGGTCGCTCGCGAGTAAAAGACTAGACCGATAACCTCCGCATCGATCGAGTGCGGCCATCTTGGAATTCCGCGACCGCGTTCCTAATAGAATTCTCATCAATAGGGAGACCAGAGTCAGGGGAATGACTCGGCGCAGCCTCCCATAAAGGGGAAGTGAGTACTGAGGTCTGATCTGGCGTCTTTCTTGCCTAGGTACCCATCTGAACCTTTCACTCCTGACAAGATGTCGATATATTCAGACAAGCGTTCTGTAGGGGACCCAATACCGGAGACAATTGGTCTCCAAGGAGGAAAGGGCCCCGGCTTGTGTATTTTGAGGAGTGCATAAATACAAGGTGCTCAAGGTGTTGAAACAAAGACATATTTATATTCTGTGTCCGAGATCATACCCTGTTGTTTCCAATATGTCAACCTAGATTCAATGTTTTTAGTGATGTATGTCAAGGGGTTATTTGTAAGTCTGGTATATGCCAGGCCTCTCTCAATTGTCTATCAATTTCTTGTACATAGTCACCCTTTGTCCGCTTCCTTGATGACAATTTCTTGGTTGTCAGTCAGACATTTTAGAGCTTGAAATTCTGCTTTAGTCAGATTGTATGTCTGCTTTGATGGTGTATTAGTCAATTTGTGCTCTAAACAGTGCAAGTCATGACTGACTACTCTGTAAAAAGAATCAATTAAGTTGTCGGCGGGCAGAGTTGGTATAAACCTGTATTTCGGTATTAGACCACTGTCTGCATCCATATTTGTAGGGATGTCAAATTCTGCAAAAGTGTCCTGTTTCCCTTGTTGTTTTTTTAAATTTTTTAAATTACAATTTTCTTGTTGTAAATATTTGATTTCTTTTCATGGCATTAATTGCAGCCTTGAAAATGTTTCTTTGAAACGAAACACGTGTAGGCTGCCGGTCCAATGTCTGACAGAAGGATCATTGTATCAAGCTATTCATCGTCTTAATACAATATTATTGCTTTCAAATATATGGCATAAATCTATATGTATAAACAAAGAGGTCTAGGGGTCAGAGAAAATATATGAAAATGTATTAAACCTGTGTGATTCACAATTCACTAACTGGACAAGAAAGTCCTCATAAAGAGGACGTAATCCCAGCACCCACCGTGGTGGCATGCTTCATCATATGAGATCTCCTTTTAACCACACCTAGTAGTACTACTGTTCTTTTAATGTTGGCACCGGGAGATCCATATTAAATTATTTTTCTCCCTGTAGTCAATTTTATATCACTTTTTGCACACTGCACTTTATTTACTCACCTTACCTAGGCTGCCTTCATCGATCTTTAGGAGATCTAGTCCTTTTCGCATAGTCAAAACATCCGCGAGCTCCTCCCTCAGACATATGCTGGGAGTAGTAGCTCCTTAATCACACTAGGTGTGGTTAAGAGGAGATCCCATATGATGAAGCATGCCACCCCGGTGGGTGCTGGGATTACGTCCTCTTTATGAGGACTTTCTTGTCCAGTTAGTGAATTGTGCATCACACAAGTTTCATACATTTTCATATATTTTCTCTGACCCCTAGACCTCTTTGCTTATACATAATTAGTGGGGGACCTGTCTAGGCTGGTCGTGTGTTTCCCTCAGACTCTATTACTCACTTGTTATATATAAATCTGTATGTTCCATATGTATATTAAATTGAACAGCAAGTAAAAAACGTTTTTGTTTGCTGGTGTTTCAAATTGACCGATATTTAAAAAAAAATTGTATGAATCAATATCAAATTGATTAGAGTGCTGAGGTATATGTATTGATGATATGTTACTGAAGGTGAAGAAAACAGTGATGATTTATGGGGGTAATATGTTAAAAATAATGCATTCAAAATGCTTAGACTATCACCCTGTACCTAGGCGTGATAGTTCACCCATCACTACTCTGCCGTTTTAAACCCACCATAGAAACGTTTCTTCATTACTGTCCTTCAGATCAGCCAGCACCCCCATTCCACCACAATGCTCAGGTTTACCTGCTGCCCCACAGATCATTGTAAGATGGGGGCGCATTTACTATTTTTAAATTCAAGACAATGCAGCCATGCAACATGCTGCTCCATGCTGTGTGAAAGGTAGAGAGCAGAAATGCTCAATAATTATAAAGCAATGGAGCATTTGTACGCTTTCCATGCGCTGGTGCTCTGTGTGCTGCCTAGCACCAATTCAGGCTCCCTTGCACCACTGCAGGCCCCCTTGCACCAACGCAGGCCCACTTGCACCAATGCAGGCTCCCTTGTACCAATGCAGGCCCCCTTGCACCAAATGCTGGCTCCCCTGCACCAATGAAGCTTCCTATGCACCAATGCAGGCTCCCTTGCACCAAGGCAGGCTCTGTTGCATCAATGCAGGCCCCCTTGCACCAATGCAGGCCCCCTTGCACCAATTCAGGCTCCCTTGCCACAATGCAGGCCCCCTTGCACCAACGCAGGCCCACTTGCACCAATGCAGGCTCCCTTGTACCAATGCAGGCTCCCATGTACCAATGCAGGCTCCCCTGCACCAATGAAGGCTCCCCTGCACCAATTCAGGCTCCCTTGCACCAATGCAGGCCCCCTTGCACCAACGCAGGCCTACTTGCACCAATGCAGGTCCCCTTGCACCAACGCAGGCCCACTTGCACCAATGCAGGCTCCCTTGTACCAATGCAGGCCCCCTTGCACCAAATGCTGGCTCCCCTGCACCAATGTAGGCTCGCTTGCACCAAGGCAGGCTCCGTTGCATCAATGCAGGCTCCCTTGCACCAATGCAGCCTCCTTTGCACCAATGAAGGTACCCTTGCATCAATGCAGGCCCCCTTGCTCCAATGTAGGCTCCCCTGCACCAATGCAGGCTCCCCTGCACCAATGCAGGCCCCATTGCAACAATGTGGCTCCCCTGCTCCAATGCAGGCTCCCCTGCACCAATGCAGGCCCCCTTGTACCAATGCAGGCTCCCTTGCACCGAATATAGGCTCCCCTGCACCAATGAAGCTTCCTATGCACCAATGCAGGCCCCATTGTACCAATTCAGGCTCCCTTGCAACAATGCAGGGGCTCTTGCAACAATGCAGGCTCCCTTGCACCAATGCAGGCTCCCTTGTACCAATGCAGGCTCCCTTGCTCCAATGCAGGCACCCTTGTACCAATGCAGGCTCCCTTGCACCAAGGCAGGCTCCCTTGCTCCAAGGCAGGCTCCCTTGCACCAAGGCAGGCTCCCTTGCTCCAAGGCAGGCCCCCTTGTGCCAATGCAGGCTCCCTTGCACCAAATGCAGGATCCCCTGCACTAATGAAGCTTCCTATGCACCAATGCAGGCTCCCTTGCACCAAGGCAGGCTCCCTTGCTCCAAGGCAGGCCCCCTTGTGCCAATGCAGGCTCCCTTGCACCAAATGCAGGATCCCCTGCACTAATGAAGCTTCCTATGCACCAATGCAGGCTCCCTTGCACCAAGGCAGGCTCCCTTGCTCCAAGGCAGGCTCCCTTGCTGCAGGGCAGGCTCCCTTGCTCCAAGGCAGGCCCCCTTGCTCCAAGGCAGGCTCCCTTGCTCCAAGGCAGGCTCCCTTGCTCCAGGGCAGGCTCCCTTGCGCCAATGCAGGCTCCCTTGTGCCAATGCAGGCTCCCTTGCACCAATGCAGGCTCTGTTACACCAATGCAGGCCCCCTTGCACCAATGCAGGCTCCCTTGCTCCAAGGCAGGCTCCCTTGCTCCAGGGCAGGCTCCCTTGCACCAATGCAGGCTCCCTTGCTCCAAGGCTGGCTCCCTTGCACCAAGGAAGGCTCCCTTGCTCCAAGGCAGGCTCCCTTGCACCAATGCAGGCTCCCTTGCTCCAAGGCAGGCTCCCTTGTACCAATGCAGGCTCTGTTACACCAATGCAGGCCCCTTGCACCAATGCAGGCTCCCTTGCTCCAAGGCAGGCTCCCTTGCTCCAGGGCAGGCTCCCTTGCACCAATGCAGGCTCCCTTGCTCCAAGGCTGGCTCCCTTGCTCCAAGGCAGGCTCCCTTGCACCAAAGAAGGCTCCCTTGCTCCAAGGCAGGCTCCCTTGTACCAATGCAGGCTCCCTTGCTGCAAGAGTCCTGCTGTAGGGGCAGGATTGCAGCACACATGGAAAGAGGAAGTAATGAGGAGAAATAAAGATATTTCTCCTTGTTACACCATTGATGAGTAGGCACATGATTTTGGTGGAAACCCATGTTTCAAATTACATGGGTGGGTGAATGGGAGCTGCTATGCTTCACACATGGAATGCCAACCAGACACAAGTAAAACAGGGCTGTGCTATGCATTGCGTTGCATTAGTTTGCATTTACTAAACCAAGCAAAGCCAAACCAAGTACATGCTAAAAATGATTTTGTGTCGGGTATGCACCACAAAATGAACACACCCAATAACAAATCAAAGCAAATCTGGGCTTTTGGTTCTAGAGGTGGGCAAATCGCTAAAGGTTTGATGTCTGGCTCTGACTCATCCCGAGGTTCTCTAGGACTCTCACAGATTCTAAAATGATTGTCCAAGCCCCCTGTATGCAGCGGGTTGGGTAGGGCGGTGGTGGCTGACACCATTGGTCGTTTGTATTTTAATTTACCTATAATACAATGCAGAAAGGCTGAGGTACTGGCTAGATGCTCCTCTACTCCATCAGACCCTCTTCCTATCCAGCCCCTCCAAAGCTGGGAAGGAATTGCTTATGCCATAATGAAGCAACGAAGGCCTGCATTGCTTCCTCTCTGTTTGGTGTTAGATAAAGCCTCCCCAGTGTTGCCATGCTATATTCTGGTGTCACCAGAGAACAGTGCTTAAGTGTAGCCAGTGATAGCAGGTGAGCGCACCGGCGCTCATTTTTCCTCATCAGACTTTGACCGCGAGCAAACGAGAGAAAAACTGACACAGTGGAAGAAGGAGGAAGAGAAAGATGGAAAAACCATAACAAAGGGAGGAAGCGGGAACCTGCAATAGTGGGATAAAGGAGTAGGGAGGGTGGTGAATGAAAGAGGCATGAGGTGGAACCAAGATTATGCAATCATTGGATTTGGCACACCAAGATTAGTGGCAGAGATCACCGGTTTCTGAGCAAAGCCTTTGGCCACAGAACTTATTTTTTTTCAAATTCTGCAGACTATGAGTCTGGCATGCCACTGATTTCATAGGGAGAAAGATAGAGGAGAAGAGGGAGGGAGAGAGCTAGAGAAATGAGTCTGAAAGGAAGAGAGAGGACACTGAAAAGAGAAAATAAGAGAAAGGGAGAGATGGGGAGATAAAGAATGAAACAGAGTGTGTGAGGGAGAAGTGCATACATGGCTGTGTGAATAAAAGGCAGTTTTACTTGTTGCATTTGGTCCATGAAGGACCTTTGCGTACAAAAATAAAGTTAGAGCAAGCTGGGTAAGTAGGTGGTGGTGAGAGGTGGAGCATAAGAAGGGAAGTAGTAAGAGCAGAACTAGAATGTTGAATGTGTGAGAGGAAAAATGCTGTGACTAGCAATCATAGAAATCAAAGCGAGTGGTTTTCGAAGGCCATTCTGCAGAGTTCACCAAGGTCTGTTGTACTTCTCGTTTCAGGGGCCCTAAGGTGTAGTGCTTTACTGCCACATCCTTTGCGATATCTTTTGTCGCTGTGGTCGCCCTTTCTCGTCTCTCAATGCTACACATTATTGGTTATGTGGGTTACCAGCATGTGGGGGAAAATGTTAGAGTGTAGGGGACTCAGAGAGCTTCATCTATTGTCACCTTGGCTAATGGCCCAATTTTAGTGTTACTCTCTTCCAAGCCTTTGCGAGGTTCTTCCCCATTTATGGCAATCTTGGGCCAGATGTACTAACATTAGGAATGCCCATTTCCTAATTGGGATTCTTGGTATTCCTAATGTATGAAACTCCTTGAGATTCATTTAAGGATTCCTTGTGGTTCTTAAAAGGGGCTCTTATCACTTCCATTGAACCAATGCATGCTCCCTTGCACCTATGCAGGCCCTCTTGCCCCAATGCAGGCTCCCCTGCACCAATGCAGGCTCCCCTGCACCAACGAAGGCTCCCCTGCACCAACGCAGGCTCCCTTGTAACAATGCAGGCCCCCTTGCACCAATGCAGGCCCCCTTGCACCAATGCAGGCCCCCTTGCCCCAATGCAGACTCCCCTGCACCAATGAAGGCTCCCCTGCACCAACGCAGGCTCCCTTGCAACAATGCAGGCCCCCTTGCACCAATGCAGGCTCCCATGCAGCAATGCCGGCTCCCATTCACCAATGCAGGCTCCCATGTTGTGGAGAAGTGTAGCTCAATGGTTAGAACAGGCAGACCTCGATGCAGAGCTCTGGCCAGGGACCAGGGTTCGATTCCTGCCTCGTCGGGTCTCGGGCTCATAAATTCCTCTGACCGGATATTCTCGCCTCAGTGGCTATTCTAATCATGGGTCCCACGCTGCAACTCTGGGCAATAGCTTGCTTAGTCTCCACAACGGCCCCCACAGCGTGAGGGATGCCTGGTTTCACCATGGGGGTGCCCAGGAGTGGACACTTCACAAGGAAAACCAGGAAGGGTTCCCTTGCGGTATTCGTACAAGCGCCGGGAAACCCACTGCAGGTAGCTGTGCGCTATACAAGTACAAAAACATTTACATTTACATGCACCAACGAAGGCTCCTCTGTACCAACGCAGGCTCACTTGCAACAATGCAGGCCCCCTTGCACCAATGCAGGCTCCCTTGTACCAATGCAGGCTCCCTTGCACCAATGCAGGCTTCCTTACACCAAGGCAGGCCCCCTTGCACCAATGCAGTCTCGATTTACTGAGTTCATTTGCTTTTGTGTGGAACTTTTTTCTGTTAACTTCTCCTGGCTGCACGCTTCTACTAAAACTGTTCACACTGTTTAAGTGCCATTCACTGTCAAGATAAGATCTCTTCCCACAGAAAAGACAGACAGCTGCTGGGATGCTTGATTTGCATTACTTAGTTGTGTAAAGCAGATGCTTTAGCCTTAGAATGTTTGTGGCATTTCCTATTCACGCCTCAGTACCTTTCTTTGCACTTGGTAGGCATGATAACATTTATTTTTTTCATCTTAATCTATTTGGTCATTATAATCAAATCCTAAATGTTATAACAAACATTGCACATAAAAAAGTAAAGTTAATATACAAGAGCTATGCTATATTTTCCTATTAAACAGGCAACCACAAGTACAGTTGCCTGGCAGACAACAGAGTCATGATTTGAGTGGTGCAGCAGGTGCAGTAGCACCGGGCTAAACTAAAGTGCAGGTACCGTTCAGACAAGTGTTGTGATTTCAATGGAACAGCAGGTGCAGTGACACCAGGACCTTAGGCTCTTGGCACCCCACTAAACACTGATTATTGCTCTATTTTACAACTAAACGGGCAGTCAAAAGTGCCGACATCTTTTAGGCACCATGGTCAGGATTTGAATGGTGAAGCAGGTGCAGTGGCACCGGGTGTAGGATAGTAGGATCTGCTTACTATGGTTACCCCCACTTTTTGCTGGTGTTTCACTGTTTCTCGACTTTAGTCTGGCTGGGGCCCTGCTATCCAGGACCCCAGCCTAGCTGCTTCCTCTCTAAATTGATTGCATATACTTTAGGTTCACCCCAGATTGGTTACTGGGTTACCCTTGTGAGTCCCTAGTATATGGTACCCTAGGTACTAAGGGCATAGGTACCCCAGCTGCCTACCAGGGGCTGAAACATGTATTATGCCACTCCTGGGAAGCCTTCCATAATGGCACCACAGATCTGCTACTGCAGCCTGGGTAAAGTGGTGCTTGCACCACTTACTAAGATATAGGTTACCTATATCTACCTTTAAACACCAACACATATAAACCTGTCACTCCTATGGCAGGCCTTATCAATCCTGAAGGCAGAGTGCTTTGTTTTGTGTGAGAGGGTGCCTATGCATAAGCAGAACCCCTCTGCAGCTTTCGGAATCTATTCTCTGAGGCTGTTCTGTGATGCAGCCAGACCGTATAGTCTTAAGTGCAATATAAGCTTGTGATAAATGCTAACTTTGGAATGGCTGCATGGAAACATGTCGTGTTTGGTGTCAAACACTTTGGAATCCTACCCCCCTGCCAGTCCTGGTGGTGGGGGTAGAATTCCACCCTTCTAGAGGGAGTAGACCTATACACTGGACTAACCGGTAATAGTTTAAAAGAGCCTTAGCATCACAAAGTGGATGCCACAGCCACAGACACGGGTCTGACCTCCTGCTGCCGGATGAAACTCCGGCAGGGGAGGCCTGGACAATAGGTTTCCTGTCACATGGAGGTGTAACCACCCCCAAGACAGGCTTTAGCGTATTGGGGCAGGGTGGGTGCATTCAGAGAATGCTTTTCAGACAGTGCTGGGGGCACACTTGGTGTCCCTGTTCATACCCCAGTTCAAACCAGTTGCAGGGGAGCTCAGCCCCTGCTCTGGTGCGAAACTGGACAAAGGGAATGGGTGTAACCACCCCTCTACCCAGACACTCCCATAGGTGAGTCCCTAGAGTATGTCCAACCCCCTATCTTAGTATAAGTATGGGACCCCAGTCCTTAGGACTTCAGATTATACCTGGACGAAACTCTGCAACATATATCCTGGAACTTCGACATTCTACACGACTAGAACACTGAAGAATCTCCCTTGGGGTCAAGGAATGACTCCCCTGTTCAAACAGGCACCAAAGAAGCATCTTGCCAGTCTGCATTTCTGAGGCTCCCACTGGACCCTGAAGTATTTGTGACTCAGGACATGGACTTTCAGACTTTGCAGAGGCCAACACGAGATCCCAGCAAAGCTGAGACCCGCAGCCCTCACAAGTGATGTGGAGCCGGAACTAATGGACACCGTGCACATTTGCAAGTGCATCGACTTCCCGAGTTTTCCCAAAGTTGTGCATTGGGCTACTTGTAGTCCAAGCCCCAAGCACCATCTGCACCGAAGATAGTGGGCCTACACTCCACGAGTGTTCCGTGAGCCCGCTTCTAGCATTTCCGCTCGAGGACCCATTGCAATCCCTGGTCCGTTGACTGGTGGGTCCCCACGAAGGTAACTCTTCTTTCATTTGGGCTTTCCTGGTTGCTCCAGATGTGCCCTGACTCCCCACTGAGTGGTGAGTCCCTCAGACCTTACTGGTCTGCACCGAAACCAATCTTTGCTTTCTGCATGGGTTGATGTTGCCAAGGCTGGTTGGGTCCAATCCGGAAATCGAGACTGAGCACTCGACATCCTTCATGGTACAGCTCAAATCCAGCATCTGCTCATCGTCAACGTCTCCTGGTCCTCGTGGCTGAAGAGTCAAGTTTCTCATTCTTCACCTGAAATCACCCGACATCGGTGAGCATCCGCTCATCGCCTTCCTGGTCACTGGCTAGTGACCCAGACTGTGTCCCCTTAGCTTTCAGGTTCTTCTCATCCTTGATCCAGGCTTGGATCCACCCGGACACTTTCGACTTGGTCGCCAGCAGCACTTTGCAGCAGATCGCCATTGAAATCGACGACGAAACCCGACACCAAAAGATACCTATGCACCCGGCTTCCCTGGGTGAGGTAAATCAAGTACTCCAGTGGGTATTGACTCTAGAACTGCCTAGTTCTAAAGGGATTTGCTCAAAGGCCTCTTCCAAGTGTCCTTTAACTTTAAAATTCCAACCTCGACTTTCCCCATAGAAGTTAATCTTGATTCACGGCTGTGTTTAGACACTGCATGCGTCTCCCTTGGGTCCCATGTATCACTACCTTGGGTGGTTCCTGGTGGCCCAAGCGATTCTAAAGGCTCTAGGCCTGGTATCTATGTCAGTCGTGGTTCTTATACCATTTATTTAATATATGGTTTTGTACGCCCCTAGGGCTCAATGTATATTGTGCTAATTTACTGTGTGATAAATAAGTTTACTGAATGTACTTTTGCCTCTAGCCTCATAAAGAGACTAGAGGGATGTGTTTAGAATAAATACATACATTTTATATATATATTGTTGTTGTAGTTACTTTATTCGATATATTAAAAAATATCATAAAAGTTTGATACAATACATATAAAAACAGCTTAAAACCCACTACAACTATAAACTTTGGTCCTTATACAATTAAAAAGAATAAAAAGCAGTGAATATATACATACAACATTTTTGGAGACCCCCATTGGGTAGTGCATTAAACAGTGGTATTCATTGAAGGTCGGGAAGATAAATATTTAACTTATGATTGGTACACCTTAAGGAGCTTGCGTCTTATCCTCCAGGCCCAACCCAGGTATTTGGCAGTCCCACAGATGGCACTAGGGACTGATGTTTCATAGGTCAGGATGCGCAATGCCACCCTGGCAGACCTGGTGCCCAGATTTTTACAGACCGGTACCAGCCATCTTGATCTTGGTTGTCGGTAGGCCTGACATGCAAACATAAAGTGGCCGATGCACTCTATGGGCGAGGCACAACCTGGGCAGCCTTTTAAACTCACGGGTGCCATGCTCCATCTAGATTGGAACTCGTGAAGTGGGAGGGTACCATAACTCATTTTAAGATAAAGGGACCTATCTTCAGGAGATTCAATCAGGTCCATAAAAAGTTCCATACTAGGTGCAGGTTTCACATCCAAAAAATTCACAGTTAGCTCACCTCTCTGGTTTCTTAGGGTATTAGTCATAACCCATTCCCAATAAATCCTTTATATCGTTGATTTGGGTGGGGGGAGCTGGGTTTCCCAGGCCTCTTCCAGACCTATCTTCTGCAACTCTTTTTTCAAATTCGATACCCAGGGGATCTTACGCTCTGCTCCAAGTTTTATTAGCTCGTCCAGGGCAGAAGCATAATGGTGGAGTTCAGGGGTCCTTCGAAGCCTTGTCCTGTATAGTTTAGGACGCAGCCTGGGCACATTGCTAATATTTTGTCTACCGAGATCACTACGGAGAGGAACTAGCTGGGTAGACAGAGGAAGCAAGTGTAAGTCTCTAAAGAACTTATTCTCCGATTTAAGCAGCTCTGTTAGGTTTTCAAACCCCCACAGTTCCGCCCCGTAGAGGGCTGCTGACATTGCCTTCCCCTCGTAGACCTTAACTGCCGCAGCTATGGGTCTGCTGTATGAGAGCCTCTGGTGTTTCGCTGTTGCCCCTGAGGCTCTCTTATGGGCAAGAAGCATTTTCGATAGATGGGGGGCCCATTTTAGCTTATTGTTTACCCTGACTCCAAGATAATCAAAAGCCTCAACTATCTCGAGGGTAGTATCATTAAGCTTGATATTATTCCTGAAATTTTTAGAAGGTGATAGTGCCATTAGCTTGGTTTTTGATGTATTTATTTTCAAGCCCCTGATGTCACAAAATTGGGAGAAACGGGAAAGCAATCTCTGTAGGCCCATAGGGCTTTTAGAAATCAACAGAGTGTCGTCAGCAAAAAGCAAGGTGGGTGTTTTTTCCCCGCACAGGGTTGGTGCATCGACCATGTCATCTCTCAAATGATCTGCCGTCCCATTTGTAAAGAGAGAGAACAGGGTCGGGGCTAGAACACAGCCCTGGCGCACCCCTTTCTCGACAGTTATCCTCTCTGTGAGCTGACCCTGGTGCCCCCATCTGACTTTGGCAAAATTACCTTCATGAAGGTGTTTGAGGAGGTCTAGGATTAAGGGGGGGATGCCCAAATCGCGCAAATTTTTTTTGTAAAACATCGATTAAACTAATCGGTCTGTAGTTGGCAGGGTCCCCCCTATCCCCTTTTTTATAAATGGCACCACCTCCGCCCCCTTCCAAGAATCCGGATTTGGGCATCCTAAAACTAAATTATTTAAGATGCGAAGGATAAATTCTGCCCAGAGATCTTTATCATGTAGCAAGAGGTCGCCAGGGAGACCATCGGGACCAGCTGCCTTTCCCGGAGCAATCATATTGATTGCAGAGAGAACCTCTGATAACCCAAACGCGGCCTCCATCTCCAAGGATACCGAGTTCTCTATTACCGGGGTCGACTTTTCTGGGACCACTCTTTCCCCAAATGAGTAAAGGTCAGATAAGTGTTGATGCCATTGGCTCCCCGTTATATGATTCGGAATTGGATCAGCCCCTCCCCTAGTGCTGACATTAATGAGACTCCAGAAGGGAGTTGAATCTTTGAGTAGGGCTGCCGCCTTTAGATCCTGCCAGTGACTTTCCTCCCAGAGTCGCTTCGCCTTCCTAATGGCTTCATAGT
>NC_140593.1:10480887-10798387 GCF_964204655.1 Triturus cristatus | reverse complement strand
AGGGCAAGAAACAAGATGGATGCCGTAACTAAAATGGATGCCGTGACTTTTAGAGAGAATGCCCTAGTTTCCAGTGAATTTGTGCTAGTTGCGCAGCGAAAACACTGTCACGTATGCAATGGATCGTTTGCGGTTCATTGGTACCAAAATCGTGTCAGTACTATGATACCGAATTTACGGGTTCGGATCGCTACAGAACCTCAGACCGTCCTTTTGCCCTTACATAGGCAACAACTCACTCTATGCCAGAGTCCAGTTCTATATTCATCAGGTCACTGATATGTTGTTGTAGCATTACTCTATCCTGTGGCGTATCTCTGAAAACAGGTGGTCTTCTTACGCATGATGAAACACAAACGCTACATAAGGCAGGGCCACACTGAATAATGAGACAGCACGAGAATAAAAATACTAACGTAACACCAATGACCATTAGAACCTTCCACCCCCATGCAGATAACAGGTTCCAGAACCATCCCATTAGTGACCAGTCACCTTCCTCTATGTGAATGGAGTCGGAGATTTTGTGTAACTTAGAGATGGCCTTGTATACTGTTGGCGCATTATCTGGGATAAAAAAGCAGCAACTTGATTGGATCATTTTGCATACCCCACCTTGATCTGCAAGTAATACGTCAAGAACCATACGGTTCTGTAACGTCATGAGGCGATCCGCTTGAAGCTCAGCTGTCAGGTTACTAAGGGCACCTGTAGTTTCAATAATGGTGGATTCAACTACTCGTGTTAGTTGACGCAGGTTTCTACTGTTGACCATAGGCCCCCAGAACGGGAGGAAACCTTTGAAAAAGTCTCCTGCTTCTTGGCCAGCAGTATCCTCTTTACTGAATACACCTCTCACAACTCTCGTTTTGTGATAATCCGGTGCAGCAGTGTATGTCGGAGGTAACAGTTGAGCGATATAACATGAGCCTGAGAAGTCAGCGGGCAGCCATGTATATGCTCTGTCTTGACAAACAAAATAGGTACCCTTAGCGGCTAAGAATGCAGGGGAAGATTGTGACGGGAACACGTATGTTTCAATGCAGTCACTCTTCCCCAGTCGAGCCTTCGGATTCCTCCCATTCCCTTGCAAACAGACCTGACCTTGGTGGGGTACGACCCAGATCGGAGTTGAACTCTTACGTTTGTTCTCACCCAGAGTAATGCCATATTCTGTAATGTTCCACCCCATGTAAACTCGCAACTCATCCTTGGGAATGTACGGAGTATTAGTGACATCTCTCACCATATCAGTGATTCCTTTTACCAAGGCTCTATTAGCAGAGTTATACCGGGTGGAACGCGGAGGTCGTGGAGGGTAGGTCTCTAGAGCATAGGCGAACATGGTCTGAAATGCCCAGAATGATCCATTATAACTGAAAGGCAGAACCAAATAAGGGATGCCCTTGTCCATGGTATGTGGTATCAGGCCACATACCCAGCAGTTTGTTGTGTTAACCACTAGTTGATGTTGGTGCAAGAGCTGAATGAAAGTGTTATTTATAAACTCAGAGCGTCGAGCTTGCTCGTGAGCAGGAAAAGGGTGGAAAGAGTGAATAGTACCAATAGTTGGGGAAACAGAAATATGGGGAGATACTGTGGACGTAACAGGTGCAAAGATCAATTGAATACCAAAAATAATTCCGCCCACTAGAGTTATAAAAACAATCAGAAGTGTTAGGGCACATTGCATTAGGAAACATTTACTATACAATATGTCATATAATTTTGTCTTGTGCACATTTATGACTTTAACCCGTCGTAATTCAGGAAGCTCCATCTTCTACAACCGTTCGCAACGGATGGTTTGTACCTGTTAGAAACTTACCTCTGTTTACCCTGGGAGTTCCCAAGACAAACAGAAGAAACCGACCTAATGTCTGATTTCCTGTAAATAAAAACAAGGCACACGTTACGACCCTACGGTAACCCAGATGGCAAGGTGAAAGAAACAAAAATAAAAAATAAAAATTCTAGCAAACTTCCTGATTGACTGGAATGCAGTATGATCAAAACAGTTTTACAGTCTTTAACCAGAAGGGCAATAACGCAATGTCATTAGTTCATAACATGAGAACGTAGATTATATCTGTACTTTCCGGGTCTTGTTTGGTCTTGAAATAGCTGGTCCACAGGTGCAGAAATGTTCAACTCCACAGGAGACAAGTGTTCACTTTGTGCAATACTTGGTTCAGGATTCAAAGGAGTGGTTTCTGCTGAGGTGCCAAAGTTCTGCGTTTCGGTTCGTGGATGGTCCGTTAGGTACTCTGCATCACTGAAAGGGATGTGCCTAGGAACAGGTTCTGTTTCGGACACACCAATTCCTCGTCTAACCCAGTTGTCATAGGGGAGTGGAAGAGGGACACGCTTTGTGTGGCTGGCGTGCACCCAATTCTTCCTTCCAGCTAGCCGTACTGCAGTTCTGGTTACGAGGAGGACCTGAAACGGGCCCACGAATCTTGGCTGAAGGTTTCAAGTGCGTTCAAAGTTCCGCACTACCACCTGGTCGCCGGGTTTCAACGTATGACCTGGACTCTCCGGCAGTTTAGGCAAGGATTCGAATACCTGTTGATGAATAAGGCTCAGTTTAGCAGTCAAGTCATAAAGGTAATCAATCAACATTGGGTATTCGATCTGTTTGAATTCCTTTGGCCTAGGGACTCCCCAAACATTAGCAGGACGACCGAACACAATCTCATATGGGCTAAGCCCTACTCGAGAGTGTACAGTCGCTCTGGTGGACAGTAAAGCTAGAGGCAGTGCGTCTGGCCAAGAGAGACCAGTGGAAGCTTGAATTTTCGCAAGTTTCAGTTTCAGGGTACCATTGTACCCTTCCACCAAACCTGCTGACTGTGGATGATTCGCACTGTGGAATTTTTGTACAATTCCTAGACCTGCACACACACTCTTCATAACTTTCCCTACAAACTCACTTCCGTTGTCTGACCAAACAATCCGTGGCATACCATACCTAGGGAAGTACTCTTTGAGGAGGATTTTGGCAGTGGACATGGCAGTGTTATCCTTTAGTGGGTATGCCTCAATCCATCTTGAAAAGGCACATACTACCACTAGGACATACTTAAGATTGTTACACCTGTCCATGTGGATATAGTCCAATTGAATCACTTCAAAGGGACAAGAAGGGGGAGCAAAATGACCAGTTGGGGTTGGGGTTCCCTTGCCAGGATTATGCATCAGGCATACCATGCAGTTTTTCACCACTCTTTCCGCACACTTAGTAATTCCATCGTTCTTCCATACTGGAGCTAACATTTTACAGATCCCTTTCGAACTGATGTGCGCCGCTTCATGTGCCATCGTGACTACCGCAAGTACATACGCGTCAGGTAACATCCAACGTTGCTGCTCAGACAGATCAATCCAACATCCACTTGGATCCATTTTACCCGTTTTCTCCTTCCATTCATTCTTCTCATTTTCAGTTGCCTCATTTTGGATTGCTTTCACACTGTCAATCGTATTCTCACACATTCCTGATTCAGCAATCCATCTTGCAGACGTTGCAACATACATTCAGCTCGTCATGTTCTTGGCCGTCTCTTTGGCAACCTCATTGGCAAATGCATTCCCTCGGCCAACATCATCCGTAATCTTTCGATGAGCACTGCACTTCACAATCGCAACTTCATTCGGTAGGGTCAGGGATTCCAATAGATCGCTGACTAGCTGTCCATGTTGGATCTTAGTTCCATGAGACGTGAGAAAACCTCTTTCTTTCCAGAGACGCCCAAAACTATGTGCAACGCCGAAGGCGTACTGGCTGTCAGTAAACACATTCACTCTCTTTCCCTCAGCTAAAACACACGCTCTTGTCAATGCAATTAATTCTGCTGCTTGGGCAGAATTCTGACTCACTCTTGCAGCCTCAACAATCGTACTCAAAGTCGTAACTGCATACGCGGCTGTCACATCACCATTCTGGAGTTTAAAGCAGGACCCATCGACATATAACGTGCCGTCTGGGTCTGATAACGGAGTATCCTTTAAATCAATTCTACCTTTTGTCTCTTCTTCAGTTCTGAAACAACAATCATGGGGCTCTGAATCACTCGACTCCTGAGTAGTCGGCAACAGTGTTGCTGGATTCAATATGTTGCATTGCTTGATCTGAATATGACTTGCCAATAGTGTCAGCTCGTAGCCTGATAATCTAGCACTGGTGAGGTGCTGAGTTTTCGTTCGATTCATGAGTGTATCCACAGCATGTGGAACCATGACTACTAGCATGTTGTTCATGACTAATCCGGCAGACTGTCGAATAGACACTGCGGCTGCTGCCGTGGCTCTTAAACAACTTGGCAATGCTCTGGCTACCGGATCTAACGTGGATGAAAAATATGTACAAGGCCGCTGTTTGTCGCCAAATTGTTGCGTTAATACGCTCAATGCACGACCTTCTCTTTCGTGGACATATAGAGTAAACGGCTTACTGTAGTCAGGAGTTCCCAACACAGGAGCTGAACACAGCGCATTACGCAAGTCGGAGAAGCTCTGTTGACATTCATCAGACCATGGCAAAGGGCTTGGGACACCTTTTCCAGTCAGGGCTACCAATGGTTTCGCCATGAGAGAAAAATTTGGGATCCATTGCCTACAGTATGACGTAATACCCAAAAACGCACGCACTTCTCTTTGTGTGCTTGGTACAGTCATCTGCGAAATTGCTTTGATTCTCTCTGGGGTCAACCTTCTTCCCTCCTTTGACAAAAGATGACCTAAGTAGGTCACTTCTTGGCAACAATATTGTAGTTTAGAAGGTGACACCTTGTGATGTAGGTCTGACAAGTGACGCAATAAAGAAATTGTAGCTGCTTTGCAAGTTTCCTTGTCGTCAGCGGCTAATAAAAGATCGTCTACGTATTGGATCAGAGCAACACCATGAGGAAGTACAAGAGCATCTAATTGACTTTTTAATGCTTGGCTATAAATTGAAGGGCTTTCGCAATAACCTTGTGGAGCGCATTTGAATCTGAAACTGCCTCCTCCTAAGGAGAAACCAAAAATGTCTCTATTTTCTTCCGCTATCGGAATGCTGAAAAATGCATTTTTCAAGTCGATCACCGTAAACCATGATGCCGATGCAGGAATCAACGTTAACAATGCGGTGATATCTGGTACCACTGGGAACTGTGGAATCACAATTTTATTTACCTCTCTGAGGTCAATCACAAATCTGTAGATTGGAGGTTTGGAAGGGTCAGTGCGTTTCAAAATCGGCAGGACAGGACTATTGCAGACGTTTCCTCTAGTTTCCTCAATCACGTCTTTCTGTATCAAGTCTTTCACAATCAGCAAGAGTGCTTGTTCACCTTCATTTGAAATCCGATACTGTGGGATTCGTGGAAATTTAACATTAGCTTTCAGACTTACCACGTAAGGGGGAATTTCCAAGAGGCCTACATCGTTTGGACCAGTCGCCCAAAGAGTATCAGGGAGAGAACGTAGCTCCGGTGGGAGCTTGTCCATCGACATGTACATCGGAGAGATTACTCTTTTTCCTAATGTGAGCTGTACTCCCGAAGGAGAACAGTACAGTGTCGCATGCAGGCGTTTCAACAGGTCTAAACCAAGGAGATTCTCATTACAACCAGTAGTTAGGATAAGGGGTGCTTCTAACTTGCATGGCCCAACAGAGATAGATAAAGGATTGGACACAGGATTGTGAACAGGCCGGCGCCTGAGAAACCTACTGAAGTGTTCGTTAAGCCGGACAAAGGTGCGCCAGGGAGTTTCGCATGCATTATTGAGCTATTTGCCGCACCAGTATCCAACAGAAACGGTTCGACCACGCCTGAGGTAACTACTGTGACATAAGGTCCACTCTGATCAACTGGAACTGATACTACTCCCTCTCTCTGCCTGTGGCTGTCCTATTGCTCGCTTCTATGAATCTCTTCATTATGATCATAGTAATCTTCAACATGATACTGCGGAGATCTACCTGGCTGCGTAGGTTGTACATTTCGCTGGTCGAAATAATTCGATTGGCGATCAGCCTGTGGTGTCATTGTACCACGTCCTCTACCTCTAGGAGCTTGCATAAACCCAACATGACCTCTCTGAGCTGGGACACCACTAGTTTGTGGGTGTAGTACTGGACACTCATTCTTATAATGACCCTCCTTTTTACAATAGGCACACTGATTCCATGCTAACTGTTGTCGGGGTAAACTATAATTAAATCTCTGGGCCGTCCCTTGTTGGAATTGTGGCTGCTGTTGAAACTGGGGTCGCTGCTGTGAATCTGACTGATTTGAACGAGGCGGATATGCCTGTTGCAAAAGGACTTTGGTTTTTAAATCTTTCGTTTTCTTTTCTGACTTTTCCTTTTCTTCTTTCTCTCTATTCTCATAATACTGTGCAGTTGCAAGTATCTGTGCTGTCGTCGACACTGCACATGCACTTTCAGAATCCTTTAACTTGTTACTAAGCTCTGGTAGTAAATTAAACACGAACTTGTCAACAAACAACCTCTGACCTCCCTCGGTACTCATATCTTGCCCACTGTGGTCTACGAAAGTCTCTTCAAATCTAGTGAAGAAGTCAGAGACGCTTTCGTCCTTCTTTTGCTTGCATGCTGATAGTTTATCCCAATTTACTCGTAACGCTGGCATCAGCGTTTTCATCAGATTAATTATTAGGCCTGGGCAGTAAATTCCGTTCCGTTCGCGGAATTTGCGGAATTTGGGTAATTTCGCGTTCCGCGGAGAACGCGAAATTGCCCAAAAATCTGCGTTCCACAACTTCGCGAAGTTTTTTGCTTGTTCGCGTTCTCAATATGCGTGTTCGCGAGATATTTCACCCCGAGCATGCAAACAGGGATTGCGAACAGGAAAAAAGTATCGCGAACAAGCAATTCCGCGTGTTCGCGGAATTTCTGCGTGTTCGCGGAGATTTTTACCGTTTCGCGGAGATTTGCGTAACGCGATTACGCAAATTCCGCCCACCCCTATTAATTATTCTGCCAGGTAAGTCAGCAATCAGAGGTTCGGGTTTAGCTCCGCCAACCTGCTGTGTGTCTGCCGCTATGATAGCTGGCCAATCACCTCCTAAGGCGACTGGGTGGTTCTCTTGCCGAATCTTAGCCCATATAGGCTGTGGTACTACATTACCAAATAGCATTTCAATGTCTGCCAAATTCATGATACACGCTTGGACTGTCTGCGTTAATTCTTTGTAATAACCAGCAGGATTCTTACGAGGATCTGGTAATGCTTGTTTCACTGCTAGTACTTCAGCCCGTTTCCAAGGAATGTGTATCCACACTCTCTGGAATTGTGCTGGAGCAGCTAAAATACCCTGAGCCGCATCAGCTTGAACTGCATCACGCCATATCGGTGGAACTTCCCTCATTGGATATTGACCTCGTCTTTTCCTAGTTATCGGTGTACCATCAGGGTCTCTTGTCGCTCGAAAAGGGGACTCATCCCTATAAGCTAAAATTAATTCTATCGCTCTCCCTACTTCTGAACCTATCACTATTCCTGCGGCGAATTTCTGCTGAATATTTATTAAATCAGAAGGGACGGAATCTAAGTCATCATCTTCCCATTCTTCACGCACAAGAGAACACATCACGTCAAAAACATAACGTTGAGTCGGTTCATTCCATTGCATAAATGTGTCTAACACTCTTCGTGCATCATACTTCGCAGCTTTCGACATCCACCTAAGAGCTGTCGAATCTAACGTGTCTCGTTCCTCGGGACCAGGAAGCTGGCTACGTCTCTGTATAGAGTCAGAAACGGGGGTCCCAATTAAAGACCTGTAGAGAGGGGTTAATATATTAGTTACAGAGTCGGTTATTTTCCGACGAACGGAAAGCGGAGTCAGAATGACAGGGCTCGGGGACAGGGCAGCTGAAGCAGATGAAGTAGTAAGGGTAGGAGTAGTAGGTAAAGCAGTTTGCGAAACGATAGGCAAAGGCGGAATAGGCGACCCAGGGAGAGGGGGTGCCGTAGGATCATTGATCACGGGAAAGACAGGAGCTGGATTCAAAGGAAGTGGAGCACCTATTCCATGCTGACCAGCAGCTGGCTGTACAACAGGTAGTAACTGTGGTGCTGTAATACCCTGTGCATACGGTGGAGGTGAACTCAACAGATAAGATAACAGAGGATCCTTTTCAGGGTCCTCTATCGGTTTAGCAGGACAAGATGGCAAGGCAGGGTAGCATTTATCAATCGCCAAATTGTGTTTTCTATTCTCTATCTCTATTGCTTTCTCAGTCTCGTTGACATGCAGCTGCCTAGCAGACTCCATCAAGGTCAACCCTTTCTCTTTCTGTTCTTTCTTCGTTTTCCTAATTTCTCTCTGTTTGGCTTCTTTGCGCCATACGCGAAAAGAATCAAACATTGCCGGCCGGGCTTTTCTCTTAACCCCTTCAGCGCTGCGCGGATTCCCCCGCGGTGCTGAAGGGTTCTAGCGCGGGCGGGGCCATGACGGAACGGTTCCGTCATGAGCACAGCTCAACCGATGCTCATGACGGAACCGTTCCGTCATGAGCATCGAAGGGGTTAAACAACTTCGTTTCTAAATTATCTAGAATTTTTGTTTCGAAACTACCATGCGGTGGCCAACTAAGGACACCATCTTTCTTGGTATAACGGACCCATACTTCATTATACGTAATAGGACCTACACCATGTTTACAATAGAGCTCATATGTAGGAGTCCCAATCGGAGGAACCAAACACGAGTCCTCCAACCGTGAATCCCCGTTGCAACGTAACCAGGACAAAAAACAATTGTTACCCTTAGTCATGACTACAAGGACAAATTCCAACCAAAATGCGCAGAGAACTTAGGCCTACCAAAATGAACCAATACCAAATACAAAGATTATCTTTCCAAGAGCAACCAATGATAATCTACAAATCCAAAACAAACGTATCCAAATAACCAAACTGAGCACAACCCACTTAATACTTAACTGAAATGTGGAAGACGTCACCAAGGAGAACCCGTCTTCATCTCGCCGTACTAAGGTCTGCACCTCGGGTCCAAGACAGGGCGACAGTCAAGGCAGCGGTCCTCTGTAGCCATCTGGGAACGGGAACCCTCGTGGAAGAGATCGTCGGGCCACTTTTACGACATGCAGGGATCGATGAAGCGGGGTACCTCCCTTCGGAATCTTCACACGAAACTTCTCGAACTTTTCAGGCTTTGGACTGGTACCGGATGACGTCGCCCAACGTTGGGCGCCAATTTGAGGTTCTGGACTTTTAAGAGTCCAGAGGTATCAGGGAAACAACACCCGAAGACCCCTGAGTTCCTCCTGTCTCGGTGCACAAATAACAGAGACACGGGCTTCTCGATGGCGGCGTCAAAGACCAAGGTTTATTTACTGCAGGGATACAGAAATCATAGGAACCACAGAGAGGCAGAATCTACGAGGCTGTTCAAATTTCATTAAGTGGGTTGCTTCTTAAATACAAGAAAAATGTCTTGGGGCAACATTACAAGAATATTTCTCATGCCTAACCCGGTATCCCAAACAGACAATAAATAAATATCAAACAATGATTAGTTGTGGGTTTTCGGTATTCAATCAGGTCCTCTCGACAGTTTTTCATTCTCTACTTGATCCTCCCCATCATAAAAATCGTAACCTCCCCATTGTAAAAGCCCAGAAAGAAAGGAGCAGAGCCAGGTGCAAAGGATTGAAATGTAGGATAAGAGGTGTTTATGGATCATAAATGGGCAGGGCAATCGTCTTCGGCCTTTCAGTCAGGACAACGGACACGAGAACCAGTATAGCAGGACTGGCCTCAGGCAAGGGAGGCAGCTTGATTCTGCCTAGTCATGTAGCGTCAGCCTTTCTCGGGGCTCGAGCTTACGTGTCCTTAACAAGGTGACTCTGCCGGGGTCATCGTCCGTTCATTGACTATGTGAGGGCAAGAAACAAGATGGATGCCGTAACTAAAATGGATGCCGTGACTTTTAGAGAGAATGCCCTAGTTTCCAGTGAATTCGTGCTAGTTGCGCAGCGAAAACACTGTCACGTATACAATGGATCGTTTGCGGTTCATTGGTACCAAAATCGTGTCAGTACTATGATACCGAATTTACGGGTTCGGATCGCTACAGAACCTCACACCCAGCCTCACTACAAGGACATGACCTACTCTGACTTAAAGGCCATGTGTGTTGAAAGACACCTTGAGCTAGGACGGAATCCTTCAGCCCTACACCTGATAGATCTGTTAATAGCAGATGACCTTAGGTCAGCTCTAGGAGCTGACAGGTCTGAACCAGGGGATGGGTCAATTACAGTGTCTGGGTCTGATGATGAAAATCAGGATGACCAGGACTCTGTGGTTGAAGGGCCAGATCCACAAGGATCTGAACAGGACAGAGGAATTCTCCCTAAGAGAGTTGGCAGAGTGGAAGAGAGGCCTAGGTACCTATCAAGGGAGTCTAACCACTCATATCACTCTGACAAGGATTCTGTCCATCAGAGGAACTCATACTTACATAGAGAGACCTCCTCTGAAAGAAGGTACAACATGCTCCAGTATGAAGAAGCTAGGCTTGCCCTCAGAACCAAGCAATTGGCCTTAGATAGAGAAGCCTTTGAGCTCCAGAGAGCTTCTAGAAAAGAGGGGTTAGATACCCCTGGTGGCAGCAACAGTGTCCCTAGAGGTAGAGAATATATTGCAGACCATAGGAACCTGTCCAAGGTTGTTCCTCCCTACCAGAGTGGTGATGATATCCACAAATGGATAACTGCTATGGAAAGGGCCTGTTCAGCAGGTCCCCCAGAAACAGTGGGCAGCAATCTTGTGGCTCTCCTTTTCTGATAAAGGAAGAGACAAGCTCCTCACTGTTAGAGAAGAGGATGCTAATGACTATGAAGCCCTGAAGAGTGCATTAATAGATGGGTTTGGCTTAACCACTGAACAGTACAGGTTGAAGTTCAGAGATACCCAGAAAGCACATACTCAGGATTGGACTAACTTTGTTGATTGTGCAACGAAGGCTCTAGAAGGTTGGCTGGTTGGTAGTAGAGTTACTGATTTTAAGGGATTATATAATCTTATCATGAGAGAACAGATCCTTAATAATTGCCAAAACCAGTTGTTGCATCAGTACCTGGTGGACTCTGATCTGACCTCTCCCCAAGGATTGGGAAAGAAGGCAGACAAATGGGTCAGAACCAGGGTGAGGCAGAAAACCCAGAACCAAGGGGGTGATACTAAGAAGCAGGATCCTAAAGGCTCAGATAAAGGTGGGGATAAGGCAAAAGACCAGACGTCTTCACAAGGGCCCCAAAAATCTGCATCTGGTGGGGATTCACAGTCTACAAAGGGAAAAGGCCAAAAGAAGCCCTGCTGCAAATTCTGTAAACAGAGCCGGCACTGGACTTCTGATTGTACCAAGTCCAAAGACCAAACCACCACCACTTCAGCCCCTAAGGCAGCTGTTCCCCCTAGTGCAGTCATTGGTGGAGGTGGTAATCAGAATAAGGGTGTAGTAGGGTTGACCCTGGGTTCTGATGTGGACTCTGGCCTTTTCAGAGTACCAACACAGGCATTGCTAGTTTGTGAGGGAGACCTAGATATGTCCTTCCTAGTGAGCCCCAGTAATCTGGGCAAGTACAAACAGCAGCCTATAGAAAATGGCAGCCATTACAAAAAATGGGGTGTCCCAATAGTCAAGGACCTGGGTGTAGTCTTGATACAAAAGACAATGGTCCTAAACCGATTATTAACACACCAGAGCAGTAAGCTCTCACTTAGTTATATCATTCACTCAGTAACGAGCTAAATAAGGGAAAATTATTTTTGAGTAGCTCACAATATTAAATACAACATTCCAACATAAAGAAAGCAACATCCAAAATCTAAATCACCATACATTTATTTATCATTTGAGGCAGTTTTTAGTTTATGTAATATATAACACAAGGTTGCTCCAGAGGGAACGTGCATGTAGCAAGGGTGCTAGAGGGTGAGTGAGTGAGAAAGAAATTATAGAACGTAGTGACAAAGAGAATATTAATTAAATTCACAAGGGGACCAGTTGTCGATCACCGTCCAGAGGAGCCTGGTCACGTTTACAAAATATAAAGATTCAATTATACATTTAAAAAAAAAAACAGAAACCAATTCATGATACAGCACGTAAGAGAATTGCGTGTCCCCGGCGATTAAATGGGGAGGCGTCGACGTTTCGACCCATCTAGATGGCCTTAAGGGAAGTTTGAACCTTGGCCGTGCGGGTCTTCATCAGGACAAGATGGGCAACCTGAATGATTCCTGGGCTTGATTGCGTGCCTAAGAAATTAGAAAAGGGGAGGGGGTGATAAGGATGTTGCCCGTGAGATAATTCAATTAGGAGGAGGCCTGAATGCCGGCTTACCCAATATGAATAAAGGAGCAGGATTCCTTATGGTAACGCATGGGGGTCAAATACTAAATTCCTGTATCCTTTCATGATGTACAGATTAGGATTACCCGTAATTGGATATCTGAAAGATTAGAGTCGCAACTGCATTATAATAAATGCGACTCCTAGACCATGTTGTGTTGCGTGTAAGGAGATGTAACAATGTTTACCTGAGATCGTAGGGAAACGTGTATGTGTCTCTTAAAAGCTGGGAATAATGCCGAGCTGAAAATAAACAAAAAAGGGGGGCGTCAGAAGTGAAGAATTAATTCCCAATATTGGCAGCATTTTAATTTAGGGAATCGTCTTGGGAAAGAGTGGAAGGAAGGTTACCTTCAACCGTACTACTCGGTCGTCCTAGTGGCGTCTCACTGGGCTTGTAGCGGGATGTGTGCTCAACCACGAGGACGTTAAATTACCGTGGCAACCGTCAACTTGACGGTGACGGTGCGCCATTGAGCAACAGAGTAGAAAGACTCAACTACGGTAGTTCAAACAAATGAAAAGTGTGTTTAACCCCTTCGATGCTCATGACGGAACGGTTCCGTCATGAGCATCGGTTGAGCTGTGCTCATGACGGAACCGTTCTGTCATGGCCCCGCCCGCGCTCGAACCCTTCAGCACCGCGGGGGAATCCGCGCAGCGCTGAAGGGGTTAAAATGAATTGTAAAAACGCATTGAATAAAAATCCCCCGAATACGGAGAATTCAAATTGCAAAAATTCCAATGACACTGACGGAGAATACTCACAAAATCATGCCATAAGATTAATCAAACAGGGTCTTTATAGTGCTATTCCGTTATCTATACAAATAAGGTATCCAGTAATGCCATATAGTCACGTAGTCCAGCCACACTGGAATTCGGTCGCAATAGAAGGTATTATGTACAAACAAAATCAATTAGTGTATTATTCACCGAATACAGAAAAAATTTAGTTTGCAAAAATTACAAACATTAAGAATGACAGTTACATACATTAAAAATGACAATTACATACATTGACAATGACAAAAATTGTTAACAATACCATGCATAGGATTAGTCAAACATTGATCTTACACAGTACCAATTCGGTATCTATACAATTGCGATATCATGTAGTACCATATAATCATACATTAAAAAGGAGACAATTACATACATTGACAATGACAACAATTATTAACAATACCATGCCATAGGATTAGTCAAACATTGATCTTACACAGTACTAATTCGGTATCTATACAATTGCGATATCATGTGGTACCATAAAGTCACATGGTCCAGCCATACTGCAACAATTGGTATGTACCCACAGAATCAGTTAGTGCATTATGAAGGATACAGAAAAGAGGAAACATCAATATAGTGATATCACAATCGATCACCTGGGTGATTAAATAGATGTCAATAATGTGGGTTCACTGATTAGAGCATAAAAACTCAGTTCCTAATGAGTTGATGCAAGCTTAATGAAGAGGTCACCCATTGTTCATAATAGAGACCTGCTTATTGATTTCCTCAAATTCATTCAGACCTTTTGTGATCGTGTCTAAGGAATGTATCCATCTACATTCGCATTTACTGAGTATGCCGATGAAGTCACCTCCTCTAGGGTTAGGCTTGACCTTCTCAATAACCCACCATATTAGACTCTCTGCATTATGTTCAAAACTCGTGAAGTGTTCTACCAGGGGTCCACCCGGTGTATTACAGCGTATACGGCGGCAATCCTGTAGAATCCGACATTTCACTTTCTGAATGGTCTGACCCACATACATAAAGACGCACGGACAGACAATCGCATATATGACTCCTGATGTATTAAAATTGCTAAAGTTCTTGAGTGTTTGTGTCTGGTTGTTATGTGATAATTCATTGATGTCTTTAGTCAATGGGCACGCTTTGCATGATCCACATTTATGGTGTCCCCTGACAGTAGGGATACCCCATAAGGTGGTCTGGCAAGTGGTCAGAGATATGGGTAGTAAGGACTTAACCTAATGGTCCCTTATATTTTTGCCTTTTCTGAAGGCATGTAGGGGAGTTGATATATCGCCCAATTCATCAGACACTAAATTCCAGTGTTGATTAATGGCCTTTTTGATGGCATTACTTTTAGTGCTGAAGGTGGTGACACATAACAAGCGTTCCTCTTTGGTATTTGTGCTTGATTTAGGGGTCAGAAGGAATTCCCTATGATTGTGCCATGCACGTTTCCGTGCTTTTTTCAGAAGTCTGATGGGATAGCCACGGTCAAGAAGTCTGGCTAGAAGCCCTGCTGATTCATCAAAATAATCTTCCTTTTTGGAACAATTCCTGTGCAACCTCAGGAATTGACCAAAGGGTAGATTGTCCCTGAGGTTACGGGGATGATGGCTTGAATATCGCAGGAGTGTGTTCCGTTCACTGCTCTTCCTATATAGGCTAGTGTGTCATTTGCCAGATTCTGATTGTATAGTAATATCAAGGAAGTTATGCACGCCGGTTGGGCTGTGCTTATGACGGAACCGTTCCGTCATGGCCCCGCCCGCGCTCAGATCTTTCAGCACTGCGCGGGAATCCGCGCAGCGCTGAAGAGGTTATCACAGTTGACTGTTGAAGGCAATTATTCCAAACTGAGTAAAGACCCCACACAAAATTTAAGTAAGATCATAAGCACTGTGACGAGAGAGGCCTTAAAGGATGGATATTTAAGTAAGCTGGAACACGAGTACCTTAATAAGAAGTCTTTCTTGTTGTCCTCTGTATTTTGCAATACAATGGCGCCGTCCTTATCCGCGGGTTTGATCACTATGTTGGTATTCCCTTTCAAAGATTCTAGAGCTTCACGTTCTTGTTTGCTCACATTGTATGTTACATATTCCCGCTTGGATAATATGCTATCAATGTCCCTCATTACAACTTGCTCATATGCCGAAAGTTTATGCGGCATTCGATGCGCCGGAGGGTTAAACTTAGACGGTGGTCTAAGTCCACTACCCGAGAAGACCGGGCTGTAGGGAGTCTTAAGGAAGTAATGTTTCAAACGGATTTTGCGAAAAAAGTGATGAAGTTCAACTTTCAGATTAAAATTATTAGGCATGCAGGTCGGAACAAAAGAAAGTCCCTTCTCAAGAATTCCCTGCTCGTTAGGTGTAAGTGTATAATCAGACAGATTTACTATGGGATTATCAGGTTTATGAACTACCATCTGTAGTGTTGTCGTCGTGTCTGGATTTCCCCATGGGTCTCTTGCAGAAAGTGTGCCTGTTTCTTTATTTGACCTCTCCCTTGATTCCACATTGGACCTCTGGTACCCCTGGGTGTGCCCCAGGGGCGTCCATGTCCTCACTGCCCCCACCATGGTTCCTCTACTAAAAAAGGCTGCTGATTGATGTGGTTTGGTCCTGTTTTAGGAGCACCTCCACTAGGACCTGGACGTTCTGTGTCGCTATCTGAGCTACTTCCCAATGATGATCCCGAGAAAGTGGTATATCTCCTAAACCCACTCCTCCCTCTACTAGCAAATGTTCCCTGATGTTCCCTTATGTAATAACCTTCCTGGAGATATGGGTAAGTTATCTTTTTGTCGTAGAATTTAATATCCCTGGCCACTTTATCTAGCTTAGTTGCCTGTGTGTAAACATCAAACTCCTGGATGGTTCTTTCTAATCTTGCTAGTGCTTCTTTAGCATTAAGTAATGCCCTGTCCTCAATGATTTCTTTTTTTAATTCAAGGATTCCTTTAGTTAAGCGTTGTACCTCTTCCACTGCAGTTTCAATCCCAAGCACCATCCAGTGCCTAGAACAGTTATTGGACACAGAACTAAAGTTCTCCTTAAACTTAGGATTATCCAGAAAAATCGCTGGTTCATTTCTTACTTGTAACCCCACCGGTATTACATTGCTTTCACACATGAAGAAGGAGCTGGGGGCTCTGAAACGCGCTGGTGTTAATAATCGGGAATACAACGGCACCGGACCCTCTGAATAAATGATTCCTATGAATCGGATTTGCCGTGAGTGCGTCTTCACTTGCAGAACAACTTTGGGAAATTTTTACGCGGCATGTTCTGGCCACGGAAGATGGCACCATCATGCAGAATGCAATATGAGGCCAGGAGTCGGGATTCTTCCAACTTCAAAAGGCATGGCATTTCCTTGAAAATTACCGGACAATTGGTTTCCTGAGGCCCACCGGAGGGCTGTGAAATATATTAATAAACAGCAAGCAGTTTTGCAGGCAACCCACCGAAGGGTTTAAATTGGTCAGGCTGCCATACTACAAATACCGTCATGCATCATTAAAGGTACTCACCTGTAAAACCCACCAGAGGGTGATTATTGGAGCATGGAATTATAAATAGACTTTGTAGTTTGCCTGCACGTTTGCTTTCACCCATGAAGAAGGAGCTGGAGGCTCTGAAACGCGTTGGTGTTACTAATCGGGAATACAACTGCAAAGGACCCTCTGAATAAATGATACTTATGAATCGGATTTGCCGTGAGTGCGTCTTCACTTGCAGAACAACTTTGGGAAATATATATATATATATTTTACCACCAAAAGGTCCCCACCAAAGAGACCAAGGAGCACACACGGTTACGATTCCTCTTTTATTCCTAGGCAAACGCGTTTCAGCGATTCCGCCTTCGTCAGTGCCATCACAATTTATTCCCCACATTTCACCAGGCAACATTGTCCCATTTCATTGGACAGTCGCACTGTCATGATGGAAGTAGGACTACGGGTCGATTTCCTGAAAGTTCCTGCCCGCGTCGGCCATTTTAGCCTGCCCATTTAAGTCCTTGATGGCACTGACGAAGGCGGAATCGCTGAAACGCGTTTGCCTAGGAATAAAAGAGGAATCGTAACCGTCTGTGCTCCTTGGTCTCTTTGGTGGGGACCTTTTGGTGGTAAAATATTACGTGACGGCCACGGTCACGGAGGATGCACCCGCCCACAAAGTTGTTCGGCAGTTCAGTGGCATTTGGTGAGAATAGTAAGGAGCTGCCAGAACCGCCGCTGACCTATTGATTGTTGCATTCGTTGACACAATGTCGCCACTACTGTAGCGGATGGGATTGAGGATACTAATCGCACCCCAGCGAAGCAACTTCACAACAAGGTCAGAGCACGGCAGGGCGAGGGATTCGCTCCACGCTTCAGATGGAACTTACCTGCCACATAATGTCTTTTTGCCAGCATCGAGTGAATCTACAAAGATTCATTTGAAAATTGAAATGCAGAATTGGGTATAAAAAGACAATTAAACTTACTACAAGGACTTAAATGGGCAGGCTAAGATGGCCGACACGGGCAGGAACTTTCAGGAAATCGACCCGTAGTCCTTCTTCCATCATGACAGTGCGACTGTCCAATGAAATGGGACAATGTTGCCTGGTGAAATGTGGGGAATAAATTGTGATGGCACTGACGAAGGCGGAATTGCTGAAACGCGTTTGCCTAGGAATAAAAGAGGAATCGTAACCGTGTGTGCTCCTTGGTCTCTTTGGTGGGGACCTTTTGGTGGTAAAATATTACGTGACGGCCACGGTCACGGAGGATGCACCCGCCCACAAAGTTGTTCGGCAGTTCAGTGGCATTTGGTGAGAATAGTAAGGAGCTGCCAGAACCGCCGCTGACCTATTGATTGTTGCATTCGTTGACACAATGTCGCCACTACTGTAGCGGATGGGCTTGAGGATACTAATCGCACCCCAGCGAAGCAACTTCATAACAAGGTCAGAACACGGCAGGGCGAGGGATTCGCTCCACGCTTCAGATGGAACTTACCTGCCACATAATGTCTTTTTGCCAGCATCGAGTGTATCTACAAAGATTCATTTGAAAATTGAAATGCAGAATTGGGTATAAAAAGACAATTAAACTTACTACAAGGACTTAAATGGGCAGGCTAAGATGGCCGACACGGGCAGGAACTTTCAGGAAATCGACCCGTAGTCCTTCTTCCTTCATGACAGTGCGACTGTCCAATTAAATGGGACAATGTTGCCTGGTGAAATGTGGGGAATAAATTGTGATGGCACTGACGAAGGCGGAATCACTGAAACGCGTTTGCCTAGGAATAAAAGAGGCATCGTAACCGTGTGTGCTCCTTGGTCTCTTTGGTGGGGACCTTTTGGTGGTAAAATATTACGTGACGGCCACGGTCACGGAGGATGCACCCACCCACAAAGTTGTTCGGCAGTTCAGTGGCATTTGGTGAGAATAGTAAGGAGCTGCCAGAACCGCCGCTGACCTATTGATTGTTGCATTCGTTGACACAATGTCGCCACTACTGTAGCGGTTGGGATTGAGGATACTAATCGCACCCCAGCGAAGCAACTTCATAACAAGGTCAGAGCACGGCAGGGCGAGGGATTCGCTCCACGCTTCAGATGGAACTTACCTGCCACATAATGTCTTTTTGCCAGCATCGAGTGTATCTACAAAGATTCATTTGAAAATTTAAATGCAGAATTGAGTATAAAAAGACAATTAAACTTACTACAAGGACTTAAATGGGCAGGCTAAGATTGCCGACACGGGCAGGAACTTTCAGGAAATCAACCCGTAGTCCTTCTTCCATCATGACAGTGCGACTGTCCAATGACATGGGATAATGTTGCCTGGTGAAATGTGGGGAATAAATTGTGATGGCACTGACGAAGGCGGAATCGCTGAAACGCGTTTGCCTAGGAATAAAAGAGGAATCGTAACCGTGTGTGCTCCTTGGTCTCTTTGGTGGGGACCTTTTGGTGGTAAAATATTACGTGACGGCCACGGTCACGGAGGATGCACCCGCCCACAAAGTTGTTCGGCAGTTCAGTGGCATTTGGTGAGAATAGTAAGGAGCTGCCAGAACCGCCGCTGACCAATTGATTGTTGCATTCGTTGACACAATGTCGCCACTACTGTAGCGGATGGGATTGAGGATACTAATCGCACCCCAGCGAAGCAACTTCATAACAAGGTCAGAGCACGGCAGGGCGAGGGATTCGCTCCACGCTTCAGATGGAACTTACCTGCCACATAATGTCTTTTTGCCAGCATCGAGTGTATCTACAAAGATTCATTTGAAAATTGAAATGCAGAATTGGGTATAAAAAGACAATTAAACTTACTACAAGGACTTAAATGGGCAGGCTAAGATGGCCGACACGGGCAGGAACTTTCAGGAAATCGACCCGTAGTCCTTCTTCCATTATGACAGTGCGACTGTCCAATGAAATGGGACAATGTTGCCTGGTGAAATGTGGGGAATAAATTGTGATGGCACTGACGAAGGCGGAATCGCTGAAACGCATTTGCCTAGGAATAAAAGAGGAATCGTAACCGTGTGTGCTCCTTGGTCTCTTTGGTGGGGACCTTTTGGTGGTAAAATATTACGTGACGGCCACGGTCACGGAGGATGCACCCGCCCACAAAGTTGTTCGGCAGTTCAGTCGCATTTGGTGAGAATAGTAAGGAGCTACCAGAACCGCCGCTGACCTATTGATTGTTGCATTCGTTGACACAATGTCGCCACTACTCTAGCGGATGGGATTGAGGATACTAATCGCACCCCAGCGAAGCAACTTCATAACAAGGTCAGAGCACGGCAGGGCGAGGGATTCGCTCCACGCTTCAGATGGAACTTACCTGCCACATAATGTCTTTTTGCCAGCATCGAGTGTATCTACAAAGATTCATTTGAAAATTGAAATGCAGAATTGGGTATAAAAACACAATTAAACTTACTACAAGGACTTAAATGGGCAGGCTAGGATGGCCGACACGGGCAGGAACTTTCAGGAAATCGACCCGTAGTCCTTCTTCCATCATGACAGTGCGACTGTCCAATGAAATGGGACAATGTTGCCTGGTGAAATATGGGGAATAAATTGTGATGGCACTGACGAAGGCGGAATCGCTGAAACGCGTTTGCCTAGGAATAAAAGAGGAATCGTAACCGTGTGTGCTCCTTGGTCTCTTTGGTGGGGACCTTTTGGTGGTAAAATATTACGTGACGGCCACGGTCACGGAGGATGCACCCGCCCACAAAGTTGTTTGGCAGTTCAGTGGCATTTGGTGAGAATAGTAAGGAGCTACCAGAACCGCCGCTGACCTATTGATTGTTGCATTCGTTGACACAATGTCGCCACTACTGTAGCGGTTGGGATTGAGGATACTAATCGCACCCCAGTGAAGCAACTTCATAACAAGGTCAGAGCATGGCAGGGCGAGGGATTCGCTTCATGCTTCAGATGGAACTTACCTGCCACATAATGTCTTTTTGCCAGCATCGAGTGTATCTACAAAGATTCATTTGAAAATTGAAATGCAGAATTGAGTATAAAAAGACAATTAAACTTACTACAAGGACTTAAATGGGCAGGCTAAGATGGCCGACACGGGCAGGAACTTTCAGGAAATCGACCCGTTGTCCTTCTTCCATCATGACAGTGCGACTGTCCAATGAAATGGGACAATGTTGCCTGGTGAAATGTGGGGAATAAATTGTGATGGCACTGACGAAGGCGGAATCGCTGAAACGCGTTTGCCTAGGAATAAAAGAGGAATCGTAACCGTGTGTGCTCCTTGGTCTCTTTGGTGGGGACCTTTTGGTGGTAAAATATTACGTGACGGCCACGGTCATGGAGGATGCACCCGCCCACAAAGTTGTTCGGCAGTTCAGTGGCATTTGGTGAGAATAGTAAGGAGCTGCCAGAACCGCCGCTGACCTATTGATTGTTGCATTCGTTGACACAATGTCGCCACTGCTGTAGCGGATGGGATTGAGGATACTAATCGCACCCCAGTGAAGCAACTTCATAACAAGGTCAGAGTACGGCAGGGCGAGGGATTCGCTCCACGCTTCAGATGGAACTTACCTGCCACATAATGTCTTTTTGCCAGCATCGAGTGTATCTACAAAGATTCATTTGAAAATTGAAATGCAGAATTGGGTATAAAAACACAATTAAACTTACTACAAGGACTTAAATGGGCAGGCTAGGATGGCCGACACGGGCAGGAACTTTCAGGAAATCGACCCGTAGTCCTTCTTCCATCATGACAGTGCGACTGTCCAATGAAATGGGACAATGTTGCCTGGTGAAATATGGGGAATAAATTGTGATGGCACTGACGAAGGCGGAATCGCTGAAACGCGTTTGCCTAGGAATAAAAGAGGAATCGTAACCGTGTGTGCTCCTTGGTCTCTTTGGTGGGGACCTTTTGGTGGTAAAATATTACGTGACGGCCACGGTCACGGAGGATGCACCCGCCCACAAAGTTGTTCGGCAGTTCAGTGGCATTTGGTGAGAATAGTAAGGAGCTACCAGAACCGCCGCTGACCTATTGATTGTTGCATTTGTTGACACAATGTCGCCACTACTGTAGCGGATGGGATTGAGGATACTAATCGCACCCCAGCGAAGCAACTTCATAACAAGGTCAGAGCACGGCAGGGCGAGGGATTCGCTCCACGCTTCAGATGGAACTTACCTGCCACATAATGTCTTTTTGCCAGCATCGAGTGTATCTACAAAGATTCATTTGAAAATTGAAATGCAGAATTGGGTATAAAAACACAATTAAACTTACTACAAGGACTTAAATGGGCAGGCTAAGATGGCCGACACGGGCAGGAACTTTCAGGAAATCGACCCGTAGTCCATCTTCCATCATGACAGTGCGACTGTCCAATGAAATGGGACAATGTTGCCTGGTGAAATATGGGGAATAAATTGTGATGGCACTGACGAAGGCGGAATCGCTGAAACGCGTTTGCCTAGGAATAAAAGAGGAATCGTAACCGTGTGTGCTCCTTGGTCTCTTTGGTGGGGACCTTTTGGTGGTAAAATATTACGTGACGGCCACGGTCACGGAGGATGCACCCGCCCACAAAGTTGTTTGGCAGTTCAGTGGCATTTGGTGAGAATAGTAAGGAGCTGCCAGAACCGCCGCTGACCTATTGATTGTTGCATTCGTTGACACAATGTCGCCACTACTGTAGCGGATGGGCTTGAGGATACTAATCGCACCCCAGCGAAGCAACTTCATAACAAGGTCAGAGCACGGCAGGGCGAGGGATTCGCTCCACGCTTCAGATGGAACTTACCTGCCACATAATGTCTTTTTGCCAGCATCGAGTGTATCTACAAAGATTCATTTGAAAATTGAAATGCAGAATTGGGTATAAAAAGACAATTAAACTTACTACAAGGACTTAAATGGGCAGGCTAAGATGGCCGACACGGGCAGGAACTTTCAGGAAATCGACCCGTAGTCCTTCTTCCTTCATGACAGTGCGACTGTCGAATTAAATGGGACAATGTTGCCTGGTGAAATGTGGGGAATAAATTGTGATGGCACTGACGAAGGCGGAATCACTGAAACGCGTTTGCCTAGGAATAAAAGAGGCATCGTAACCGTGTGTGCTCCTTGGTCTCTTTGGTGGGGACCTTTTGGTGGTAAAATATTACGTGACGGCCACGGTCACGGAGGATGCACCCACCCACAAAGTTGTTCGGCAGTTCAGTGGCATTTGGTGAGAATAGTAAGGAGCTGCCAGAACCGCCGCTGACCTATTGATTGTTGCATTCGTTGACACAATGTCGCCACTACTGTAGCGGTTGGGATTGAGGATACTAATCGCACCCCAGCGAAGCAACTTCATAACAAGGTCAGAGCACGGCAGGGCGAGGGATTCGCTCCATGCTTCAGATGGAACTTACCTGCCACATAATGTCTTTTTGCCAGCATCGAGTGTATCTACAAAGATTCATTTGAAAATTGAAATGCAGAATTGAGTATAAAAAGACAATTAAACTTACTACAAGGACTTAAATGGGCAGGCTAAGATGGCCGACACGGGCAGGAACTTTCAGGAAATCAACCCGTAGTCCTTCTTCCATCATGACAGTGCGACTGTCCAATGAAATGGGATAATGTTGCCTGGTGAAATGTGGGGAATAAATTGTGATGGCACTGACGAAGGCGGAATCGCTGAAACGCGTTTGCCTAGGAATAAAAGAGGAATCGTAACCGTGTGTGCTCCTTGGTCTCTTTGGTGGGGACCTTTTGGTGGTAAAATATTACGTGACGGCCACGGTCACGGAGGATGCACCCGCCCACAAAGTTGTTCGGCAGTTCAGTGGCATTTGGTGAGAATAGTAAGGAGCTGCCAGAACCGCCGCTGACCAATTGATTGTTGCATTCGTTGACACAATGTCGCCACTACTGTAGCGGATGGGATTGAGGATACTAATCGCACCCCAGCGAAGCAACTTCATAACAAGGTCAGAGCACGGCAGGGCGAGGGATTCGCTCCACGCTTCAGATGGAACTTACCTGCCACATAATGTCTTTTTGCCAGCATCGAGTGTATCTACAAAGATTCATTTGAAAATTGAAATGCAGAATTGGGTATAAAAAGACAATTAAACTTACTACAAGGACTTAAATGGGCAGGCTAAGATGGCCGACACGGGCAGGAACTTTCAGGAAATCGACCCGTAGTCCTTCTTCCATTATGACAGTGCGACTGTCCAATGAAATGGGACAATGTTGCCTGGTGAAATGTGGGGAATAAATTGTGATGGCACTGACGAAGGCGGAATCGCTGAAACGCGTTTGCCTAGGAATAAAAGAGGAATCGTAACCGTGTGTGCTCCTTGGTCTCTTTGGTGGGGACCTTTTGGTGGTAAAATATTACGTGACGGCCACGGTCACGGAGGATGCACCCGCCCACAAAGTTGTTCGGCAGTTCAGTGGCATTTGGTGAGAATAGTAAGGAGCTACCAGAACCGCCGCTGACCTATTGATTGTTGCATTCGTTGACACAATGTCGCCACTACTCTAGCGGATGGGATTGAGGATACTAATCGCACCCCAGCGAAGCAACTTCATAACAAGGTCAGAGCACGGCAGGGCGAGGGATTCGCTCCACGCTTCAGATGGAACTTACCTGCCACATAATGTCTTTTTGCCAGCATCGAGTGTATCTACAAAGATTCATTTGAAAATTGAAATGCAGAATTGGGTATAAAAACACAATTAAACTTACTACAAGGACTTAAATGGGCAGGCTAGGATGGCCGACACGGGCAGGAACTTTCAGGAAATCGACCCGTAGTCCTTCTTCCATCATGACAGTGCGACTGTCCAATGAAATGGGACAATGTTGCCTGGTGAAATATGGGGAATAAATTGTGATGGCACTGACGAAGGCGGAATCGCTGAAACGCGTTTGCCTAGGAATAAAAGAGGAATCGTAACCGTGTGTGCTCCTTGGTCTCTTTGGTGGGGACCTTTTGGTGGTAAAATATTACGTGACGGCCACGGTCACGGAGGATGCACCCGCCCACAAAGTTGTTTGGCAGTTCAGTGGCATTTGGTGAGAATAGTAAGGAGCTACCAGAACCGCCGCTGACCTATTGATTGTTGCATTCGTTGACACAATGTCGCCACTACTGTAGCGGTTGGGATTGAGGATACTAATCGCACCCCAGCGAAGCAACTTCATAACAAGGTCAGAGCATGGCAGGGCGAGGGATTCGCTTCATGCTTCAGATGGAACTTACCTGCCACATAATGTCTTTTTGCCAGCATCGAGTGTATCTACAAAGATTCATTTGAAAATTGAAATGCAGAATTGAGTATAAAAAGACAATTAAACTTACTACAAGGACTTAAATGGGCAGGCTAAGATGGCCGACACGGGCAGGAACTTTCAGGAAATCGACCCGTTGTCCTTCTTCCATCATGACAGTGCGACTGTCCAATGAAATGGGACAATGTTGCCTGGTGAAATGTGGGGAATAAATTGTGATGGCACTGACGAAGGCGGAATCGCTGAAACGCGTTTGCCTAGGAATAAAAGAGGAATCGTAACCGTGTGTGCTCCTTGGTCTCTTTGGTGGGGACCTTTTGGTGGTAAAATATTACGTGACGGCCACGGTCATGGAGGATGCACCCGCCCACAAAGTTGTTCGGCAGTTCAGTGGCATTTGGTGAGAATAGTAAGGAGCTGCCAGAACCGCCGCTGACCTATTGATTGTTGCATTCGTTGACACAATGTCGCCACTACTGTAGCGGATGGGATTGAGGATACTAATCGCACCCCAGTGAAGCAACTTCATAACAAGGTCAGAGTACGGCAGGGCGAGGGATTCGCTCCACGCTTCAGATGGAACTTACCTGCCACATAATGTCTTTTTGCCAGCATCGAGTGTATCTACAAAGATTCATTTGAAAATTGAAATGCAGAATTGGGTATAAAAACACAATTAAACTTACTACAAGGACTTAAATGGGCAGGCTAGGATGGCCGACACGGGCAGGAACTTTCAGGAAATCGACCCGTAGTCCTTCTTCCATCATGACAGTGCGACTGTCCAATGAAATGGGACAATGTTGCCTGGTGAAATATGGGGAATAAATTGTGATGGCACTGACGAAGGCGGAATCGCTGAAACGCGTTTGCCTAGGAATAAAAGAGGAATCGTAACCGTGTGTGCTCCTTGGTCTCTTTGGTGGGGACCTTTTGGTGGTAAAATATTACGTGACGGCCACGGTCACGGAGGATGCACCCGCCCACAAAGTTGTTCGGCAGTTCAGTGGCATTTGGTGAGAATAGTAAGGAGCTACCAGAACCGCCGCTGACCTATTGATTGTTGCATTTGTTGACACAATGTCGCCACTACTGTAGCGGATGGGATTGAGGATACTAATCGCACCCCAGCGAAGCAACTTCATAACAAGGTCAGAGCACGGCAGGGCGAGGGATTCGCTCCACGCTTCAGATGGAACTTACCTGCCACATAATGTCTTTTTGCCAGCATCGAGTGTATCTACAAAGATTCATTTGAAAATTGAAATGCAGAATTGGGTATAAAAACACAATTAAACTTACTACAAGGACTTAAATGGGCAGGCTAAGATGGCCGACACGAGCAGGAACTTTCAGGAAATCGACCCGTAGTCCATCTTCCATCATGACAGTGCGACTGTCCAATGAAATGGGACAATGTTGCCTGGTGAAATATGGGGAATAAATTGTGATGGCACTGACGAAGGCGGAATCGCTGAAACGCGTTTGCCTAGGAATAAAAGAGGAATCGTAACCGTGTGTGCTCCTTGGTCTCTTTGGTGGGGACCTTTTGGTGGTAAAATATTACGTGACGGCCACGGTCACGGAGGATGCACCCGCCCACAAAGTTGTTCGGCAGTTCAGTGGCATTTGGTGAGAATATATATATATATATACCAAAGAAGAGTCCGGTCGGGGTGGAGGCTGTCACTTGGGCGGTCCGTGTTCAGGGTACCGGAACCCCTGTCATATACAAATCCAACTACTTCTAATTACCAGAAGTACCACGGACACATCAGTAATTGCATCCACAAATTTATTCAAGCTGCATAGCAACGCATTTCAGCTTACGCCTTGATCACTCTAAGTGACAGGTGTTTCTACACATATTTTTAAATGCAGTGACAACAAAAAAAACGGACAGTGAATACACAATGGCAATGTTGTAACGGCGCCCATCTTGTCATAGCAAATAATATATTCAAATAATGACAAGCTTAATCACTGGGCAGAATTGCTGCATTATTAACCATGCATGATTCAATGCTTTTCCTAAAAATTATATTACAACAATTGTTAATGCTTATGTATCAAACCTACATTGTATTTTACCTACATTGTAAGTAGTCGCATAGTTAATATTTCATTTGGTTAAATTATCATTCGGCTTTTTTCAATACATAAATATTTAATCACATATTGGGTAAAATACCCTCAACATTACGCCAATCATAACATTTCTACATCCAAACTGTATACATTTTAGATTCAATTCAGCATTAATAATACAGCCCAGAATTTCAATATGTGTCAAATTATAATGCTTTGACATATGTTTGGTACACAGATTCAACCCTAGTGGGTTTTCATTCAAAAGAATGGATAAACAATTATTAAAAATACAGCTACTCATATCCCCCATTGCAACTCTCCAACTCATATTTTCCAGTTGAAGATTTTTAAAATGAACAGTTATTCTATCATCATATTGTAACTCGTTCCTACAGACAGCAATCCGTGCCACATGTGAAAGAATGAATAATTCTCAACCAATCAGTGAATAAGTGTACAAACCTAAAAGTGAAAGAACATAGAATAAGGTTAACGATCATCTCTTTGCAAAGGAGGAGGGTGGTCTTATTCATCCAACTAAATCATCAGTAATGACAGAAGTGTTGGAAAGCGATGTATCTGATGGGAGTCTGTCAGATGCATCAACATCAGCAGCATACACCAGCAGTAATATGGCTCCGAAAAAAATCAACACATTTTTTAGCCTAATTCCACATGATGAACCAAGGGCTGACAGAACAATCACAAGCCAAAGGGGTGCAGAGAGGGAGAGGGCGAGGAAGCAGAGGCGCCGGAACAAACAAGCAAAAAAGAGGTTGTTGGATTTGTATATATATATATATATATATATATATATATATATATATATATATATATATATATATACATATATATTACCTACTGGCAGTCGCCAGTAGGTAGTTATAGTTAGGACCTATTTTCCATAGGAAATCCACAACATTCTATTTGGAATAACGTTGGCGCCGATTGACGAATCTTCACGCAATTTTATAAACTTTTAGCCAGCTCCGATCCGCTCCTATCCTGAAAATTTCACGGTGATTCATCAAGCGGTGGCCGAGAAAAAAGGGGGGTCCCAAAACGCGTTTTCCCCATGCATTTTCCCATAGGACCTGTTGACGCAGCTACAGCCCGAACTGCTGAACGGAATTACACCAAATTTGGCAAAGAGGTAGTCCTCAGTTCAGACTCGTGCCTTTTGCTTAAATGTTGTAAATCCGTTCAGTAGTTCCTGAGAAAATCAAAATCAAAATCACATATATATCTGGGCGGAGCCTAACCACACATCTCATTGTGAGATCTGATTGGCTGTCAGTACTTCATCCAAGAAGTATTGGCAGCCATCTTGGGACCAATCTACATGATAGCACCTCATTAAAAAGCATTGCAGTTAATAGAAGGATTTAAGACTTTAGTTACATGATAAATCATTTGTTGATGGTACCATACTCATTTTAGGAATTGTGGTGTGTTCTAAGGTGATTTTACCATTTGAAAAAGCCTTCTCCTGTGATTTCATGAATCATGTTTGACAGAAAACTATTTTCTCATGCTTTTCCCACAGAGGTTTGGAAGGTGATTTATAAGCTAAACTGAGAGCATATTTTCTGTAAATTCACATTATCTTTCTCAGTCATGTGAGAATGAAGTCTGACATTCTCAGTAAAACATGTACATCCAACAAGGGCAGAGACTGTCAGTTGATTCCTTTGTGTTCTACTGCAGCTTCCCAGAGTGTTCTAAAGAACAACTAGAGCGCTAACAGTCCTACTTATGACAAACATATTGCACACCTGAAGCCATCTTGATTGGAATAAAGTGGTAACTCTTAAAACATTTAATTTAAAAAGGAACAAAATGAGGGGGTTCATTTTGCCATAGAAAGCATGATTAGTGCTGCAGAAAGAAAAATTAGGGCACATTTTGAGTGACTTCTCAAATCCTCTTCTATTTCATTAAAAAACTTCTGACATGCAGACTGAATCATGCACTTCCAATACAAGCAGCAAACTTCCCTGGTGAGCAGTAGCTTTACTTCAGTGATCTAATAAGCAACTAGAGTGCTTACATTCTGAATTTATGGCAAATGTGTGACACATCTGAATGCCTTCTTGATGGAATCAAAGTTAAAAACAGAAAGTATTTCCTACTGAGGAGACTGTAGTAAATGAGGAAATTAGGAAACTTCATAACAAATAAGTCTCCCAAAATGGCCACCAGAGACAAAAGAGCCCAAATGTAGCCCAAATATCACCCAGATGTAGCCCAAGTATATCCCAATGACAGAATGTCCCAGAGTGGTCTAACGAACAACTAGAGCGCTAACAGTCTTACTTATGACAAAAGTATGGCACACCTAAAGCCATCTTGATTGGAATAAAGTGGTAACACTTAAAACATTTAATTTACAAAGGAACAAAATGAGGTGGTTCATTTTGCCATAGAAATTAAGATTAGTGCTGCAGAAAGAAAAATTAGGGCACATTTTGACTTCTCAAATCCTCTTCTATATCATAAAAAAATTCTGACATGCAGACTGAAACATGCACTTTGAATACCAGCAGCAGACTTCAATGGTGAGCAGTAGCTTTACTACAGTGATCTAATGAGCAACTAGATTGCTAACGTTCAGAATTTATGGCAAATGTGTGACACATCTGAATGCCTTCTTGATGGAACCAAAGTAAAAAACTGAAAGTATTTCCTACTGAGGAGACTGCAGTAAATGAGGAAATTAGGAAACTTCATAACAAATAAATCTCCCAAGATGGCCACTAGAGACAAAAGAGCCCAAATGCATCACAAATATCACCCAGATGTAGCCCACATGTAGCCCAATGACATAATGTCCCAGAGTGTTCTTAAGAACAACTAGAGTGCTTACTGTCTTACTTATGACAAAAGTATGGCACACCTGAAGCCATCTTGATTGGAATAAAGTGGTAACTAGGGGTGGGCAGAAATTGCGTAATTGCGTTACGCAAATCTCCGCGAAACGGTAAAAAATCTCCGCGAACACGCAGAAATTCTGCGAACACGCGGAATTGCTTGTTCGCGATGATTTTTTCCTGTTCGCAATTGCTGTTTGCGTGCTCGAGGAGAAATATCTCGCGAATATGCATTTTGAGAACGCAAACAAGCAAAAATTTCGCGAAATCGCGGAAAGCAGACTTTTGAGCAATTTTGCGTTCTCCGCGGAACGCGAAAATACGCAAATTCCGCAAATTCCGCGAGCAGAACAGAATTTGCCGCCCAGGCCTAGTGGTAACACTTAAAACATTTAATTTACAAAGGAATAAAATGAGGGGTTCGTTTTGCCATAGAAATTATGATTGATGCTGCAGAAAGAAAAATTAGGGCACATTTTGACTTCTCAAATCCTCTATTTCCTAAAAAAAATTCTGACATGCAGACTGAAACATGCACTTTGAATGCCAGCAGCAGACTTCCCTGGTGAGCAGTAGCTTTACTACAGCGATCTAATGAGCAACTAGAGTGCTAACATTCAGAATTCATGGCAAATGTGTGACATATCTGAATGCCTTCTTGATGGAACCAAAATAAAAAACTGAAAGTATTTCCTACTGAGGAGACTGCAGTAAATGAGGAAATTAGAAAACTTCATAACAAATAAATCTCCCAAGATGGCCACCAGAGACAAAAGAGCCCAAATGTAGCCCAAATATCACCCAGATGTAGCCCAAGTATAGCCCAATGACAGAATGTCCCAGAGTGTTCTTAAGAACAACTAGAGCGCTTACTGTCTTACTTATGACAAAAGTATGGCACACCTGAAGCCATCTTGAATGGAATAAACTGGTAACACTTAAAACACTTAATTTAAAAAGGAACACAATGAGGGGGTTCATTTTGCCATAGAAATTATGATTAGTGCTGAAGAAAGAAAACTTAGGGCACATTTTGAGTGACTTCTCTAATGCTCTTCTATTTCATTAAAAAATTCTGATATGCAGACTGAAACATGCACTTTTAATACCAGTTCGGGCTGGACTGTTCCCATGAGGCACAGGGTCAAGACTGATTTGCATATGGCCATGTCTAAACTGGGGTGGCGCAGTGGGCAAAAGAACGATGGATTTAACCCAGATCTCTTGACTGGGTGAGAATGTCTGCATTGTCAGCATTCCGTCCATCATTTGTTTGTTGTAACGCTTTTCGCCCTAAGTGGAATGGATATTCCCAGACGTGGGACCCGTGCTCACTACGCCACTGGAGTCAAGCTATCCTGGCTGATGACGGCTGATAGCCAGAAACCGGTCCTAGGATGCTTGATTCCGGTCCAGGGAAGACATGGCTTGGCAGTTCGGGCTGGACTGTTCCCATGAGGCACAGGGTCAAGACTGATTTGCATATGGCCATGTCTAAACTGGGGTGGCGCAGTGGGCAAAAGAACGATGGATTTAACCCAGATCTCTTGACTGGGGGAGAATGTCTGCATTGTCAGCATTCCGTCCATCATTTGTTTGTTGTAACGCTTTTCGCCCTAAGTGGGATGGGTATTCCCAGACGTGGGACCCGTGCCCACTACGCCACTGGAGTCAAGCTATCCTGGCTGATGACGGCTGATAGCCAGAAACCGGTCCTAGGATGCTTGATTCCGGTCCAGGGAAGACATGGCTTGGCAGTTCGGGCTGGACTGTTCCCATGAGGCACAGGGTCAAGACTGATTTGCATATGGCCATGTCTAAACTGGGGTGGCGCAGTGGGCAAAAGAACGATGGATTTAACCCAGATCTCTTGACTGGGGGAGAATGTCTGCATTGTCAGCATTCCGTCCATCATTTGTTTGTTGTAACGCTTTTCGCCCTAAGTGGGATGGGTATTCCCAGACGTGGGACCCGTGCTCACTACGCCACTGGAGTCAAGCTATCCTGGCTGATGACGACTGATAGCCAGAAACCGGTCCTAGGATGCTTGATTCCGGTCCAGGGAAGACATGGCTTGGCAGTTCGGGCTGGACTGTTCCCATGAGGCACAGGGTCAAGACTGATTTGCATATGGCCATGTCTAAACTGGGGTGGTGCAGTGGGCAAAAGAACGATGGATTTAACCCAGATCTCTTGACTGGAGGAGAATGTCTGCATTGTCAGCATTCCGTCCATCATTTGTTTGTTGTAACGCTTTTCGCCCTAAGTGGGATGGGTATTCCCAGACGTGGGACCCGTGCTCACTACGCCACTGGAGTCAAGCTATCCTGGCTGATGACGGCTGATAGCCAGAAACCGGTCCTAGGATGCTTGATTCCGGTCCAGGGAAGACATGGCTTGGCAGTTCGGGCTGGATTGTTCCCATGAGGTACAGGGTCAACACTGATTTGCATATGGCCATGTCTAAACTGGGGTGGCGCAGTGGGCAAAAGAACGATGGATTTAACCCAGATCTCTTGACTGGGGGAGAATGTCTGCATTGTCAGCATTCCATCCATCATTTGTTTGTTGTAACGCTTTTCGCCCTAAGTGGGATGGGTATTCCCAGACGAGGGACCCGTGCTCCCTACGCCACTGGAGTCAAGCTATCCTGGCTGATGATGGCTGATAGCCAGAAACCGGTCCTAGGATGCTTGATTCCGGTCCAGGGAAGACATGGCTTGGCAGTTCAGGCTGGACTGTTCCCATGAGGCACAGGGTCAAGACTGATTTGCATATGGCCATGTCTAAACTGGGGTGGCGCAGTGGGCAAAAGAACGATGGATTTAACCCATATCTCTTGACTGGGGGAGAATGTCTGCATTGTCAGCATTCCGTCCATCATTTGTTTGTTGTAACGCTTTTCGCCCTAAGTGGGATGGGTATTCCCAGATGTGGGACCCGTGCTCACTACGCCACTGGAGTCAAGCTATCCTGGCTGATGACGGCTGATAGCCAGGAACCGGTCCTAGGATGCTTGATTCCGGTCCAGGGAAGACATGGCTTGGCAGTTCGGGCTGGACTGTTCCCATGAGGCACAGGGTCAAGACTGATTTGCATATGGCCATGTCTAAACTGGGGTGGCGCAGTGGGCAAAAGAACGATGGATTTAACCCAGATCTCTTGACTGGGGGAGAATGTCTGCATTGTCAGCATTCCGTCCATCATTTGTTTGTTGTAACGCTTTTCGCCCTAAGTGGGATGGGTATTCCCAGACGTGGGACCCGTGCTCACTACGCCACTGGAGTCAAGCTATCCTGGCCGATGATGGCTGATAGCCAGAAACTGGTCCTAGGATGCTTGATTCCGGTCCAGGGAAGACATGGCTTGGCAGTTCGGGCTGGACTGTTCCCATGAGGCACAGGGTGAAGACTGATTTGCATATGGCCATGTCTAAACTGGGGTGGCGCAGTGGGCAAAAGAACGATGGATTTAACCCAGATCTCTTGACTGGGGGAGAATGTCTGCATTGTCAGCATTCCGTCCATCATTTGTTTGTTGTAACGCTTTTAATACCAGCAGCAGACTTCCGTGATGAGCAGTAGATTTACTACAGTGATCTAATGAGCAAATAGAGTGCTAACATTCAGAATTTATGGCAAATGTGTGACATATCTGAATACCTTCTTGATGGAATAAAAGTAAAAAACTGAAAGCATTTCCTACTGAGAAGACTGCAGTAAATGAGGAAATTAGGAAACTTCATAACAAATAAATCTCCCAAGATGGCCACTAGAGACAAAAGAGCCCAAATGCATCATAAATATCACCCAGATGTAGCCCACATGTAGCCCAATGACAGAAGTGTGCAAACACTTATTTTTTGTGTATTTGAAGTTTTATATAGTGCAGCCTTGTCAGGTATTGGAGTGCTTTACATGAGCATTGGTTACATCACACAAGATCAAATTCATTTTGGTTGTATACATGGGGAGATTAAGTGATTTGACCAGAATCACAGGATGTTGAGCTGAAGCAGAAACTCCAACCTGGTTCCCCAGTTGCAAAGTCTGCAGCACTGGAAGTAACACCACATCCTCTCCCCTAAGTGCAACATTTAATCAAGTGGTCAACTGGATAAAAAAAATAAAGATTACAAATAATTTAAAAGTTCTTTGTCGCTATTTGAAAATTCAGAAAATATGTCCTCATTTTAGTTTTTTAGAGAACTAACCATCATTTTGATGTTAATAAGACCCTCTCATATATGTAATTTCTAAAGGAAATGCTCTAGGTATTACAGTTTTGATTACATCAAGATGACGTCAGGCGTTCCACACTTTTGTAATAAATATAGAATGTTCGCAATCTAGTTGTTCATTGGGATACTGTTGAGAGGCAGAGGCTAGGGGCACAGACTCTGAAAATTGAAGGAGGGTAGGAGAGTGCAGGGGCAACAATTTGACCACACTGGGCAGACAGGAAGGGCAGTGGCAGCACAACAGACTATGGAGGGCAGTGGAAAGGGGGACAGGGGCAACAAACCAACAATACAGGACTCGCAAGAGAGGCTGTGGCAATATAATAGAGCATTGTGGGCAGAAGGAAGAGGCAGTGGTAGTACAACCATACATGCCAACAGACCCGTTTCAGCCAGGAAACGTCCAATGTTTTTAAGCTCAAATGGGCTTTATTTGATCTGTCTCCTGTCTACAATCTCCTCTTTTTCAATGTAACTCAAAGGGGAAAATCAATACCCCAGTTTGTTTTCAAAATCTCCCTCTTACCAAGTTCAAAATGTTCGCAAGTATGGTACATTGGATCATTGCAGGCAGGAGGAATTGGGGTAGGGACATGGACTCGGATAACTGAGGACAGGAGGGACATGGAGAGATGCACCAAACTGACCCTACAGGGCAGGCATCAGGGATTGCAGCAGCACAATACACCACACAGGGCATGCGGGACGGGAGTGCAGCACAGCAATCCATAGAAAGCAATAGGGTGGGGACAGGACAATGCACATGGACAACAGAGAACAGATGGGAAAGAGGCAATGTTAGCTAGCTGACCATAATGGACAGACAGGAGAGAAAGCTGCAGCATAATAGACCATAAAGGGCAGGAGGGACGGATCAGGGGCATTACAATGGAACAGATAAGCCAGGAGGGAGGGAATAGGGGTCTGCACATGGAAACAGAGGGCTGGGGTAAAGGGGGCAGGGCAGGAGCAGCAAGATGACCATGGAGGTCTGCAGGATGGGCACTAGAAACAAGACCCACCATGGAGAGCAACAATGAGACTATGTTTGCATACACACAGACCATGAAAGGAAGGTGGGAGGGGGTCAGGGGCAGCTAGCTGACCACACAGGGAAGGTGGGAGGGGCCATGGCAGCACAGAAGACCATGCATGGCATCGGGTGGGTTAGTGGCAGCACAATGGCTATGATGGGCAAGAAGGAGGGTGCAGGGGCATGCACAAAGGACCATGGAGGATAGAAGGGAGGGTCAGGACCTGGGCACAGACAAGAGTGTTCAGTGGAAGTGGCCTCACAACAGACCGTACGGGGCAGGCAGGAGGAGCAGTTGCAGAACAACAGACCAGGGAAGGCAGAAGGGTGTGGCAGTACAATGGACCATGTAGGACAGGAGGAAGAGGATAGGGGCATGGCATGTGGACAGGCAGGTTGGAGGTGGCAGGGACAGGTTACAGTCATCTGACAATGCTAGGCAGGTGGGAGGGGAGTGGCAGCTCAACAGAACACTCAGAGTAGATAGGAGTGGCAGGTCCATGGAACATGGTGGGCAAAAAGGAAGGAGCAGGGGCATGCACAAAGACAACAGAGGGCAGGAGAATGAGAATAGGGGCAGCAAGCTAAGCACAAAGGCTAAGCAGGAGGTCAATGATGGGCCATAGAATTGGGCAATGGAGGGCAGGAGGAGTGGACTGGTACATCATGCTAAATGGAGGGCAGTGGCAGCACTTCAGACCATGCATGGCAGGAGGGAGGGGGATAGTCTATGGATTCAGACAACAGAGGATAGGCAGGAGGTGGATGGGGAAGCAAGCTAACTGTTCAGAGAAGGAGGGTATTAGGAACTTTATTGTTTTTAAAATGTGTGTCTGTGCGAACTAATTAAAATATGAACAATTATGCAGCATAATCTCACTTTTATTCAGGAAGAAGAGGACGTTTGTGACTGTGACTCTGGGCTCACTTGGCAGAAACAACGCCTGACCCTCCACCCCCCATCGCAAAATGTAATTCCCGTGAAAAGGGTAGGTGGACGCAGTGTTATTTAGAACATAGTCCCGAGAGCACGATTGAAAATGAAAACTAGATATAGTCTATGGTATAAACTATGCACCAAAAAGTGTAATATAAGATGAACTGGGGCGTGAAATATAATATGCAATACATTGTGCGCAATGACAGATTCATTGGAGAGCGCAAGATAGCACAGGCACTAGCGCGCGCTATGCAATATGCGCCTTGGAGTGTAATATGCACAGGGCAGTGTTGTGTAACCTAACTAGTCTCTAAAGTTGTAATATAAAATATGTGCTGGGGAGTGTAACGTTGCATATGCACTGTGACAAAGATATGGATCCCAGGTTGTCATATGTATGGCATAGCGCTGTGCGTTATAACATAGGCATCGAGGAAGGCACGTTAGATTGGGCAATATAACCCATGCGAAGGCAAGTGTGGCATGACATATTCACGGGGTGGTGTTACAGTGCACATGGGCTAGAGAGTGTCATAGCATATGCACTAGCTGGTGGAATACAACACAGAGGTGAGTGGCACTCGGCAGGCACTGGTGGGTGTAACACAGCAATGGGCTCAGCCAGGAGCACGCTGTGACTCATCCGGCGGTGGATGTGTTTTATTAACCGTGAGGGGGGTTTCTTGCATAGTTTGGTCGAATTTTTTTTTGAATCCCCTTTGAATGGCTTGGTGTGTGTGTGTATTAAATGTTAGGCCTGGGCTAAATTTCCGTTCCGCTCGGGAAAATTGCGATAATTTGACATTTTCGCGTTCCGCGGAGAGCGTGAAAATGTCAAAATTTCCGCATTCCGCAGCTTAGCGATAATTTGTTTCTTGCTCGCGCTGTAAAATAATACATTCTCACGCGCGCATGATTGCCTTACCTGAATCCCCGTGTTCGCCGACAAGTTTTCCCGATCCGGTCGCGTTCTCCACGAGATGTTGGATTGTTGGTAGCCATTTGAGCTGTCTCGCGACAGTTCGCACCCGCAGTATTGTCATTGGTCGCGCGATCACGTCTTTCTTCTCGCCATCATGCACCGTGAGAAGAGTGAAAACAAGAAGGCCGCGCCCGCGAGCAACCGCAGGGGTAAGTTGGCGAGCCGCGACCACGCAGAAAATACCGCGAACGGGCGGGAAAAAAACTTCCGCATCTTCGCGATATTTCCGCGTGTTTGCGGAGATTTTTAACATTTTCGCGATAATTTGCGAAAGTCACTTTCGCAAATTCCGCCCACCCCTTTTAAATGTACCCGTCAACAGCTACCCATGTTTGTATAAATAAATGACAAGGGTGTCTACTTGGAGAGTACCCACCGGCGGCTGCGCCGGGATTAGGCACGGTAGGGCGTCAGACACATCAGAGCTTCACCAGTAGTGTTAATACATTCCACGTGGATTCATTGTATGCAATGCATAGTCGCCTTTTAATGAATATCACACAAATCGTCATGGTGATCGGTACATATGGTTTGTCCAGCATGTCCTAGGTGTTTCTATAAATATATGTTTTTTTTAAATAATAAAAAACAAAGGCCGGCCCCGGGGGATGGGGTCCCCGGGGCCATAAGTGGCCTGAGGAGGGGGGCAACGCAGCCCCCTCCTAAAGAATAAAAAACAAAAAAAAGGCCATGATCCGTGGGTTGGGGTCCCTGAGGCCGATTAAGGCCTTGGGAGGGCCAACTTATTTTTTTTCAACAAAAAAAATTAGGGTGCAGGCCCTGGGGGATGGGGTCCCCAGGGCCAATAAATTAGAAAAATAAGGGGGGGCCACACAGCCCTCCTTCTTAAAAAAATAAAAAAAATAAAAGACCGGCATCGCGCCGGAGGCAACGCCCCCTCCTTGCAGCACTCTGCAAATGCGCCCCCTGGCCAGTTGTAAGTTGGGGAATTAATTCCCCTTCAATACTGATGGTCCCTGAGGACCAACTCGTCCAACAGGTATCTCCAGTATGCGCCAGGGAGCTGCGTTGCAGACAGGTGTTCTGAGGCCACTACCCTTTTTACACCTCTATGCAAAGCAGCTCTGTGGCGCTTACTGGAGGTACCTAGTGGGCTAGTTTGACCCTAGGGACCATTAGGATTCAAGGTGACTTAATCTCCCAACTTAAAAAACGGCCACAGGGTGTGTTTACACAGTGGGGATGGGAGGGGATGGGGCATGAGGTGTCGTGTGCAAACACGCCCTGTGGCGCGTTTTCAGTTGGGGAAATAATTCCCCTGCAATCCTGAGGGCCCATGGGGGCTAACTAGCCCACCAGGTGCTTCCAGTAAGCGCCACTGAGCTGCGTTGCAGAGAGGTGGTCCAGGCCGTGCCACTTTTTACACCTCTCTGCAACACAGCTCTGTGGCGCTACTGGAGGTACCTAGAGGGCTAGTTGGACCCTCGGGACCCTCAGGATTCAAATGAACTTAATCTCCCAACTAAAACGGCCACAGGGCGTGTTTACACAGTGGTGAAGGGAGGGGACGGGGCCTGAGTTAACGTGTGCAAACAAGCCCTGTTGCGTGTTTTAAGTTGGGGAAATAATTCCCCTTCAATCCTGAGGGACCCTGGGGGCCAACTAGCCCACCAGGTGCTTCCAATAAGCGCCACTGCGCTGCGTTGCAGAGAGGTGGTCTAGGCCGTGCCCATTTTTACATCTCTCTGCAGTGCAGCTCTGTGGCGCTTACTGGAGGTACCTAGTGGTCTAGGTAGACCCTAGTGACCCTCAGGATTCAAGGGGACTTAAACTCCCAACTTAAAACGGCCACAGGGCGTGTTTACACAGTGGGGAAGAGAGGGGACGGGGCCTGAGGTGACGTGTGCAAACACGCCCTGTGGCGCGTTTTAAGAGGTAGTTTTAATCCCCTGCCCTATTACATACTAGGGGCTTACAGAGGAGGTCATGGTAATCACAGGGGGACCCCAACGCATAGTGTTCCCTAGTGTATGTAGGTGTTTTCACTGTATTCTGAGTGTCTTTTAACATAGCACTGTCTCTAGGACTGGTTAGTCAGACTCAGTTACCACCAGTATCCATCTGAAAATGTTGAGGGTCCAGGATGATTTTGCAACAAGGCTTCTTTCTGCTCTTCTGTTTGCTCTTTCTGCACGTTATCCTTCTTCCTGCACTTTTCTTCGTCTTTGAGGACTTCTGTTGCTTCTTTCTGCATTTCTTTTTTTTCTTTCAGTGCGTTTTTTCTTCTTTCTTCACATGTCCTATCTCTCTAGGCACAGTTAGAAATTAGCATTTAAAAAACCTTTGAAATTCACTGAAAAAACCATAGGTTTCAGGCATGTTATAGTTAGCAATTAGCATTTAAAAAACCTTAGAAATTCACTGAAAAAAACCATAGGTTTCAGGGGCGTTATAATTAGCTGGACTTTTCACTCATACAAAACCATTGATATTCCCCTGTTATAGTTAGTTTAGCTAACTATAACTCGCGCGCCCGCAATGCACTTTGTCATTTGAGATGTCATCAGTGATGTCATGAGTGATGTCACTGACCATGTCATGAGTGATGTAATATGTGACGTCATCAGCAGTGCATTGCAGGCGCGTGAGTTATAGTTAGCTGAACTAACTATAACGGGGGAATTTCAATGGTTTTGTATGAGTGAAAAGTCCAGCTAACTATAATGCCTTTGAAACCTATGTTTTTTTCAGAGAATTTCTAAGGTCTTTTAAATGCTAATTCCTAACTATAACGTGCCTGAAACCTTTGGTTTTTTCAGTGAATATATATATATATATATATAAATATATATATATATATTATCAAGCCGAAGCGCCTTCCTCCGACTCCGGGGACCGCTCCCTACCTATGTTAATGTATTTTCGATTGGGTCAGTCAGCCTGCAAAGGGTGGCCTATCTGTTGGTTATGGTTACACAATCAATGAAAGCAAAGTACCCTATGCGGTTGGTGGTGGGAGTGCTGGCGGGCGGTGACATGGGGAGGGGCAGGGTGGATGGCAAGTAAACTATGTATTACGGCCAAATACAGGTAATCAACATAAAAAAAATATTTTCATTGTGCGCACTGCACCGCCAAATGCGATGCAGTGCATGCAACAATTGTTTTAATTTTTTTATATGTATTGTTTAATTATCTGTGATTGTCCGTAATCCATAGTTTACTACCCCCACCCTGCACCTTCCCACGTCACCGCCCGGCAGCACTCCCACCACCGACCGCTACTGACCTGATGTCGTATTACCATCTATAATATAAATATAAGCAATGATCATTGGATCAGATAAATAATCAGCCTTTTGTACTACCCAGGGCATGGTGTAAGTGAAATTGATCATTTGCCCTAATGTAACAGACAGAGCATGGCCAGTGCCACTGGCCGTAATACAAAAATATGAGCTTCCCCACCTGCAGACAGTAGTAGTAAATAAAACTAACGTGAATCTGCATCATGTGACTCATATCTGTTTCTCTTGGGTGCAAGCTTAGCTGATTGAGCTGGCATGCCGGCTACAACCTGGTTATGTAATTGCGCTAAACTAGAGATAAGAACAACACGACTGGTGTACCGGAGTACATAGTACAAATATAATGTCGCCAACTCCCACAAATGTTAGAGTCCGAGGAAGTAGTGCTTGCTAGTGATACTGTGACACTATGTGTTGAATGATTTTAGTGTTTCTGTTTTGCTAAGAGTATTGGTTACAACATGTTCTTTTTCTTTCTTGATATAGATACTCCTTCCACACCAAAATCATTGAGTAAGGAGTTGGCCACCAGGGCCCGGTGCCGTAAACTGGAGGCCATTTGCGATGAATATCGCCGGCTGGTGGCTCAGGCGGAGGAGGAGGCGGCTGCAGCCTCCTCCAATGCCCCGGGCCCCAGTGAGGCCCTGCCTCCAGTTTTATGGCGCCGTGGTCCGGCAGCTGCCCGCCACACGCATCCATCTCTACCACTGCTGTCCCCCACCCCGCATGTAACTGCAGGGCATTTCACCGCCAGCTGCTCTGCCAGATGGCACGCTTGGAGGACAACCTAGAGGAGCGGGCAAAAATCCTGGTGGATAAACACCTGAAGGCCCGCCGACTATAGAGGACCTTGTCATTTGCCCCTTTTTTAATTCCATTTGTAGGTGGGTGGGCTTTTGGGTGTTGGGGTTTCACTTTCGGACATTGGGACTTGGTCTTTGTTTTGGACATTGGTTGGGGTTAGGGAGATGGGTGGGTTAGGTCAGAGTGGGATAGTTTATTTTTGTTAGGGTATATTAAATTTTATACGATGTTAATGGTTTGTGGTGGGTTACTGTTTTCCGAATTCAATGTAAGTTACATGGTTTGTTACTTTGTTTCCTTGCTGCTGCATGCCCGCAGCCAGTGTTTGATTTAATAGATCTGCTGATTTTTTATCACACAAACAGATAGATGAGGTACCCCTCACTGAGTTATTTTTAATTGTCATACTAATACTGTCAGTCTCTCCTCCTAGTCCATTATACCTCCCAGCAAACGTATCTTACCTGTGATTGATGATGATGAAGTTCGGCACACTGATGGCTGCATGTTTGGTTTCCCAAATGAATGGAGAAGATGCCATTATTGTGGTGGTAGTAGTAGACACTAGAAATAGCATTTGAAAAAAGAAAGAGAAACTCACTTGACTGAGAGACTGTGGGAGGAGTAGTAGAACAAAGTAAACTACAGCATGGGTGTGCAAGCAGAAGAAGATCCTTGCCCTGCCTTAGTAAAATTCAATTAGTGTTGCTTTCACCACATCTGCCCCAGCAAGCGTGTGATCAATTTTTGGTGTATATTTAATGTAGTCACATCACACCTCAATATAAATCACACAGCCCGGGGGAAGAGGGTTAGGGATTGATGAATGGAATGGAAGGGGGGTTTTGGGAAAGGTTTGAGAAAGAAAAACAGACAGTATGCATGGACACAACAAAAGTAAAACACAATCTTGTAGGACAACGATGATCCATTATCAAAGAAATCAAAGTATAAAGTGAGGAAAAGGAAATGCAGGCATGCTGAGGAAGAGAACTTGATGGTTAATGATAATGAGTTGTACTTACTAACTACTACTACACAATTAGGCAGTACAGGGCAGAAATTATTAATATGAAATTTGCCTTGCCTGTCTGCCTCCCTCAGACCGAACCAAATTACATGATGTACCAGGCTTACTTTTATTTTTCAAGCTAGCAAAGGAAATGAAAAAATAGTTGTAGGGATCAATTACCAAACAAACCACAACACACAGTCTTAATGATTGAAGAGAAAAAAGGAATCAAATACATTTAAAGACGAATGATACTAAAGTTACTGTATTATCCTGGTCCAAATGGGGGGTTGCATCATTTTCATCATTCCTCTTGGTCCTCCCTTCCATGGACACTCCGCACATCAATCTTGGGTACCACTGCCTGTGGATTGGTAAGGTAAGTGTGAGTTGTTTCTCCCACTATAGCACAGGTTAAAGGCCGGCCTGTAAGTGTAGATGGAAAAACAAAAGGGGTATTGAAAAATAACTGAATTAAAAAAAATAAACTCAAATACAGTGGAGTGCAAGAAGAGAAGACAAGACTCTTGAGAGAACACTTTCAGAGTGAGGCAGCTTGGATAGGATAGTGTTTACTCTACAGCATTAAGCTACAACAACAATGGGACAGGAGCCAGCACAGCCACAGAACAGGCTAACCGCGGCACAGGCCAGGCACCCTACCCCTTACCTTACATTTTGACTGAGCCAGAAAAATGGCACATGCACTGCAGCAACCTAGCATTTTCCAAATGATGTGACTAAATCAATGCGCCACTGTCCCTCATACCACTACACTCTACTCCAGTCCACACCACTACACTGACATGTAGCCTACGTCTGCTGTGGTTCTTGTTGAAACTGTTTACCTTTTAAGGCAGTCCATGAAACGCAGGTATTCCATCAATTATCTCCGATCCAACTGACTGACTGTGTGCAAAGATAGTATGCTCAGCAGCATCATCATGACCGTGTGGTACGTGTTCTCCAATACCAACTCAGTCTGTAGCGACTGATTATTTTTATAATATATTCCATATTACAAAATTGCAACGGATATTGGGCGGCACCTGCAGTGGTAGGAGTACAATGTGGTTATTAAACAAGAAGGAAACATTGACTGTCACCTGACCTGAGTCACTTTTACTTTGTTGATAAACTAGTATAGCTCGACTTCATGCACATTAATTTGTAGTCAGCAAGCATCCAATGCAATGCATGCCATCATTCACAATAATCACTCATTACCTGTCTTGCTGTTCTCTTTGGCTGTCAGATCTGATGCCTGCCTAGCCTTCTGACAGTCAGTGGTGAGTTTCTTTTAGCTTGGAAACAACACTGAATATAGCTGGAGTCACGTTTCACTTCTTATGGAGGGACTCTTAGAGGCAACATGTATTGTACTATTCTCCAACTCCATCCAATGTCTGGCTTGCTTGAAATGTATTTAGGGAGAGTAAGGAAGATGGAGCAGGACCCTGAGGAGTGGAGTGGACAGTTATGCACAGACGTGCAACTCCAATAGGGAAATAAAAAGACGAGACTGCTGATGGATTTGTTGTGATTAGATTTTGAACCAGAAAAAACAGATACACAGTCACACACAAATAAAGGAAGGGAGAACAATTTGAAAGTCTAGTTGTCAGGTAGCTCGTCCTCAAACTCTGGTGGTTCGGACAGAAGTACGTCATGTAAGAACCCACTACTTATGTCATTGAAGTCGCTCTCCTCTTCCTGCTGTGATTCATGTATTTTGTACTCCGGTGGTATAAAGTGCTGATTCATTTTGATCATGGTTAACCTCTCCACGCTTTTGGGCGAGAGACTGGTCCTTTTCACAGTAACAATGGCACCAGCAGCACTGAAAACATGCTCTGAAGAGACACTTGAAACAGGGCAAGCCACATACTTTATGGCAGCCTGCTGAGCACTGGCCATTGGCTACTTTTCCCATACCAATACACCAATGGGCTTTACTCCATGAAGACCTCTGTTGTGTCATATAGATAGGCCTGAACCATCCGCTCAATGTTCAGGGGTGCTCTGATTGTTTGGTCTCTTTTGCCTTTGCATCAGTCATGTACGTACAAAACCCTTTCCGTAGAAACCAATCACCTGCCGTTTTTTTAAATGTGGCTGATGATCCTGTTGGTGCTGTTGATGTTATTGCTGGCAGTGTTGTTGACTGCTGGGAGGCAAACGCACTGCTCTAGGCCTCTGAAGTAGAACTTGACTCTGGGTGCCCTGTAGTACTTTTTCTGACCTGGGGTGGCGGGCCTCTAATTAAGATCCATTTGTTTTCAAAGTCAGTGGCTTCCTCAGCTATCAAAGTTTTGTACTTGGCAACATCCACTTCTGAAAAAGTAATTACTTCATCAATAATGTGTAACGTGGATCCAAAATAGACGCAGTAATGTAATGTCGATGTGACACAATGTTATTTTGAATCCTTGAATTGTCAGATAAGCGAGCGGCTAAGGTGTCCGCCAAATAATATGCGTCTACTTTGTCATCCACACCTGCGTACGTTTCTGACACCTCCTTCAGCTGTTGCTCTAGCATGTGCAAGAATGGGATAGCTTGGCCGATAGTACAGTCCTCCCTGCTGATTTCACGTGTGAAGACCTCAAAAGGAACTAGCATCTCTGTCAGGCATTTAACGAGGTCCCATTGGGCCATCTCAACGGTCATGCCTTTCACAGTAGGATCTCCTGACCTTTTCATGACATAAGCATTGAGTGGTATGTACCGCTCAAACAGACGCTCAAGCATGTAATAAGTTGAGTTCCAACGTGTTGGCACCTCCTGGATGAGTGCTTTGACTTGCATTTTATGCTCACGTTGAATAACCCTCAGCTGCTTCCGGGCTTTAAAGAATGGTTGAAATGTGTGCATATTCTTCTGCAGGTGGCCAGTAAGCTGCTGACTTTGCTTTCATTTTTCAGAAAGTCTTGAACAACAATGTTAATGCAGTGTGCCAAACATGGGACCCTGAAATAGCCACCATCTTTCATGGCCCTAACTACATTACTGCCATTGTCCGTGGCAACAAAACCAATGGTAAGCCCTCTTGGTCACAGCCACTCAAACACCTTGCTGTTAAACTCATCCAAGCGGTATGAGATTTCTCCATAGCAAACATGGCTACAGTTGCATGTTTGCGAGTGTCTTTAAAAATCTCAGCGGTGTCAACAATACCATCAGATATCTTATCTTTAACACCCGAGAAAGAGACCCAGTGTGCAGTGATGCACATGTAATCAGTGGCTTGGCAACTGGTCCACATGTCTGTTGTCAGGTGGATATTCTGAACAGCACTCTGTTTTAAGGCTTTTCCAAGCAATTCCAGCACGTCGTGATGTAGTGCTGGAACAGCAACTCTTGCGAAATAGTAGCCGCTAGGAACCTTCCATTTTGGGCAGATGGTGGTCACAAATTCAAGAAAACCCACCCCTTCAACAAAAGAAAAAGGGAGAAGGTCCAGTGCTAACATTTTAGCCAGCTTCACATTGTACAAACGTGCTATTGGGTGGTTGCGTTCGTACTGCCCCTCCGGCCTAGTAAACATGCTAAGAATGGTAGGCTGCGTGGTATTCCTTCCTGTGCTCGACGTCGTACTTTTTTTTAAAGCAATACTCCTTGGTGTCTCAGGCTGACTCTTACTCTTGTGCCACTGAGATGTGGCTGAGGATGTGGGCGTTACCACTGCAGTCCTGGGGACTGTGCTACTTTGTGTACCACTACCACAGAGAATGTCTCCCTCTTCTTCCTGTTCCACCGTGAGCTCGTTTATCCCCAACAGCAATGGTTCCAGTTTTTATGTGACTTAGGTGCTCCTCCCACTGGATTGCGTGGTGTTTTTTCAGATGGTTCATTTGGCCTCCGGTACCATAGTTTGTACCAAGATTACCACGACTAACAGAGGTATGACAAACATATAGCAATGTTCCCCTCCTTTCCGCTAACCGTAAAGAAGTCCCTCACTGGGGAGCTTAACTTTTGTCTCCTGCTGGAGGTGCCACTTACAATGCCGGATGAACTGGAGGGTGTGTGTTGAATTTGACTCTGTCCAGTACCACTACCTACTTCTGCTGAGGTTGTGCTTGTGCTGGATGTAGGACGCTCCCGGCCTTTTGCTAATGTAAATATGGAAGCTGGAGGTTGTGTTGGTGTTACCTGTGTTGGAGGTATGCATGCTACATCCCTCGCAGCCATTTTGCATAGTGTAAAAATGTTGGTCTCCATCCCCTCAGGCCCGGGAGTGATGTTCATGATGACTGGCTCATCATCATCATCATCATCATCCTACTCTTCTACATCAACCTCCATAAGTGTAAGGCTTTCTGGAACCTTCCTTTTTCCATGCCTGCTCTTGTGATGTATCTCCCTCTCAGACTCAGTTTGGGGCTTCCAAGTGGCATCTAGATCATCAGAAGGGGGGCTTGGTGAAGAACTTGATGTACTAACCCGCCTTTTCCTTGCTGGGGATTTGGAAGACAATGGAACTTCTGAAGGAGTGGCTTCCTCATCTTCCTCTGCATGAGGCTAAATTTTCTGAACTGCCCCTACTTCGGGAGGAACTACAGGTACTATTTCGGGCGGTGGTTGCGGCTTAGCGATAAGTTTAGTTCAGGCTCAGCATCACTGCTTTCCACCATAAGGCTGGCTACCTCTTCCACACTCATCTGCTTGGGCCTGGGTTGGTGGGGTGGGCCCACTGATGCGGAGGTGCTGCCCCCAGCTTGGTCCCCGGACACCGCTGCTGCAGGCGTCATTTTTGGTGTCCAAAAAAGGTTTTGGGAGGCACACCAGACTTAAGTGACACTTCCTTCTTCTTCTGTTCCTTCTTCTCCATGGCAACTTTCTTGGTACCTGCTTTCTTTGGGGGCATCTTCTTCAGATGTCAAAACAGCACTCAGTTGCACAAGTTGCAGAGATGCCTGGTAAGGTCACTCACACGTCACTTTGTGTACAGCAGCAGGACGTCGGTCTGGCACCACAACAGTCGATGATGATGACACACCTCCTCTGTCTTTTGTGCACCTAAAAGCAAAAAAGCCAGAAGAACATCAGTCAAAAGATCAATAAATAATATATAACTTCTTAGTGTCTGGTGGGTGGTCACAATTATTAAATCAGTGAACAACAACAGAATAGCCATTTATGAGACTGACAAGGCCAGGGCTCCTGGTGTACTTGTACTGCGTACACTCAGGAAGAAGAATAGCAAAGAACAAAAACATAAATGTAGTGTAGCCTGTTTGCCCTAAATAAAAATGTGTGCATCTTATTGGATGGATGCAGCATCAGGGAGCAACAACAATGACCATATACACATAAAAACTAAAGGCATTTATTTACAACACCCAAAAAGTGAAATATACCCCCGAAAAAAGTAAAGCCCACATTTTACAATTCAATCCAAAGCCACACATGATGTTGAAATTTAACGCACAACACAAAAACAGTTGTTTAACTTCCATGCACCCGTGATGTTTGATGAGTAGTACCCCTGGGCCTACTGGCAGACTAGGCCACAAGCTTGGAGGCCTATGGAAAAAGCACAGTGGCTGGTCCCACAAAATGGCCGCCACCACATGGCCAGGCCACTCACAAAAACAAGAAAATGTCAGGAATACAAGACAGACACTGCAGGCCTATTGCAAAAGCACAATGCCTGCCTCCACAAAATGTCTGCCACACATGCTCAGGCCACCCACCACAATAATAACAAAAAAGGGATTACAAAGGACAGGAACAGGAAGTTGTAGTCTCTGTGGAACTTACTTCCTCTCCTAAAAATATATTTTTTAAATAAAAGTGACTCCGTGCTCCAAAACTACAGCAGAATGACAACCTGAGGAGTATTTTTAGCAAAATGTACAAAATCTGCGTTTTCGAGAAGGATTTATGTTGCTCGCGAGATATTGTTTGCCAGATTGCAAATACTGCGTGTTCGGGATCACGAAGTGTACAAAAAGTCTTTATCGCGTGCGCTAACACGCATATTGAGAGCGCAAAAATGAAAAGTCCGCGTTGTCGCGCTGTGCAGAGTTACTGAAAGTACGCGAGCTGAATCCCTAGGGTTACCTACTGGCTGAAAAGCCCTATTTATTTAACACACACCCAACAACTGCTATTCCACCCCAAAAAACACCTTTTGCAATTCAATCCAAAGCCATCCGTGGTGTAAAAAAATTTAACAGACAACACAAACTGTAATTTTAATGCACCAAAGATTTGAGGATGACTACCTCTGGGCCTACTGGCAGACTAGGCCACAAGCTTGGAACAGAATGGAAAAATCAAGCACACTGCTTGGATGGCTCCATAAAATGGCCGCTACACACCCACAACAACAAGAAATTGAAGACAGACAATGTAAGCCTATGGCAAAAGCACAATGCCTGCCTTCACAAAATGGCCGCCACACTCATGGCCAGGACAAAACAAGAACAAGCATAAGCCAGGGGGAACAAAGAAAAGAAATGCAGGCCTTTATGGAAAAAGAAGTACACACTACTAAACTACCACCACAAAATTGCCACAAGCCACATGGCCACTCACATTCACAACAGGCCATGGATAACAATGAACTGAAGCAGGCCTATATATGACCGGACAAAGGAGGCCTGCTAAACAACACAGCTTTAATACACAAATGAAAATCAACAGGGCTACGAAAGGATTGGAAAGAAGTTACACATCAAGCACACACATCCAACTGAGGTTCTGTAGCGATCCGAACCTGTGTGTTCGGTATCGTAGTACTGACACGATTTTGGTACCAGTGAACCGTAAATGATCCATTTAGTATGTGACAGTGTTTTTGCTGTGCTACGAGCATGGATTCACTGAGAAATAGGGCATTCTGTTGTAAATTCATGGCATCTATCATAGATACGGCATCCATTTTGTTTCTTGCCCTCACATAGTCAATGGACAAGCAATGACCCTGGCTGAATCACCTTGTTAAGGACACGTAAGCTTTAGTCCAAGGAAGCTGATGCTGCGTGACTAGGCAGAAGCTACCTCCCTTGCCTGAGGCCAATCATGCTATACTGGTTCTTGTGTTCCTTGGCCTGATCACGATTAGGAGGCCGAAGACAGTAGCCATGCCCGTTTATGACCCACAAGCATCTCTTATCCTACTTATCAATCTTTCACACCTGGCTCCGCTCCTCTCCTTCTGGGATTTTACTATGGGGAGGATACAATTTTTATGATGGGGAGGATCGGTCGAAGAATGGAAAACTGACATGAAGACTTGATCGAACACTGGACACTTACAAATAATTATCGTTTGGTATATGTTTATTGTTTGTTTGGGATACCGGGCTAGGCATGAAAGATGTTTTTGCAATGCTGCCTGAGGACACATTTGGTGTATTTAAGGAGCGACCCACTTTATACAATTTGAACAGTCTCCTAGATTCTGCCTTTGTGTGGTTCCTATGACTTCTGTATCCCTGCAGTAAATAAACCTTGGTCTCTGATGCCACCATCGAGAAGCCCGTGCCTCTGTTTATTTGTGCACCAAGGCAGGAAGGAACTCAGGGGTCTTTTGGGTGTTGTTTCCCTGACACCTCTGGACTCTAGGAAAGTCCAGAACCTCATTTGGCGCCCAATGTGGGGCGACGTCAACGGGTACCGGTCCAAAGCCTGAAGATTTCGAGGAGCTTCGTGTGAAGATTCTGGAGGGGGGTACCCCGCTTCATCGATCCCTGTATGTCGTAAAAGTGGCCCGATGATCTCTTCCACGAGGGTTCCCGCTCCCAGACGGCTACAGAGGACCGCTGCCCTGACTGTCGCCCTGTCTTGGACCCGAGGTGCAGACCTTAGTACGGCGAGATGTAGACGGGTTCTCCTTGGTGACGTCTTCGACATTTCAGTTAAGTATTAAGTGGGTCGCGCCCAGTTTGGTTGCTCTTAGTTGCTCTTGTAAGGATTTATCACTGGTTGCTCTTGTTCGGATAATCCTTTTGTTCTCTGGATTTGTAGATTATCACTGGTTGCTCTTGTTAAGATAATCTTTGGTTTGGTATTGGTTCATTTGGTAGGCCTAAGTTCTTTGCGCATTTTGGTTAGAATTTGTCTTTAGTTTGTAATGGCTAGCCGTAGTAATTGTTTCCTGTCCTGGTTAAGTTGCAACAGTGATTCCCGGTTGGAGGACTCGTGTCCGGTTCCTCCGATCGGAACTCCTACATATGAGCTCTATTGTAAACATGGTGTGGGTCCTATCACTTATAATGGAGTGTGGGTCCGTTACACCAGGAAATATGGTGTCCTTAGTTGGCCACCACATGGTAGCTTTGAAACTAAAATTCTAGACAATCTAGAAGTGAAGTTGTTTAAAAAGAAAGCCCGGCCGGCAATGTTCGATTCTTTTCGCTTTTGGCGTAAAGAAGCTAGACAGAGAGAAATTAGAAAAATGAAGAAGGAACAGAAAGAGAAAGGGTTGACTTTAATGCAGTCTGCTAGGCAGTTGAATGTCAACGAAACTGAAAAAGCAATAGAGGTAGCGAATAGAGAACATAATTTGGCGATTGACAAGTGCTACCCTGCCTTGCCATCGTGTCCTGCTAAGCCAATAGAGGACTGTGAAAAGGATCCCCTGTTGTCTTACCTATTGAGATCACCTCCACCGTATGCACAGGGTATTACAGCACCACAGTTACCACCTGTTGTGCAACCGGCTGCTGGTCAGCCTGGAATAGCTGTTCCTTTTCCTTTGATTCAAGCTCCTATTCTTCCTGTGGTTAATGTTCCTCCGGCACCCCCTCTACCTGGGTTGCCTATTCCGCCTTTGCCTGACGTTTCGCAAACTGCTTTACCTACTACTTCTACCCTTACAATTTCATCTGCTCCAGCTTCCTTGTCCCCGAACTCTGTAAACATTCTGACTCCGCTTTCTGTTCGTCAGAAAATAACTGACTCTGTAACTAATATCTTAACTCCTCTCTACAGGTCTTTAATTAAGACACCCGTTTCTGACTCTACACAGAGACGTAGTCAGCTTCCTGGTCTCCAGGAACGAGGAATATTAGATTCGACAGCTCTTAGGTGGATGTCGAAAGCTGTGAAGTATGATGCACGAAGAGTGTTGGATACATTTATGCAATGGAATGAACCAACTCAGAGTTATGTCTTTGACGTGATGTGTTCCCTTTTGCGTGAGGAATGGGATGATGATGACTTAGATTCCGTTCCCGCTGACTTGATACATATTCAGAGAAGGTTCGCTGCAGGAATGGTAATAGGTTCGGAAGTAAAGGAAGCGATAGAACTGATTTTAGCATACAGGTCTGATTCTCCTCTTCGAGCACCAAGGGACTCTGATGGTTCTCCGATTACTAGGAAAAAGCGAGGTCAGTATCCGATGAGGGAAGTTCCACCGATATGGCGCGATGCAGTTCAAGCTGATGCGGCTAATAATATTTTAGCTGCTCTAGCACATTTCCATAGAGTGTGGATACACATCCCTTGGAATCGGGCCGAAGTATTAGCAGTAAAACAGGCGTTGCCGGACCCGCGTAAGAATCCTGCTGGGTATTATAAAGAGTTAACCCAGACAGTTCAAGCGTGCGTCATGAATTTGGCAGACATCGAAATGCTATTTGGCAATGTAGTGCCACAGCCTATATGGGCCAAAATTCGCCATGAGAATCACCAAGTTGCCTTAGGAGGTGATTGGCCAGCTATTGTAGCGGCAGATGCACAACAAGTTGGTGGTGCTAAACCTGAGCCTCTGATTGCTGCTTTGCCTGGCAGAATAATCAATTTGATGAAAACGCTGATGCCAGCGTTACGGGTCAACTGGGATAAATTATCAGCATGCAAGCAAAAGAAGGACGAAAGCGTCTCTGACTTCTTCACTAGATTTGAAGAGACCTTCGTAGACCACAGTGGGCAAGATATGAGTACTGAGGGAGGTCAGAGGTTGTTTGTCGACAAGTTTGTGTTTAATTTATTGCCTGAGCTTAGTAACAAGTTGAAGGATTCTGAGAGTGCATGGGCGGTGTCGACGACAGCACAGATACTCGCAACTGCTCAGTATTACGAAAATAGAGAAAAAGAAGAGAAGGAAAAGTCAGAAAAGAAGACAAAAGACTTGAAAACTAAAGTTCTTTTGCAACAGGCGTATCCGCCTCGCTCGAATCAGTCAGATTCACAGCAACGACCCCAGTTTCAGCAACAGCCACAATTCCAGCAAGGGATGTCCCAAAGATTTGACTATGGTTTTCCCCGACAACAGTTAGCATGGAATCAGTGTGCCTATTGTAAAAAGGAGGGTCACTATAAGAATGAGTGTCCAGTTCTGCACTCACAAACTAGTGGTGTCCCAGCTCAGAGAGGTCGTGGTGGGTTTATGCAAGCTCTTAGAGGTAGAGGACGTGGTACTATGCCTCCACAGACTGATCGCCCATCTAATTATTTCGATCAGCGAAATGTACAATCTACACAATCAGGTAGATCTCCCCAGTACCATGTTGAGGATTATTATGAAGGTAGTGAAGAAGTTCAGCAAAGTGAGTACTAGGACAGCCACAGGCAGAGAGAGGGAGTAGTATCAGTTCCAGTTGATCAGAGTGGACCTTATGTCGCAGTAGCTACATCAGGCGTGATTGAACCATTTCTGTTGGATACTGGTGCGGCAAAAAGTTCAATTATGCACGCGAAACTCCCTGGCGCACCTTTGTCTGGCTCAACGAACATTTCAGTAGGTTTCTCAGGCGCCCCTGTTCACAACCCTGTTTCTGGTCCTTTGTCAATTTCTGTTGGGCCATGTCAACTAGAAGCACCCCTTATTCTGACGACCGGTTGTAATGAGAATCTGCTTGGTTTAGATCTGTTGAAACGCCTGCATGCGACATTGTACTGTTCTCCTTCGGGAGTACAGCTCACGTTGGGTAAGAGAGTCATCTCTCCAATGTACTTGTCGATGGATAAGCTCCCACCGGAGCTGCGTTCTCTCCCTGATAATCTTTGGGCGACTGGTCCTAATGATGTAGGTCTTCTGGAAATTCCCCCTTATGTGCTGAGTCTGAAGGCAAATGTTAGATTCCCACGAATCCCACAGTATCGGATTTCAAATGAAGGTGAACGTGCGCTTTTACTGATTGTGCAAGAATTGATACAGAAAGATGTGATAGAAGAAACTAGAGGAAATGTCTGCAATAGTCCTGTTCTGCCGATTTTGAAACGCACTGACCCTTCCAAACCTCCAATCTACAGATTTGTGATTGACCTCAGAGAGGTTAATAAAATAGTGGTTTCACAGTTTCCTGTGGTCCCAGATATCATTGCATTATTGACGTTGATTCCTGCCTCAGCTACATGGTTTACAGTGATAGACTTGAAGAATGCCTTTTTCAGCATTCCGATAGCCGAGGAAAGTAGGGATATTTTTGGTTTCTCCTTAGGTGGTCGTAGTTTCAGATTCAAGCGCGCTCCACAAGGTTATTGTGAAAGCCCTTCAATTTACAGCCAAGCATTAAAAAGTCAATTAGATGCTTTTGTACTTCCACCTGGTGTTGCTCTGATCCAATATGTAGATGATCTTTTAGTGGCTGCTGACGACAAGGAAACTTGCAAAACAGCTACAATTTCTTTGCTGCGTCATTTATCAGACTTACATCACAAGGTTTCACCTTCTAAACTACAATATTGTTGCCAAGAAGTGACCTACTTAGGTCATCTTTTGTCAAAGAAGGGAAGAAGGTTGACCCCAGAGAGAATCAAAGCAATTTCACAGATGACTGTACCAAGCACACAGAGAGAAGTGCGTGTATTTGGGTATTACGTCATATTGCAGACAATGGATCCCAAATTTTTCTCTCATGGCAAAACCATTGGTGGCTCTGACTGGAAAAGGTGTTCCGAGTCCTTTGCCATGGTATGATGAATGTCAACAGAGCTTCTTGGAATTGCGTGATGCGTTGTGCTCAGCTCCTGTGTTAGGTACTCCTGACTACAGTAAGCCGTTTACACTATATGTCCATGAAAGAGAGGGTTGTGCGTTGAGTGTTTTGACGCAACAATTTGGTGACAAACAGCGACCTGGTGCGTATTTCTCATCCATATTAGATCCGGTAGCCAGAGTGTTGCCAAGTTGTTTGAGAGCTACAGCAGCAGCTGCAGTGTCTATTAGACAGTCTGCTGGATTGGTCATGAACAACATGTTAGTAGTCATGGTTCCACATGCTGTGGATACACTCATGAATCGAACGAAAACTCTGCACCTCACCAGTGCTAGACTATCAGGCTATGAGCTGACACTTTTGGCAAGTCACATTCAGAACAAGCGATGCAGCATATTGAATCCAGCAACGCTGTTGCCGACTACTCAGGAGTCGAGTGATTCAGAGTCCCATGACTGTTGTTTTAGAACTGAGGAAGAGACAAAAGGTAGGATTGATTTAAAAGATACTCCGTTACTAGATCCAGATGGTACTTTGTATGTCAATGGATCGTGTTTCAAGCTACAGACTGGTGATGTGACGGCTGCGTATGCAGTTACGACTTTGAGTACGGTTGTCGAGACTGCAAGAGTGAGTCAGAATTCTGCCCAAGCTGCAGAATTAATTGCATTGACAAGAGCGTGTATTTTAGCTGAGGGAAAGAGAGTGAATGTGTTTACTGACAGCCAGTATGCCTTCGGCGTAGCACATAGTTTTGGTCGCTTATGGAAAGAAAGAGGTTTTCTCACGTCCCATGGGACTAAGATCCAGCATGGACAGTTAGTCAATGACCTGTTGGAATCTCTGACCTTACCGAATGAAGTTGCAATTGTGAAATGCAGTGCACAGCGGAGGATTACGGATGATGTTGGCCGTGGGAATGCGTTTGCTGATGAGGTCGCCAAAGAGACGGCCGAGAACATGATGAGCCGAATGTACGTTGCGACGACTGCAAGATGGATTGCTGAATCAGGAATGTGTGAGAATACGATTGAAAGTGTGAAGGCAATCCAGAATGAAGCAACTGAAAATGAGAAGAATGCATGGAAGGAGAAAACGGGTAAAATGGATTCGAGTGGATGTTGGATTGATTTGTCTGAGCATCAGCGTTGGATGCTACCTGATGCGTATGTACTTGCGGTAGTCACTATGGCGAATGGAGCGGCGCACATCAGTTCGAAAGGATCTGTAAGATGTTAGCTCCAGTATGGAAGAACGATGGAATTACTAAGTGCGCGGAGAGAGTGGTGAAAAATTGCATGGTATGCCTGATGCATAATCCTGGCAAGGGAACCCCAACCCCAGCTGGTCACTTTGCTCCCCCTTCTTGTCCCTTTGAAGTGATTCAGTTGGACTTTATCCACATGGACAGATGTAATAATCTCAAATATGTCCTAGTGGTAGTCTGTGCTTTTTCAAGATGGATTGAAGCATATCCGTTAAAGGATAACACTGCTATGTCCACTGCCAAAATCCTCCTCAAAGAGTACTTCCCCAGGTATGGTATGCCACGGATTGTATGGTCGGACAATGGAAGTGAGTTCGTAGGGAAAGTTATGCAGAGTGTGTGTGCGGGTTTGGGAATTAAGCAAAAATTCCATAGTGCGAATCACCCACAGTTAGCAGGTTTGGTTGAGGGGTACAATGGTACCTAGAAGCTGAAACTTGCTAAAATCCAAGCTTCCACTGGTTTATCTTGGCCAGACGCACTGCCTTTGGCTTTATTGTCCACCAGAGCGACTGTACACTCTCGAGTAGGGCTTAGCCCATATGAGATTGTGTTTGGTCGCCCTGCTAATGTCTGGGGAGTCCCTAGGCCCAAGGAGTTCAAACAGATCGAATATCCAATGTTGATTGATTACCTTTTTGACCTGACTGCTAAATTGAGTCTTATCCACCAACAGGTATTTGAATCCTTGCCTAAGCTGCCAGAGAGTCCAGGTCACACATTGAAACCCGGTGATCTGGTTGTGGTGCGGAACTTTGGACGGACCCGGAACCTCCAGCCAAGATTCGTGGGTCCGTTTCAGGTGCTCCTGGCCACAAGAACTGCTGTACGCCTGGCTGGCAGGAAAAATTGGGTGCACGCTACCCATACGAAGCGTGTGCCTCTCCCACTCCCCTACGACAACTGGGTTAGACAGGGATTTGGTGTATCCGAGACAGAACCTGTTCCTAGGCTTATCCCCTTCAGTGATGCAGAGTACATGACGGACAAACGATCTGAAACACAGAACTCTGATACTGCACCAGGAACTGTTCCTTTGAACCCTGAACAGAGTGTTGTACAAAGTGAACATTTGCCACCTGTGGATTTGAACATTACTGCACCTGCAAGATCAGACAAGACCCGGAAAGTACAGATATAACCTACGTTCTCATTCCATGAACCAATAACATTGCATAATCACCTTTCCGTTTGAAAACTGTTTTGATCTTATCACATTGCATTCAGTCAGGAAGTTTGCTCTATAATTTTTGTCCTTTTGTTTTTGTTGTTCTCTCGCCTTGCCATCTGGGTTGCCGTAGGGTCGTAAGGTGTGCCTTGTTTTAACTTGCAGGGGGCCAGACACAAGGTCGGTCTCTTCTGTTTATTTTGGGAACTCCCAGGGTAAACAGAGGCAATTTTTCAACAGGTACAAACCATCCGTTGCGAACGGTTGTAGAAGATGGAGCTTCCTGAACTGCGACGGGCTAACGTCATAAATGCTCGTAAGACAAAACTGTATGAAATTTTGCATAGCAAATGTTTCATGATGCAATGCGCTCTGACCTTTCTGATTGTTTTAATAACTTTGGTAGGTGGAATCGTTTTTGGTATCCAATTGATTTTTGCACCTGTCACATCTACAGTGCCTCCCCATGTTTCTGTTTCTCCGACTGTTGTTTCTCTTCATTCTTTTCACCCTTTTCCTGCACACGAGCAAGCTCGACGCTCTGAGTTTATAAATAACACTTTCATTCAGCTCTTGCACCAACACCAACTAGTAGTAAATACAACGAACTGCTGGGTGTGTGGTCTGATACCACATACCATGAACAAGGGTATCCCCTAGCTGGTTCTGCCCTTTAGTTATAAAGGATCATTGTGGGCATTTCAGACCATGTTCGCCTATGCTCTAGAGACCTATCCCCCGCGACCTCCGCGTTCCACTAGGTATAACTCTGCTAATAGAGCCTTGGTAAAGGGAATTACTGACATGGTTAGAGATGTCAATAACACTCCGTTTATTCCCAAGGATGAGTTACGAGTTTATATGGGTTGGAATGCTACGGAGTATGGCATTAGTTTGGGTGAGAACAAGCGTAAAAGCTCGACTCCGATTTGGGTCGTACCCCACCAAGGTCAGGTCTGTTTACAAGGGAATGGGAGGAATCCGAGAGCTCGACTAGGGAAGAGTGACTGTACTGAAACGTACGTTTTTCCATCACAGTCTTCCCCTGCATTCTTAGCTGCTAATGTTACCTATTTTGTCTGCAAAGACAGAGCATATACATGGCTGCCTGCTGACTTTTCAGGCTCATGTTATATTGCCCGACTATTACCTCCGACATACACTGCTGCACCGGATTATCACAAGACTAGAGTTGTGAGAGGTGTCTTCGACAAGGAAGATACAGCTGGCCAAGAAGCAGGAGACTTTTTCAAAGGTTTCCTTCCGTTCTGGGGGCCCATGGCCAATAGTAGGAAATTGCGTCAACTAACACGGGTAGTTGAATCCACCATTACTGAAACTGCTGGTTCCCTTAGTAACCTGACAGCTGAGCTTCAAGCGGATCGCCTCATGACGTTGCAGAACCGTATGGTCCTTGACGTATTACTTGCAGATCAAGGTGGAGTATGTAAGATGATCCAATCGAGTTGCTGTGTCTTTATCCCAAATAATGCGCCAACAGTATATGAGGCCATTTCTAAGTTACACAAGATCGCTGACTCTATTCATGTAGACAAAGGTGATTGGTCACTAATGGGATGGTTCTGGAATCTGTTATCTGCGTGGGGATGGAAGGTTCTGATAGTCATTGGTGTTTTGTTGGTATTTTTATTCTCATGCTGTCTCATCGTTCAGTGTGGTCCTGCCTTATGTGGCCTTTGTGCTGCAACATGCGTAAGAGACCACCTGTTTTAGGAGATACGCCACGAGATAGAATAATGCTCCAACAACATATCAGTGACCTGATGAATATAGAGATGGATTCTGACTAGAGTAAGTTATTGCCTATGTAAGAGCAAAAGGACGGTCTGAGGTTCTGTAGCGATCCGAACCCGTGTGTTCGGTATCGTAGTACTGACACGATTTTGGTACCAGTGAACCGTAAATGATCCATTTACTATGTGACAGTGTTTTCGCTGTGCTACGAGCATGGATTCACTGAGAAAAAGGGCAATCTGTTGTAAATTCATGGCATCCATCATAGATACGGCATCCATTTTGTTTCTTGCCCTCACATAGTCAATGGACAAGCAATGACCCTGGCTGAATCACCTTGTTAAGGACACGTAAGCTTTAGTCCAAGGAAGCTCATGCTGCGTGACTAGGCAGAAGCTACCTCCCTTGCCTGAGGCCAATCATGCTATACTGGTTCTTGTGTTCGTTGGCCTGATCACGATTAGGAGGCCGAAGACAGTAGCCATGCCCGTTTATGACCCACAAGCATCTCTTATCCTACTTATCAATCTTTCACACCTGGCTCCGCTCCTCTCCTTCTGGGCTTATACTATGGGGAGGATACAATTTTTATGATGGGGAGGATCGGTCGAAGAATGGAAAACTGACATGAAGACTTGATCGAACACTGGAAACTTACAAATAATTATCGTTTGGTATATGTTTATTGTTTGTTTGGGATACCGGGCTAGGCATGAAAGATATTTTTGCAATGCTGCCTGAGGACACATTTGGTGTATTTAAGGAGCGACCCACTTTATACAATTTGAACAGTCTCCTAGATTCTGCCTTTGTGTGGTTCCTACGACTTCTGTGTCCCTGCAGTAAATAAACCTTGGTCTCTGACGCCACCATCGAGAAGCCCGTGTCTCTGTTTATTTGTGCATCAAGGCAGGAAGGAACTCAGGGGTCTTTTGGATGTTGTTTCCCTGACACCTCTGGACTCTAGGAAAGTCCAGAACCTCACAACAAAGGTATTTCACACACACACAAACAGTGAAATACACCACAGCCACATTTAGCATTTCAATCCTATGCCATCCATGCCCTACATGATGTTGAAATTCAACAGACACCACGAAACATGGACCCATGGGTACCCTACTAGCAATAATTTTTAAAAACAATGAAAATCCCAGAAAAATGTAGGTACAAACAAGCCCCAATGAAACAAACACACCAATTCTCCAACTTACTTGTAGTAAATTAAATCTCAAATCAAAAAGTCCTCAAATAAATCCAATCCAATGGTATGATGCAGCAGACAGACACAAAAAGTGATCCTTCCAGCTCCAAATCCAAATGAAAGTGAACAGCACATGGACAAAGAACTGGGAGGAGCCTGTTGGACAGGAACAGGAAGTTGGAGACTCAGGGGCACTTCCTTCCACTTGAAAAATAGAGTAAAAAAAATTGAAGGATTCCTTACACAAAAGACTACAGCAAAATCACAATCTGAGGAGTTTTTCTGAGCAAAATGATCAGTTTAGAGAAGGTTTTATGTAGCTCGAGAGATATTCTTCGCCAGATTGCAGTTTTTGCATGTTCTGGATCGTGATCTTACCAAGACAGCTGCCAGAAGTCAGCTCGCACTTCCGAATGACGTGTTCGCGTTCGCACACTCTTGCAGGCTTGGGCAGCCATATTACAAATCTCGTGTCGCACACGAACGGACAGAAAAGCGAGTTGGCGAACACAGACTCACGGTAAGACATTACCGCGCGCGCGAGAATGAATATTGAGCGCGCGAGGAAGCAAAACTTCTACGCTACGCTGTAGATTGCGTAGCAATCTGCAACTTCGCGTTCTACGCGAATCGCAAAGTTGTCTTTACTTCGCAAGCTCCGCGAACGGAGCATAGTTCAACGACCAGGCTTAATCTAAAAGCAATGTGGAAGGAGTGTGGTGTCAATTATAAATTCACTACTCCCTATCTCCCACAATACAATGGGTTAGTTGAGAGATTCAACAAAACCCTAAAGGGAATGATTCAAGGCCTCCCAGAAAAGTTTAGGTGAAAATGGGACCTTTTACTTCCCTTCCTACTGTTTGCATACAGGGAGGTCCCACAGACGGGGGTTGGCTACAGCCCTTTTGAACTTCTGTTTGGGCACCCTGTCAGAGGACCCTTATGTCTGGTGAAGGAGGGATGGGAGTTACCTCTCAAACATCGCCAACAGGATGTGATGGACTATGTACTTGGTCTCCGCTCCTGGATGGCAGAGTATATGAAGAAGGCAACTAAAAACCTTGAGGCTAGCAAGATTTACAAAAAGTTTGGCATGACCAAAAGGCTGTCCTGACTGTTTATCAGCCAGGCCAAAAAGTGTGGGTGTTGGAGCCTGTGGCCCCAGCAGCTCTCCAGGACAAATGGAGTGGCCCCCATACCATTGCTGAGAAAAAGGGAGAATTCACCTACTTGGTGGACCTTGGAACTCCCAGGAGCCCCCTTAGGGTGCTCCATGTCAACAGACTTAAGCCATATGTGGACAGGGCTGACATGGGCTTGCTCATGGCAACTGATGAGGACCAGGAGGAGGAGAGTGACCTTCTCCCTGACCTGCTCTCACAGAACCCTGATGATGGGTCAGTTGATGGTGTTGCTTTGGCAAGCAGCCTCACTGATCATCAGCAAACTGAATGCAGACAAGTTCTGCAACAGTTTAGACATATGTTTAGCCTGACCCCAAGTCAGACTTCCTGGTGCACCCATGAGGTGGACACTGGAGACAGCCTGTCAAGAGTAAAATCTACAGGCAACCTGACCATGTCAGGGATTGTATCAGGACTGAAGTCCAGAAAATGTAAGTAGGTGTTATTGAGCCTTCAGCTAGCCCTTGGGCTAGTCCAGTAGTCCTTGTGCCTAAACCTCATACCCAGGGTGGTAAGAAAGAAATTAGGTTTTGTGTTGACTACAGAGGCCTGAATGCAGTCACCAGGACTGATGCCTATCCAATTCCCAGGGCAGATGAACTTATAGACACTTTGGCCTCAGCCAAGTATCTTAGTACATTTGACCTAATAGCTGGCTACTGGCAAACCAAGTTAGCTGATGATGCCAAGGCCAAAACAGCATTTTCAACCCCTGGTGGGCACTATCACTTTGTGGTAATGCCCTTTGGTTTGAAAAATGCACCTGCCACTTTCCAGAGGTTGGTGAATAAAGTTCTGACTGGTATGGAAACCTATTGCTAATCTTATCTTGATGATATTGCTGTTTTAGTTCCACCTGGCAGGATCACCTGGTCCACCTCAGGAATGTTTTGGAGGCCCTGCAAAAAGCAGGCCTCACTATCAAGTCCACTAAGTGCCAGATAGGGCAGAGTCAGGTTGTGTACCAGAGCCACCTTGTAGGTGGAGGCCAGGTTCAACCATTGCAGAGCAAAATCCAAACCATCATGGAATGGGTAGCTCCAACAACCCAGACACAGGTTAGAGCCTTTTTAGGCCTGACTGGGTACTATAGGCGGTTTGTTAAGGGATATGGATCTATAGTGACCCCCTTAAATGATCTGACCTCCAAGAAAATGCCAAAAAAGGTTCAGTGGACAGCTAGCTGTCAAAAGGCATTTGATGACCTCAAGCAGGCAATGTGCACTGCCCCCATCTTACAGAGTCCAGATTACAAAAAGAAGTTCATTGTTCAAACAGATGCTTCAGAGCTGGGTGTGGGAGCTGTACTGTCTCACCTTAATGATGAAGGTCAAGACCAGCCAGTAGCTTTCATAAGCAGAAGGCTGACCCCTAGAGAGAAAAGTTGGTCAGCTATAGAGAGGGAGGACTTTGCTGTGGTGTGGGCCCTGAAGAAGCTGAGGCCATACTTGTTTGGCACTCACTTCATAGTTTAGACTGACCACAAGCCCCTCCTATGGCTCAAACAGATGAAAGGTGAAAATCCTAAACTGCTCAGGTGGTCAATTTCCCTATTTTTTCTGATGTATACACTGGTTTCAGCCTATAGTCTGTCTGGGTCCCTGCTAATCAGGGCCCCAGTCTCTCTGTTCTCTCTAAACGACTTGGTGTGCATATTAGATGCACTAGTGATTGGATACTGTGGTACCTTATGAGCCTCTAGTATATGGTACCTCAGGTACCTAGGGCATAGGCACTTCACAGGCCTACCAGGGGCTGCAGCATGTATTATGCCACACCTGGGAAGCATTCTCAATCGAGCAGCCTGTGTTATTTAGTGTTAGCACTCCTCACTGAGATATAGGTTCCTATATCTCACCCTACACACATATATAAACCTATCAGCCACCCCTATGGCAGGCCCTATCAATCCTATCAATCCTGAGGGCAGGGTGCGTGGTTTACAATGTGAGGGGGTGCCTCTGCATGAGCAGGGTGTTTGTGGATGCGGTTAAACCATATACTCTTAAGTGCATTAAAATGCTAACTTTGGAATTACTGCATCCAAACATGTCGTGTTTGGTGTCAAACAACTTGGAATCATACCCCCACATCAGTCCATGATGTGGGAGCATGATCTCACCCTTCTAGAGACGACATGTAAAACGACAGAAATCCTATAGAGCCCTGGCATCACAAAATGGATGCCACCAGCACAGACACTGGGCCACCCTCCTGCTGCTGACTGAAACTCTCAGTGGAGGAAGCCCAACAAAAGGCATCCTATCACAGGGAGGTGTCACCGCCTTCCAGACAGGATTTAGTGTATTAGAGATGGGTGGGTGCACTTCTAGAGTGCTTTGAAGTCCTGCACTGGGGGAGCAGTAGGCTCCTCTGTGCATATGCCAGCTCAAACCAGTTTCTTGCTCTGGCATGAAACTGGACAAAGGGAAGTGGGTGTAACCACCCCCTACCCTGACCCTCCCAGAGGAGTGGTCATAGAGCTAGTCCCTCCCCTATCTTCTGTATAAGATAGCAAACTTTGCCATTGCAAGGCAGATAACCCTGGACAATGCTTTACAAGAAGAATCCTGGCCCTTTGATGTTCCACTACCGTTGGAAGACTGAAGAATCTCCCTTGGAGTCAAGGAGTGGCTCCCCTGCTTAGCAGGCACCAAAAACTCTCATCAATGGTTGCAAACTATGCCGCTCCCGCCGGAGTCCAAAGACCCTACAGCCCCAGAAGTAGATTTTCTCACTTCTCATTGGCCATTGTGAGACTGCAGCAAAGCGAGTGAGGAGGAACAGCAATACCTGGGTACCATGCACTATTGTCAAGTACAACCGCTTCACGACATTCTATGAACTTGTGCTTTGGACATTTTATGACACAAGCCTCCAGAAAGTTTTGCAGTGAAAATCCCGAGTGACCGTGGGCTTCTGTGAAGCATTTCCTGAAGAGGCCTCTTTGCAATCTCTTTCCCATTGGCTTGTGGGTCCCCTGAAGACTTTCTTATCAACTCACAGGGCTCTACTGGTTGTTCCAGGCCTGCCCTCACCTACCCTCACTGGGTGTGTCCCTCAGATTTTGCTGGTCTGCACCATCGACTTTCTTCACTCAACACAAGGCTTGCAGTTGCCAAGGCTTGTTGGCTCCAATCCGGTTGCCAATACTGCAGTCAGCTGCAGACTCTATGGGACACTGCAAATCCAGCTGTTGGTCATTGTTGATCCCTCCTGGACCTCATGAGTGAAGAGTCAAAACACCATCTATGACCTGAAATCACCCAACATCTGTGGTCATCCATCTTCCTGGCCACCGGTCAAAGGCAAGTGACTTTGAACACTGTCCCTTCAATTTTCACGTCATCTACATCTCGAATCCACCCTTGGATTCCACCGGACACTTCTTCAGTCGACGCAAGCAGCAAGTCTTCTTTGGTTTCCATAGAAAACAGTGACGCGACCCGACACCAAAAGACACCTATGCACCCAGCTTCCCTGGGTGAGGTAACTCGTGCACTCCGGTGCCCTAGTGTGTGTTGGCCCTCGAATTACTTACCTTGTAAGTGGCTTGCTTGTAGACTTCCTCGAAGTACCTTAAAACATTAATAATCAAACCGTGACTTGCACCATTATAATCAATAGGGAACCCGCGGCTGTGTTCACACACTGCACGCGTCTCCCGTGGGCCTGTTACTTACCTGCTAACACTGCACTAGTGAAGCCCCAGCGATTCCCCAGGCCCTAGGCCTTGTCATTTTGCAAGTTGACATTCTTATACCATTTTTTTAGTATAAGGTCTGGTACGCCCCTAGGGCTCCAGCCATATTTCTACTTAACTTATTGAGAAACGTTGAATTTTGAATGTGTATCTGGCTTCTAATCTCATAAAGAGATTAGTAGAGTGTGTCTAGTAATAAATACATATATATTTGATATATATACCTGTGTGGTGTCCTTTCATTTGGTAATTAAAGAGATTATAAGGTAAAACAAGCTGCTTTACATTCCTCTGAGACGTAGCCTGAAGGCTGCTCTCCACAGCTACCACTGAGATAGCTTTCTTTATAATGTTGTCTTAAACCTATCTACCATAAGAGTCGAACTGGACTGATGCAAGGTGGCCACTATAACTAGTGACCAGCATATGCCAGGCCAACTTCTCACAGTATGCCATACCGGCCAGTATCCTACAGCCCCACAGCACATCACTTTACAGCAATCAGCTCACGGCTTAGGCTCACAGTTTGATCCCCGAGTCTTCAGACCAGAAGGAGTGAGTAGTTTGCTTCCCACTCACGCTATATTCTAAATGCAGACTAACACCACTTGCACAGCTATGCTACAGTGGCCAGTATGCTACAGCGCCCAGATCACATCAGTTTACAGCAACCAGCTCACGGTTTAGGTGCACGGTTTCATCCCCGACTGTACATGCACCTCACCTTAGCACCATCTCTCTCTGGGCAAAACAGCACATTCACACCGGTAGGGTTAAATACTTCACTTCACACTCCCTGTATAACACACCCTAACCACCCCACAGAGCTCACAGCGCTCCTACCCGCCTCTTGTTTTTTCAATGTTAATTTCCGTTGGGAAACTTTAGACAAGTCTACAGGTCGAATGGGTGAACGGAATTACCCCAAATTTGTTTATTTGGTGTAAATCCATTCAGTAGTTTTTGAGAAATATCAAAAATTACAGATATCGATATTTGGTAATTTGGCCATCTGATTGGCTGAGGCATTATGAGCACAAGCTTGCTGGTGATTGGCTGCGAGCGGTGCGAGCGGTGGCAACTAGGAAGTGTTGGCCACCATTTTGTGATTCCGTTGAAGCGAGTAAGGGGAAAGAAGGGAGAAAAAAGTGGGAAAGAGGAGGGTAGGAGTGCTGTGAGGTTTGTAGGGTGGGTAGGGTGTGCTATAGACGGAGTGTGAAGCAAATTATTTATCCCTACTGGTGTGAAAGTGCTGTTTTGCCCACTGTGAGATGGTGCTGAGATGATCTACCGGTACACTCTGGTGTGAAACTGTGCATCTAAACTGTAACCTGAGTGCTGTAAAGTGATGTGCCCTGGGCTCTGTAGCATAGTGGGCGCTGTAGCATATCTGTGCAGGTGGTGTTAGTATGCGTTTAGAGTATAGCGGGAGTGGGAAGCAAAGTACTTAGTGGTATCGGTATGAAGACTCGGGGATGAAACTGTGAATGTAAGTCATGAGTTTATTGCTGTGAAGTGAGGTGCTGTAGGATACTGGCCGCTGTAGCATACCTGTGTAAGTAGTGTTAGTGTGCGTTTATTCTATACAGGGAGTGTGAAACAAACTACTCATCCATATTGGTCTGAAGAGTCGAATGTAGTGTTTTAGGAAGCAGGAATAAAGGAATAATTGTGAAGAATATAATGAAGAATGTTGCAATGCCAGAGAAGGAAAATGGTAAAATGAGTTGTGTCTAAGAAAGTGGTTGTGTGTAATAAAGGGATGGAGCTTGAACATTATATAGAAAGTGTCTTTATTTAAGTGCCATAATTGGACCCACAGGTGTGAGAGCTAGAGTATCCAGCTGATGCAAAGTTGAACTACTTCTGCTGTATTCAAACATAAGCTCCGGCATCGGTGAATTGTATATTACATGTTACAGTTTCATGTGAAATAAACTATAGCTATTACACTTGAATGACTCTACATTCTATAAAGAAAATAAAGGTAGGATACGAATACCACATGTATCGTTTAAGAAAAGAAAGAAATTGCAAAATGTAGTCATCAAACTTTTTATGTACCTTGGCAGTGCTTTTTTGTAAAAGAAGATTAACAACAGTAGAATAGTTAGCAATCTGTTGTACAGTAGCTTCAATGTGGTGCGTGTCAGAATTGGTACTAGTTCTACCCACATTGGAACTTTGAGGATGAATACAAACATTTTGCTTCTGAGAAGCACATTCGGTACCTTTGTAGTAAAACCGTACATTATTGTCTTCAGCTGTTTCAAAAAAACATTCTTGTGTACAGAGCTTAGGCATCGAGCTTAGACAAACTCCAATTGCTTCTGCTGTAGTCAAATAGAAGCTCCTGCATCAGTGAATTGCACATTGTATGTTACAGTTCTATGTGACCTACAGAATAGCTATTAGACATGAATAAATACATTGATAATGAAAACAAAGGTAGTTTATGATTACCACACTGTGCCAACCAGTTCCTAAACAAAGTCGTCTTTTTACATTTTTATTGTGAGGTTCTGTGCAGAGGCTGACTTTGAGTAAAATTGTGTGAACGGGCTTTGTGAATAACAGGCAGGCAGAGAGGTGTGTGCACAAAGAATAGACGTGGTTTCTAAATGGGTGTCGGCTTTAGGTTCATTTTGGAGGTAAATAGCGTATTTTCATATGTCATACATCACCGATTCCTGGTTAGACTGGAGACGTAAGGGGGAATAATGAGGATAGAGTTCAAATATCTGAGTATACTTAGAAAGTTATTATATCAAAGTAGTAGTATTGAAGTGTATTATAAAAAATGTAAAGGAAAAAGTAAAAAAAGATGGCAAAAAATCCATTCAAGAATTATGTGAGTTTCTTACAAGTCTTGGAGATTCCAGTCCAGAAGTTCTTCAGCTGCTTGAGATGCATAATGTTCCAAGAGGCTATTGTTGCTATCGTGTGAGAAAAGCGAAGCGATCCAATTCATATCCTCGAAGGGACAGTAAGGTTCCTCGAATGTTGGAGCGGTAATTTGAATGGGCAGGCAATCTGCGATGTTGTGAAAGGTCGCACGGTAAAGGAGATCTTTCGCGGCTGCGCAGAAATCCCATTGCGGTGCGATTGCTTTTTGCATTGCATTCGTCATTGCGCCACTGCCAGAACAATCACGTTCATGGTTTTCAAGATACTTCATTACCTGCTGGATATCTGGAGCGATTGTTGAGATATTGGCAAGGCGTACATCCATTCACCAGTCGAATTGGCAAGTTTTGCAATCAAACAATGGTTGTAAGCATATTGCATAAGTGTAGATAAATGTTATGTTGTAGCAAGCTCCGATAATAGATAGAGGCAGGCAGCCAAAATGTTTTTCTGTTTTTTTACAGTATTGATGTAGCTTGGTGTAGAGGCGTATTTTGTCAGACATAGTTGTTACCATAGAGAGCGTAGCCATTTCTAGAAGTAGAATTAGTAGTAGGATGGCCGCAAAGAGGGTGAGAATTATGGGCACTGTTCCTGTTATTCCAGAGATGATCGAAAGAATGTCTGAATGTAGTCTGGAATTAAAAGAAGAACAGCTTGAAAGCGTGTTAGAAGGCTGTAGGAGACCGTGTTAAAAAAGTGGGCCAGACCTTGAGTGTGACATGTGTTGAAAATGTGTAACAATTCACAAAGTGTAATTGGCGGTTCATATTTAAAAGGGAGTGTATTTTATTTGAAGATCGTGGTATCTGCAGTCGATACATTTCTTTTGCAGAAGTGAGGGAGACTTCTGTTCTGAACAAAGGTGCTTTTAGTTTTGTTTCTTGAAATGTGTTTTCAAACTAGGAATTTGTTATATCCTGAGTTCAATGCTATTCATGCCCTGCCTGTAGAATCTTACTGTGATGACATGCCATAGAATGTTATGAGTCAATTGTTCACAGTTGACTGGGCTGAGCAGCATGCTGGCTGCTCCTGGTGGGGTCAGTTGTATCATCTTGAATAAAGCTACCTGAAACTCATCAGTTGTACCTGACTCAATCACTACAAGTTTTTGGCGACGATCTTCAAAAGAAACTGCTTCTGTCACCTCTTCAAACCTCAAGCAACTTTAAGGTACATATCAATTCAAGATAATCTAAGGAAACTGGCATCCCTGACCCCACCAGTGACCTCTACATCGGTCGCCCACAGCAGTCTGCCAGTTGTTTGTGTTCCTGTGCCTCTGGGTAAGGGCTACTTCAAGAGCTGCCCTTTCAGTTTTGGGTGTCTACTCCCCATTATCTCTATGCATCTCTGCTGTGCCTTCTGTGAGGGTAAGCCTGCCATTCAATGACGTCTGCGACCTGTGCTGTGCCTTCAGTGAGGGTAAGCCTGTCATTCAACAACATCTGTCTTCATCACCACAAATCGTTGTCTACACTCCCTTGTGAAGAAGTGTGGTATTTCTTGTGTGCACCAGCCTAGGTGTTTCTACAATCCTACGCTTTCCTGTTTTACTCAAAGTTTCCTGCACTGTTCTACAATCCTGCACTCTTCACAGTTGCTGCGCCTCCAAGTGACTGACTTATTCAAGGTACTTCTACTTTTTAAGGGACCCTATCTACCGCCTGAGGCGTGTGTTTCAGACTAGGTGTGTGTGAGCCTGTCTCTATGTGCTCTTGCACGCATCTTCTGAACCTGCCTCTCAGTCCCTGCTACTTCTACATCACTTCAAGAATCAACTTTTCTGCCACTTTCTGTATTTGCCAGGGGAGAGTGCTCTACTACACGACAAAACATTTGGGAAATGTTTCACTGGGTCTTACGACTTTCCCAAGTGTGGGGTCCATGTCTGTCAAGTAGTTAATTAGTGCCCGTCAGGTGCAGAGACTGTCTGGTTAAGGAGTGCACGATTGTGAGCACACATAGTGCAATCGCTCTGCAGTCGGACATTTGGTCTTTTCAAATTGGTGCCAGTGGATGTTTAAATTATGGAACCGGCAGTGCTCAGTGACTCAGTTGGTGTTTGAAAACCGCCTTCTTCAATTTCAAAATAAACTAAGCGCGTGCGCTCTTTGTGTTAGCGACCATACCTGTATCTTCAAGACTGCGTGGATCCTTGTGAGGTCCTCAGTGTTCTGTGTCCTCTGCTGTTTCTTCATGGTGCATGCTCAGACGCGCCGTGAACCATCCGGCAGGGCGTCTGCAACGTGACTCCATCTTGTGATTGGTGGCGTTATCCTCTCGTTCGAATTTTGCCAACCATGTCTTCAAAGACCCTGTTTAAAGCCACTTCTCCTGTGTACCGCTTCAACGGTGACACGCGCACCAGTTAAGACTTCATGTATTTTGGCAACACATGTCGCTTTACACACATCATGGTTTTCCCGACTTTCAGCAATTTGTCGGCAAGTCACTACTTAAACGATGTCCTCATTTGACATAGAATGAACTGTTAGTAATTTCAAAGGTCAATCTTCGAAAATCAAAGTACTCTTTCTTTCCCTGCCTGCAACCCACATTGTGCAAGCTTCAGCTTTTTTTTTTACGACGGTGACTACTTCATTTATTTTAACTTATTGTTTTCTTGGGACAGTGCATCTTTTCTAGTGTTTTTAGTACTCACAATTAGCTAAGTACTCATTTTTGGTATGCCTTGCTCGTCTAAAGAGCTCATTTACTGTTTGCTTTTACATGTATGCACAGTGTTTCCTCATTACAAGAACAGGTCATGGGTTCCCACCCACATGTTCTTTCTTGCACACATTGCCCCACACTGGTATTTGGCATAGGTTACGGTCCTTGGGTTGTTTTTCCCTTTGTTACGGTGCACATTGTCTTCACCTTTACACGAGGTGATTAGCATGGGTCTCATTCCATTGCTACAGTTGCAGTGCACAATGTTTTCACCTCCACACAAGGTGTGTCGCACGGGTTCCAGTCCTGTTGCTACAATGCACTACTGATGCACAACGTTTTACCTCCACTTGAGGTGTCTCGCATGGGTTCTATTCCATTTGCTCAGTGCACATTGTTTGTACCTCTCCCTGGGGTGCGTCTTTATGCAAGGGTTTCAGTCCTTTTCACATCACAATATGGGTTCCTACCTGTTTCACTTTTGCAAAATTATCATATGGGTTCCTATCCATATCTGTTTATTTTGTACACATCTCACATGTGCACAATTTTAGTCTGTCTTCCTTCTTGGAGCTATGCGAGGGTTTTAGTCCCTTTTGCATTACATATGGGTCCCTACCCATATCTGTTTTTATCATATGGTTCCTACCCATATCTTTTTTTTGACATCACTCAACCTCTCTTAGTTTTCAAAATGTCAACATTTCAAGGACTATTGTTTCAATGGGTCTTAGTCCCATCTGTTACTTCTATAATCCCTTGTCTTTTTAAGGGTTGCTGTTGGGCTATAGTCCTCCCAATCTTATGTTATTATTATATTGAATATTATATCTACATTGTTGTCTTTACATTATATTTTTCATTTTGTATTGATGATAGGGTTCCTCTTGGGTGAGGATTATACTTATACTTTTCCTCATCTTTCGTGTTTTCTTCTCTCATTACGTTCCATTGGTGATGTTTTCTCATGTTGTCTCGTGTGGATTCTGAGCTTTCCTCTGCTTTTCTGTCGTGTTTTCTTGCTCTGTTGGTTTTTCATTTTTCAGCCTCCTTACATTCCCGTTCTGGCCAGTGGGTGTGTTTTGGGACAGTCGTTCATGCTTCCTCTTCTCCTCTTTTCTGACTATGTTTTTTCTTGCTTTTGCTTTTGTGTATTGAAGGGAGGATGGTTCTTATGTTCTTGTTTTCCTCTCTTCTTTGCTCCTCTCATCCTTTTCGGTTGTGCTCTTCTTTCATTGGTTCGTGGCTCTTATTTCCTCTCCTCTTAATCTTTCCTCTTTTCTCATTGTTGTTCTTTTGTTTATTTGGGAGAAAGGGGGATATGTTATATCCTGAGTTCAATGCTATTCATGCCCTGCCTGTAGAATCTTACTGTGATGACATGTCATAGAATGTTATGAGTCAATTGCTCACAGTTGACTGGGCTGAGCAGCATGCTGGCTGCTCCTGGTGGGGTCAGTTGTATCATCTTGAATAAAGCTACCTGAAACTCATCACTTGTACCTGACTCAATCACTACAGAATTGAAGGCCAAGTTGAAGTTTGGGAGTTAGTTTGTGTGGGTGGGAATAGACATTGCCACAGGAATTTACTGTGTTTGAATCAGTAAGGACATGCGGTATGCCAGCTCATATTCCGTAGGAGTGTATGTTATTGAGAAGCAGATAACTGTCGTTAGAAAGCTCTGTGAATGTTGGTGTGATTGTGGGAGTTGGCGTCCTTTTAAGAAAGGACGCAAGATTGGTGGCTGTAAGCTTAGAAGCGCCGTGTAGTTGGACATTCTTGCATAGTAATGAATGACTGCCATTGTGGTCGCACTATTCACCTGTGAGAAAATCTTTTGTATGCTCTTTAAGACAGCGATATGTAAATGGAATAAGCCACTGCTCGCGAATAAACACTCTACTTCATATAATGACATTCAACATGACAAACAACATGTGTACGTAGCAGACTCAATGACACTACATACTGTGGGAACCGTGGCTAGCCATGTAGACATACTAAACATGGCATGGCACCTCTGCCTCACTATGCAGGATGCGGGGAGAGATGAGAGCAAAGTATGTATGAAGGTGGCAAGTAATTCTCGATTATAAAAGTACACAATGTCTTGAGGGGATGTGCAGGACAGACTTGAGTATGGAGAGCACAGACATGTACATGTCAACATTAGGCCTGGGCTAAAATTCTGTTCCGCTCGCGGAAATTGCGATAATTTGACATTTCCGCAATCCGCATCTTACCGGAAATGTTTTGCTGCTTGCGCTGTAAAAAAATACATTCTCGCGTGCGCGCGATCACCTTACCTGAATCCCCGCGTTCGCCGACAAGTTTTCCCGATCCAGACGCGTTCTCCACGAGATGTTGGATTTTTGGTAGCCATTTGCGGTGTCTCACGACAGTTCGCGCCCGCAGTAACGTCATTCGTCGCGCGATCACGTCTTTCTTCTCGCGATCATGCACCGTGAGACAAGTGAAAACAAGATGGCTGCGCCCGTGAGCAACCGCATGGGTAAGTTGGCGAGTTGCGACCACGCAGAATACACCGTGAACGGGCGGAAAAAAACTTTCGCATCTTCGCGATATTTCCACGTGTTTGCGGAGATTTTTAACATTTTCGCAATTCTTTGCGAAAGTGAATTTCGCAAATTCCTCCCACCCCTAGTCAACATAGACTGATGGTCTATTGAGTGAAGTGGACAGTGGACGCAACCATGATAGTACAGTTAGTAGGGAAGATTATGGAATGGTAGCGCGTACGTGCCTCCCCCCAAATGTTTAGGGAAGTGGGCTGGCTCGCCATACGCAAGGCTAGCATAGAGGTATGAATAAAAGGCACGTTTCTTTGAGTGTGGTTCTCTTCCGGATTGGCGAATGTGTCTTCCAGGTCTGCGCAGCTTACAACACCACGAGGCTGACGCTGTGAGCGAAGGTGGGTGCATGAATGATGCTCTCAGCCTGCTGGTACTCAGAAACCATCATGGCCGCTGTGACGCATATATGCCCCACAGTTCACCTTTCGACACCGCTGTATGTGAAAGAGGGCTGACCACGTGCCAGCGGAATGCCGGGGCCAAGGTCTGTGAGCTTGGAAGGCTCCTGAGATTAACGCTGGCTACCACGACACAGGCATACAGAGCCCAGCCTGAGGCCCAGGAGCGTGAAGTGCTCTGTATAATAGTAACACAGTAGTCTGACAGGTACCGACAGTGGAACGGTGTTTTGATACCATGGTGGACGATGTTAGAACTGTATCTAAGAGTGGAGATGAAGGTACTCCCTTCAACGAGCTGCAACCAACTCTGGGTCCCAACAGTGAAACAGTGTCTTGATCCCATAATGGATGATGTCCAATGTTACCTGCTGCTGAGTTTTCAGAGAACTTCCTCCGTTGAGGTGCATCAGACTCTGTGCTTCCGTAGCTAATTGCTGCACATGATTATTGGGCTTGGTTGACTGCAGTCGGTGGAGTACACCGTGGTACAGCAGGTCGGAACAGTGAAACGGGGTCTTGATTCTATGATTGAGGATGTCAGAAGTTAAAGTCTGTGATGATTTTGGTGTACCCCCTCCGATCAGGTGCAACCAACTCTAGGTCCAAACAGTGGAACGGTGTCTTGATGCCATAATGGATGATGTTAGAACTGCATCTGAGAGTGGAGATGAAGGTACTCCCTTTGCCCAGGTGGAACCAACTCTAGGTTGCAACAGTGGAACAGTGTCTTGATTCCACAATGGAAGAGGTCCGATATTACATTGTGCTTAATTTTTACAGAACTCCTTCCGTTGTGGTGGATTAGACACTGTGCTTCTGTAGTTCACTGCTGCATATGATTATTAGGCATGGTTTATTGCAGTTGCTGGAGTACACAGCGGTACAGCATGTTCGAACAGTGAAACGAGGTCTTAATTCTATGATTGAGGATATCAGAAGTTGAAGCGGGTGATGATTTTTGTGTATAGCTTCTGATGAGGCGCAACCAACTCTAGGTACCAACAGTGGAAAGGTGTCTTGATCACACAATGGATGATGTCCGATATTACCTGTTGCTGGTTTTGCATAGAACTCCGTCTGTTGAGGTGCATCAGATTCTGTGCTTCTGTAGTTAAGTGCTGCACATGGTTATTGGGCTTAGTTGACTGGTATTGCCGGAATACACAGCGGTAGAGTAGGTCCAAACAGTGAAATGGGGTCTTAATTATTTGATTGAGGATGTTAAAAGTTACAGTTTGTGATGACTTCTGTGTACCACCTCCGATGAGGTGCAAGCAACTCTAGGTCCCTACAGTGGAATGGTGTGTTGATCCCACAATGGACGATGTTAGAACTGTATCTGAGAGTGGAGATGGAGGTATTCCCTTCTACCAGCTGCAACCAACTCTAGGTTCCAAAAGTAGAATGATGTGTTGACTCCACAATGGACGATATTAGAACTGCATTTGAGAGTGGAGATAAAGGTACTCTCTTCGATCAGGTCCATCCAACTTCAGGTCCCAACTGTAGAACGGTGTCTGGATCCCACAATGGATGATGTCCAATATTACCTGCTGCTTGTTTTTTTCAGAAGTTCATGTGTTGAGGTGCATCACAGTCTGTAATTCCATAGCTAACTGCTACACATGCTTATTCGGCTTGGTTGACAGCAGTCGGTGGAGTATACTATGGTACAGCAGGTGCAAACAGTGAAATGGGGTCTTGATTCTATGATTGTGGATGTCATAAGTTAAAGTCTGTGATAATTTTTGTGTACCCCCTCTGATCAGGTGCAACCAAATCCGTGCTTCCGAATCCAATGGTATGTGGCTGTGAGTTGTGAATGACCGCTGGATTTGGTGTAGACTACAGTTTGCAGGGTGCACAATTTAGATTGCGCGGTGAATGCTTAATTACAGAATCCAGTATTTAAGTAATTAGAATGTCTATTGAAACATACACAATATTGTTTTAGCATACTTGCTTCAAGAAGTTTTTTTATATCAGTTATAGGTTTAGTGAAATGACCAAATTTATCTTGGAAGTCCAAAGGAACAGTGAATAGTGTAGACTGTGGAGAGATGAAATCCCAATTCAAATTGTTTTGATTTATTCATTGTAGAGTTCTCTGTAATTTATGTTGTTTTATTTTGTAAAGAGGGAGTGAGAAAAAGTATTGATGGTTGTGTGTGTGTGAGTACTGCTTTTAATTAACAATGCAGACAGTAGTGTTCACAATTCAGATCGAGTTGCTATTGTAGAAGATGCAGTCCTGTATGAGAAGAGATTGCTGTAGTGTGCTCTGTCTGCACCACTCATACTCATCATTGCAGGCTCTGCAAACGTTTTCTTTGCTTCGTGTGTTGCAAACTGTAGAGCTCAAGTCAATCCTACGTGACTGTGGGCCTTTTCTGAACGCTCTTTCTGGCCTATACTGCAGACTTCAGTGTTCACATTTGACCTTGAGTTGGTATTGTAGATGATGCAGTCCTGTAGGAAAATACATTGCTCCTGTGTGCTCTGTCTGCACTACTCATACGCATCATTGCGGGCTCTGCACACATTTTTTTTTAGTTTGGGTATTGCAAACTGTAGAGCTCAAGTGAATGCCATGTGGCTGTGGGCCCTTGTGACTGCTCACTCTGGCCTACACTGCAGACGGCAGTGTTCACAATTGAGATTGTGTTGCTATTGTAGATGAGGTAGTCCTGTAGGAAAAGATATTGCTCCAGTGTGTACTGTCTGAACCATGCATATGTATCATTGCAGGCTTTTCACACTCTTTTTAGTTGCTTCGCTGATGACAAACTAGGTAGGTGAAGTCACTTTACGTATCTGTGGGTCCTTTGTGACTGCTCTCTATGGCCTCCACTGCAGACAGCAGTGTTAATAATTCAGAATAAGTCGGTATTGCAGATGATGCAGTGTTTATGGCAACAGATATTGCTCCTAGTACGGCCTGTCTACAGCACGCATTATCGGTGGCAGTGCACATGCTGAATGCTTTTGATGTGGTTATGTGAGTGCACTAGAACTGATGGAGCGTTTATGATATAATCTTTTTGTGTATTATTTCAGATCTATTAATTGTGTGTCAGTATACCACAAGTTGTTGTTCTTTTATGATGGAATTATTTCTGTATTATTTCACATCTACTGTCCCTACCTCACTGCAGCATAAATTATTAATTCTTTTAATATTGAATCTCTGTGTGTGGTCCAATGATTACTGTTGTAGTTGATGCTAGCAGCAACCATTGTCTGAAGGCTGCTTTAGAATTACCGCACACACATCCAGCACAGACGTCACTGGATATGTCACCATGGTAATAAAAAGGAGTTGAGCGTACGTGCCCGTATCTACTTCCACTATCTATCTGTGTCCGTGTGTTCATTATCTATGAATGATACTGTCTCTGTGCCGTACTATATTACGTTGTATTGTGGACAGCGTATACAACCATGATACGTGTGGTATTGGAGGAAATGTTGGTAATGTAACTTTTAGATGTATGGGTATCATAGGTGGAAGGCTACTTTACAGAGCATGACTATTGATGAAAATGATGGTTGCATGTTGTGTGTAGTGTAAGATATGTTTATATTGCATAAAGTTTTGAACAAAGCTCTTTAAGCAGAAGAGGTGTGTCTCATGAAATGCAGTACAGATATTGACTAAAATGGGTGGCGTTTTCGAACTGTTACAATGGAAAATGTTATGAACTAATTAAATGCTTTTTTTTTATGGTTACATGGCAATCGCGCAGCCAGTGCGCAATGAGACCGCACCCGTTGTGATTTTGAGAAATTATATTTATTATAATATAAGTTTATTAGAGTTAGAAATATATAACTGTTTAAAATATTTTAAATTATCGCTTGCTCTCATATACACTTTAAAGTTTTTTAGATATAGTTTTGAGACCCCAAAAAATGAGTGAATGGCGTATGCGGTGCAACATCATACATCTATGACGTAACACAGGGTGTGGTAGCGTGCACTCTTCGCATACGCGACACGCAGCGGGCACGACCCTATACGTACATGACGAAACACGTGGCTTGGTAGTGCGTACCCATTGCATACCAAAGCAGCAGCTGGCGCAACCTCATATTTACATGTTGATACGCGGGACGCAGTGCCACAAACCCATCGAATACGAAATGCGCATCATTTAAATGTGGTGGATAGGATTCGCGTGTTTATCGAGCTTGATAAACTACCAATACGGGACTGTAGTTATACATATTTTGTGGGGAAGATAAAAAAGATTATATAATTTGTAAAGTTTAAAAAAAGGATGATAGAGTTGCAAAATTTTAAAAAACAATTTGAAAAAATATGAAATTAACATTTAAAATCCTTTGAAAATCACTGAAAAAGCCATAGGTTTTACAGATGTTATAGTTAGGAATTAGCATTTAAAAAACCTTAGAAATTCACAAAAAAAAACCATAGGTTTCAGAACGTTATAGTTATTTGGACATTTGACTCTTATAAAATCAGAGAAATCTGCCTGTTATAGTTAGTTGAGCTAACTATAACTTGCGCGCCTGCAATGCACTGCTGATGATGTCACATATTACATCACTCATGACATGGTCAGTGACATCACTCATGACATCACTGATGACATCTCAAATGACATCACTGATGACATAATTCATGTGATGGTCTGACACACCTCTTCACACTCTAATATAACCTTTGATAGACGCACTCTAAAATACAGACTACCGTTTTGAAAACCATAGACACACCAATACCAGATACTAGATATCCATTCACTGATTCCGATCTATATATTGTGAGCCAGATATACACTGATACAGTCACTCATACATGGTGTCACTCATGATTACATCAGTAAAATATCCACTCATACATGTATATATACATTTACACACTGCTACTGATCCATAGAGTTACACACACATCTATTCAGTCATGCCAAAAATCAATCATACACCCATGTACTCACCTATGCAGGTATATACACAACACCTGCCTTATTTATACACACATCACTTTCCTTATTTATATAGATACTAACACATACTTACTCTCTTATACAATCACTAATACATGTACACATTCATGTATATAGACACTCTTGCAATCACTGTCTTTCACGTAGTCAATTATACACCCCAGCACTCACATATAGTGTGTAAAAACATACATAGTTAGTCACATATATACAACTGAGACATCAATTCACTAATGAACACACCTGTTCACACAGTCAGCTATCTATAGAGCCCTTCTGAGATGCACTTTTGCATCCATAGAACCAGTGAATCGGCCATACAGACATGTATGCACAGAGTCAGACACCACCCACACACCCACATAGACAGTCAGACCCCCATACAGATACTCATAAAATCAATGAAAAACACATATACACACTGATATAGCTACTCACCAAGCCATGCCCCTGCTTACACACCAAGTGAGAGACTAAGAGAGACATTCACACAGTCTAGTCATACATCTACTTAATAATGTATTCAGGCAATTTTACATCGACTTATTCTTGAATAGACCTTGGCATAGATATATATGAAAAATATTTAAAATTTACAGAAACACACATTCACTGGATGATGTCATCAGTGATGTCATTAGAGATGTCATTTGAGATGCCATCAGTGATGTCATGAGTGATGTCACTGACCATGTCATGAGTGATGTAGTATGTGACATCATCACCAGTGCATTGCAGGCACGCGAGTTATAGTTAGCTCATCTTAGCTAATTCCTAACTATATCAGGCCTGAGACATGTTTTTTTCAGTGAATTTCAATTTTTTTTTTAATGCTAATTCCTAGCTATATCAGGCCTGAAACCTATGGTTTTTTCAGTGAATTTCAAAGGTTTTGTAAATGATAATTGTTAATGTGTTAATTGTTATACTGATTTTTTTTATACTGATTTACTACATTTTTAAAACTATTTATTTTTAGATATTTATATAATTACATTTTACATTACAATACAAAATATACTTTCTCAGAATTAATTAGTTTAGTTTAAATACTTTGCAAATAGGCAATAGACTTTTAAGTACAGTAGTTACAGTTGTTGCAATGGGCAACACAATTTCAAACACAATGCATCATTGAGCTCAAAAGGAATTTCTAGTCAAATGCAATTAGTTACTTTATGGATTACTTTTCCAACCACAGAGCTGGATCCTAGATTCAGTCCTTGGACATCTCCTGAAAACATTTGAGTAAAAGCGTTTTGGTTACAGTAGTGATTTTTAAGGAATATTATTGTATTTTAAAAGTTGAATCACCAATGTTATCCTATGGCAGAAAGTTCACTTAGCAGGTAATTAGTGTTTTCGTTACTTTTATTTACCCAGTGGTGGATCTTGGATCCAGCACTGGTGAATATCCTGTAAACAGTTGAAAGAATGTGTTTAAGTCACACAGACGATTTTTAGGAATATTTTTAGTTTGTGAAAATAGACACTTAGAAACTTTTCTGCTGAAAACCACACAATGGATTCCTATGGAAGGAAATACAAATTACTGGTAAGTACGCTTAGAATTACTTTTCAGGGTCAGTGCTGGGCTAAAAGATGCAGCACTGGGTTCTCTCCTGATAACAGGTGAGTAAATCGGAATTCGTAGTTCGACTGATTTTAGAGGAATATTTGTACGTTTCAAAAATGGACACTTCGAAACTTTTCTGCTGAAAATCACACAATGGATTCCTATGAAAGGAAATACAAGTTACTGGTAAGTACGCTTAGAATTACTTTTCAGGGTCAGTGCTGGGCTAAAAGATGCAGCCTTGGGTTCTCTCCTGATAACAGGTGAGTAAATTGGAATTCGTAGTTCGGCTGATTTTAGAGGAATATTTGTACGTTTCAAAAATGTAACACTTAGAAACTTTTCTGGTGAAAACCACACAATGGATTCCTATGGAAGGAAATACAAGTCACTGGTAAGTACACTTAGAATTACTTTTCGGAGTCAGTGCTGGGCTAAAAGATGCAGCACTGGTTTCTCTCCTGATATCAGGTGAGTAAATTGGAATTCGTAGTCCGACTGATTTTAGAGGAATATTTGCACAATGGTGAAGGAAGGGGGCGGGGCCTGAGGTGATATGTGTGCAAACACGCCCTCTGGTGCGTTTTCAGTTGGGGAATTAATTCTTCCTCAATCCTGAGGTCCCCTGGGGGCCAACTAGTCCACCAGGTACGTCCAGTATGTGCCAGGGAGCTGGGTTGCAGAGATGTGTTCAAAGACCACGCAGTTCTGTAGCACTTACTGGAGGTACCTGGTGGGCTAGTTGGCCCCCAGGGTACCTCAGGATTGATGAGGAATTAATTCCCAAACTTAAAATGTGCCACAGGGCGTGTTTACACACATATCACCATTATGCAAACATGCCCATGGTGTGTTTTAAGTTGGGAGATTAAGTCCCTTGAATCTTGAGGGTCACTGGGGTCCAACTAGCCCACCAGGTACCTCCAGTAAGTGCCACAAGGCTGCGTTTCAGAGTGGTGTAAAAAGGGGCATGGCCTGGAGCACCTCTCTGCAACGCAGCCCTGTGGTGCTTACCGGAGGTACCTGGTGGACTAGTTGGCCCGCAGGGACCCCCAGTATTGAAGGGGAATTAATTCCCCAATTTAAAATGCACCACTGGGAGCGTTTGCAGAGTGTGCTTGTGAGGGGGCGGGGCCTAGGGGGCAAAAGCGTTTTTTTTTTTTTTAAAGGGGGGCTGTGTGGCCCCCCTTCCTTTTACTTTTTTGTGGCCCTGGGGTCCCCATCCCCCAGGGCCTCACCCCCAAATTAAACATTTTAAAAATAAGTTACATGAAGGGGGCCGTGTGGCCCCCATCCTGTCGCCAATTCCGGGCACCGGGGACCCCATCCTCGGGGCATGGGCAACTTTTAAAATCTTTTTATGGAGGGGGGCTGCGTAGCCCCCCTCCTCTGGCCACTTAAGGCCCCGGAGACCCCATCCCCAGGGGCCGTCTATTGATTTATTTATTTTTGTTCTTTTTCATTAATGATGTCATCAGTGATGTCATTTGAGATGTCATCAGTGATGTTACTGACCATGTCATGAATGATGCAATATGTGCCATCGTCAGCAGTGCATTGCTGGTGCGCGAGTTATAGTTAGCAGAACTAACTATAACGGAGGAATTTCTATGGTTTTGTACGAGTGAAATGGCCAGCTAACTATAACACCCCTGAAACCTATGTTTTTTTCTGTGAATTTCAAAGATTTTTTAAATGCTAATTTCTATCTATAATGTCTCTGAAACCTATGGTTTTTTTCAGTGAATGTCAAAGCTTTTTTAAATGCTAATTTTTAAGTGTGATAGTAGTTATACCTATTTTTTGTACTGATTTTCTAGAGTTTTTTTAACTGTTCATTTATAAATATTTTATTCATTAAAAATCATTATATATTTTTCTGAAAACTGCAAAAAAAACATTTTAAAAAAATTCAAACTGAAATATGGATACATTTTTTTGTTTTCATTTTTAATTTTAATATATTTATATTATTTTCTTTAAACAAAATGTTTTTTCCAAATTTTTTTAGGAGGGGAGCAATCAAAGCGTACACATCACGGTGGTTGCGGCGATTCTAGTCGCTATTTTAGAAAAGTCATGAAGGATCCGCGTACAGTGTGCGACGGCGGCGTGTTTTTCAGTTACATCATATACGTTTAATATTACGTGATGTGTCCAATTGGTATGAGACCAGTCCGCGACTCCTGCTCCCACGCATTCGCTTCACATGCGCATTAAGGTACGAGATGCTTGCGCGGTGGGAGGTCCCGCGTAATGTCATATACGTGCTGGGGCGTGCTAGGTGCCCAACTCCCGCAAAAAAATGTTATGTTCCAAAATGATATGTATGTGTCTTTAATATACATATTAGGACAAGAGATTATCTAAGATAGTCATAAAAATAACATATTCACACTTATAGTATACTTATATTATTTTTAAATATATTTTCACAAAGTCGGGTGCGTGCATCGTGAGTGCAGAGAACCAGGGGGCATATTATAAAGCCAGGTGATAAAATTATCGCCTCTTTAGCGGCAGAAAACTTCCACTAAAACGGCGATAATGGGCTTGATAATATGCTCTATGGAATTCCAATTGAAGCCCATGTTAAATGTGAAGGACGTCTACATCGAGATGACGTCAGGTGTTCCACACTTTTGTAATATATAGAATGTTAGCAATCTAGTTGTTCATTAGGATACTGTTGAGAGGCAGAGGCCAGGGGCACGGACTCTGAAAATTGAAGGCAGGTAGAAGGGTGCAGAGGCAACAATTTGAGCACACTGGGTAGGCAGGAAGGGCCGTGGCAGCACAACAGACTATGGAGGGCAGTGGAAAGAGGGCAGGGGCAATAAACCAACAATACAGGACTGGCAAGAGAGGCTGTGTCATTATAATAGACCATTGTGGACAGAAGGAAGAGGCAGTGGTAGTACAACCATACATGCCAACAGACCCGTTACAGCCAGGAAACGTCCAATGTTTTTAAGCTCAAATGGGCTTTATTTGATCTGTCTCCTGTCTACAATCTCCTCTTTTTCAATGTAACTCAAAAGGGGAAAATCAATACCCCAGTTTTTTTTCAAAATCTCCCTCTTACCAAGTTCAAAATGTTTGCAAGTATGGTACATTGGATCATGGAAGGCAGGAGGAATTGGGGTAGGGACATGGACTTGGATAACAGAGGACAGGAGGGACATGGAGAGGTGCACCAAACTGACCCTGCAGGGCAGGCATCAGGGTTTGAGGCAGCACAATACACCACACAGGGCATGCGGGACGGGAGTGCAGCACAACAATCCATAGAAAGCAATAGGGAGGGGACAGGACCATGCACATGGACAACAGAGAAGAGAGGGGAAAGAGGCAATGGTAGCTAGCTGACCACAATGGACATACAGGAGAGAAAGCTGCAGCATAACAGACCATAAAGAGCAGGAGGGACAGATCAGGGGCATTACAATGGAACAGACAAGCCAGGAGGGAGGGAATAGGGGTCTGCACATGGAAACAGAGGGCTGGGGGCAAGGGAGCAGGGCAGGAGCAGTTAGATGACCATGGAGGTCAGGCAGGATGGGCACTAGAAGCAACACACACCATGGAGAGCAACAGTGAGTCTATGATGGCATACACACAGACCATGGAGGGAAGGGGTCAGGGGCAGCAAGCTGGCCACACAGGGAAGGTGGGAGGGGCCGTGACAGCACAGAAGACCATGAATGGCAAGCGGGAGGGTTAGTGGCAGCACAATGACTATGATGGGCAAGAAGGAGGGTGCAGGGGCATGCACTAAGGACCATGGAGGATGGAAGGGAGGGTCAGGACCTGGGCACAGACAAGATAGTTCAGGGGAAGCAGCATCACAACAGACCACGCGGGCCAGACCGGAGGAGCAGTTGCAGCACAACAGACCAGGGAGGGCAGAAGGGTGTGGCAGTAAAATGGACCATGGAGGACAGGAGGAAGGGGATAGGGGCATGGCATGTGGACAGGCAAGGTGGAGGTGGCAGGGACAGGTTACAGTCATCTGACAATCCTAGGCAGGTGGGAGGTTAGTGGCAGCTCAACAGAACACTCAGAGTAGATAGGAGTGGCTGGTCCATGGAACATGGTGGGCAAAAAGGATGGAGCAGGGGCATGCACAAAGACATCGGAGGGCAGGGGGAAGGAGAATAGGGGCAGCAAGCTAAGCAAAGAGGCTAAGCAGGAGGTCAATGAGGGGGCATATAATTGGGAAATGGAGGGCAGGAGGAGTGGACTGGTACATCATGCAAAATGGAGGGCAGTGGCAGCACCTCAGACCATGCATGGCAGGAGGGAGAAGGCTAGTCCATGGATTCAGACAACAGAGGATAGGGAGGAGCGGGATGGGGAAGCAAGCTAACTGTTCAGAGAAGGTGGGTATTAGGAAGTTTATTGTTTTTAAAATGTGTGTCTGTGCGAACGAATTAAAATATGAACAAGTATTCAGCATAATCTCACTTTAATTCAGGAAAAAGAGGACGTTTGTGACTGTGACTCAGGGCTCACTTGGCAGAAACACCCCCTGACCCTTCACACTCCATCGCGAAATGTAATGCCTTTGAAAAGGATAGGTGAACGCAGTGTTATATGGAACATAGTCCTGAGAGCATGATTGAAAATGAAAACTAGATATAGTGTATGGTATAAACTATGCACCAAAAAGTTTGATTCAAGATGAACCGGGCGTGAAATATAATATGCAATACATTGTGCGCAATGACAGATTCATTTGAGAGCGCGAGATAGCACAGGCACTAGCGCGTGCCATGCGATATATGCCTTGGAGTGTAATATGCACAGGGCAGTGTTGTGTAACCTAACTAGTCTCTAAAGTTGTAATATAAAATATGTGCTGGGGAGTGTAACGTTGCATATGCACTGTGACAAAGATATGGATCCCAGTTTGTAATATGTATGACATAGCGCTGTGCGTTATAACATAGGCATCGAGGAAGACATGTTAAATGGGGCAATATAACCTGTGAGAAGACAAGTGTGGCATGACATATTCACGGGGTGGTGTTACAGTGCACATGGGCTAGAGAGTGTCATAGCATACGCACTAGCTGCTGGAATACAACACAGAGGTGTGTGGCACTCGGCGGGCACTAGTGGGGAAACACAGCATTGGGCTCCGCCAGGAGCGTGCTGTAACTCTCAAGTGAGGTTTGTCTCCTTTCCAGAGAGTAAATTAAAAGGTATTACACATCCGGCAGTGGATGTGTGTTTTATTAACCGTGAGGGGGGTTTCTTGCATAGTTTTGGTCAAATTTTTGTAGAATCCCCTTTGAATTGCTTGGTGTGCGTGTGCATTAAATGTGCCCGTCAATAGCTACCCATGTTCGTATAAATAAACAACAAGGGTGTCTACTTGGAGAGTACCCTCCGGCGGGGGCACCGGGATTAAGCACGGTAGGGCGTCAGACACGTCAGAGCTTCACAAGAAGTGTAAATACATTCCACGTGGATTCATTGTATTCATAGTCACCTTTTAATGAATATCACGCAAATCGTCATGGTGATAGGTACGTATGGTTTGTCCTGCATGTCCTAGGTGTATTTTTTTTTTAAATAATAAAAAACAAGGCCGGCCCCGGGGGATGGGGTCCGCGGGGCCATAAGTGGCCTGAGGAGGGAGGCAACGCAGCCCCCCTCCTAAAGAATAAAAAAAAAAAGTCCATGACCCGGGGTTTGGGGTCCCTGGGGCCGATTAAGGCCTGGAAGGGGGGCCATGCGGCCCCCTTCCAAATTAAGAAAAAAAAAAATAGGAGGCAGACCCTGGGGCATGGGGTCCCCAGGGCCAATAAATTAGAAAAAGAAGGGGGGCTGTTACAAAAAAATAAAATAAATAAAAGACCGGCATCGCGTCGGAGGCCACGCCCCCTCCTTGCAGCACTCTGCAAATGCGCCCCCTGGTGAGTTGTAAATTGGAGAATTAATTCCCCTTCAATACTGAGGGTCCCTGAGGGCCAACTAGCCCAACAGGTATCTCCAGTATGCGCCAGGGAGCTGCGTTGCAGACAGGTGTTCTGAGGTCACGCCCCTTTTTACACCTCTCTGCAACGCAGCTCTGTGGCATTTACTGGAGGTACCTAGTGGGCTAGTTTGACCATAGGGACCCTCAGGATTGAAGGGGACTTAATCTCCCAACTTAAAACTGCCACAGGGTGTGTTTACACAGTGGTGAAGGGAGGAGACGGGGCCTGAGTTAACGTGAGCAAACACGCCCTGTGGCACATTTTGAGTTGGGGAAATAATTCACCTTCAATCCTGAGGGACCCTGGGGGCCAACTAGCCCACCAGGTGCTTCCAGTAAGCGCCACTGTGCTGCGTTGCAGAGAGGTGTTCTATGCCGTGCCCCTTTTTACATCTCTTTGCAAGGCAGCACTGTGGCACTTACTGGACGTACCTAGTGGTCTAGTTGGACCCTAGGGACCCTCAGGATTCAAGGGGACTTAATCTCCCAACTTAAAACGGCCTCAGGGCGTGTTTACACAGTGGGGAAGGGAGGGGACGGGGCCTGAGGTGACATGTGCAAACACGCCCTGTGGCATGTTTTAAGAGGTAGCTTTAATCCCCCTGCCCTGTTATATACTAGGGGCTTACAGAGGAGGTCCTGCTAATCACAGGGGGACCCCGACGCATAGTGTTCCCTAGTGTATGTAGGTGTTTTCACTGTATTCTAAGTGTCATTTAACATAGCACCTGCTCTAGGACTGGTTAGTCAGACTGAGTTACCACCAGTATCTGTCTGAAAAGGTTGAGAGTACAGGATGATTTTGCAACAAGGCTTCTTTCTGCTCTTCTGTTTGTTCTTTCTGCACGTTATCCTTCTTCCTGCACTTTTCTTTGTCTTTGAGGACTTCTGTTGCTTCTTTCTGCATTTCTTTTTTTTCTTTCTGTGCATTTTTTTTCTTTCTTCACATGTCCTATCTCTGTAGGACATGCAATTAGCATTTAAAAAAAACTTTGAAATTCAATGAAAAAAAACATAGGTTTCAGGCATGTAATAGTTAGGAATTAGCATTTAAAAAACCTTAGAAATTCACTGAAAAAACCATAGGTATCAGGGCCGTTATAGTTAGGTGGACTTTTCACTCGTACAAAACCATTGAAATTCCCCCGTTATAGTTAGTTCAGCTAAATATAAATCACGCGCCCGCAATGCACTGCTGATGACGTCACATATTACATCACTCATGACATGGTCAATAACATCACTCATGACATCACTGATGACATCTCAAATGACATCACTCATGACATCACTGATGACATCATCCTTGTGATAGAGTGGCAGACCTCCTCTCACCCTAATATAACCTTTGATATACACATTCAAAAATAGAAAATACAATTTTCAAAACAATGGACATACCAATACCAGTTACAACAACCTATTCAGTAATTCTAAGATCCACATACACATCCACTCATTCACCAACAGTCCTATACAGTCACTCATAAAATGTAAATTTGATACTTGTATAGCCCACTACTCACCTGCAAGGGTCTCAAGGCGCTTGTACGAATACCGCTGTGGAACCCATCCTGGCTTTCCCTGTGAGGCGTCCACTCCTGGGCACCCCCAAGGTGGAGGCCAGGCATACTTAGCGTTATGGGGGTCATTGTGGAGATTAAGCAAGCTATTGCCCAGATTTGCAGAGTGGGACTCCATGATTGGAATAGGCACCGAGGCGAGAATTATCAGGTCCGTGGAATTTTTGAGCCCAAGACCCGCCGAGGCAGGGAATTGATTGAACCCTGGTCCCGGGCTAGACCTCTGCATCAGGGTCTGCTGCTCTAATCATTGAGCCACACTTCTCCACTCATCATATATACTCATACACCTATTCATCCTGTTACACAATGCCGCTCATCCATAGTTACTCACACACATAGTCACTCATGCTAATAAAGAATTAAACATCCATTTACTTGCATATACAGTTATACACACACCACCACAGTTACTTCTAGAGAAACTTACACATACTTAGTCTTTTAAACAATCACTTCTAGAAACACATACTTATTCATACAGGAACTCTTCCAATCTCTCACTCTCACATATACTCACTTATATACACCAATAGTCACATATACTAGTTTAAAACATATTTAGTTCCTCATAAAGACACTATTGAGTTAGTCATTCACTCACTAACACACCCATACACACACTCATCCACCCATACAGTCCTGCACACATGCTGTCTTCAACACGTACAAACAGTGAGTCACTCATTCATACACACATGCACTACGTAATACCCCTCACCGAACCATACAGACACTCAGACACTCATACTGATACTCAAAAACCCAACTAATGACGTATATAGACACTCATGTAGCTACTCACCAACCCATGCAGCCACTTATACACAAAATGAGAGACTGATACAGATATTTACTCATTTAAACATTACTCACTAAGCCATGTATTCACTGAGATACACTTAATCAGTCAGTTATACAATCAATTTTTCAAAAATAAATCATCCATTTAGACACTTATATACCCATTTATTCTTCCATCGACCTTGAGATATACATATATAAAACATATTTAATTTTCTGAAAAACACACATTCACTGGATGATGTCATCAGTGATGTCATCAGTGATGTCATTTGAGATGTCATCAGTGATGTCATGAGTGATGTCACTGACCATGTCATGAGTAATGTAATATGTGACGTCATCAGCAGTGCATTGCGGGCGCGCAAGTTATAGTTAGCTGAACTAACTATAACGGGGGAATTTCAATGGTTTTGTACGAGTGAAAAGTCCACCTAACTATAACGGCCCTGAAACCTATGGTTTTTTCAGTGAATTTCCAAGGTTTTTTAAATGCTAATTCCTAACTATAACATGCCTGAAACCTATGTTTTTTTCAGTGAATATATATATACATACATATATAAACATCTTCAAAAACGTTGGTAGCCCAGTAAAGCAGCACTCGAGACCAACGACCAGGTTACCAGCCTTTATTTTAAGTATGGCATCATCAACGAAGCTGGTGAATCGGCAGCTTTCCCCTCACCTGACGCGTTTCGAGTGGTTCTCTTCATCAGAGGCAGAGGCTGGAAAGTTCGTGCTCAGGCGGGCAGTACACTCCCTCATTTAACAATGTCACGCCCCTTATTCACGTATCTCTTTATGGGAGATGTAGTGCCAATTATAGCCTCCATGATACGGTGCACTAATGACTGCAAGTACGGCCCTGCAAGTGGGCCCCAGCTTTGGTGTGATGCCTCAATCTTCGGTCGTTGCTCCACAGCGAGAATGGTGTATCCGTTCTCGTGGCCCCCTTGGGATCCTGGGGTGGTGCAAGCTTGGCGGAAGGGCGTCCGCCTCATAATCTTCAAAAACGTTGGTAGCCCAGTAAAGCAGCACTCGAGACCAACGACCAGGTTACCAGCCTTTATTTTAAGTATGGCATCATCAACGAAGCTGGTGAATCGGCAGCTTTCCCCTCACCTGACGCATTTCGAGTGGTTCTCTTCATCAGAGGCAGAGGCTGGAAAGTTTGTGCTCAGGCGGGCAGTACACTCCCTCATTTAACAATGTCACGCCCCTTATTCACGTATGTCTTTATGGGAGATGTAGTGCCAATTATAGCCTCCATGATACGGTGCACTAATGACTGCAAATACGGCCCTGCAAGTGGGCCCCAGCTTTGGTGTGATGCCTCAATCTTCGGTCGTTGCTCCACAGCGAGAATGGTGTATCCGTTCTCGTGGCCCCCTTGGGATCCTGGGGTGGTGCAAGCTTGGCAGAAGGGCGTCCGCCTCATAATCTTCAAAAACGTTGGTAGCCCAGTAAAGCAGCACTCGAGACCAACGACCAGGTTACCAGCCTTTATTTAAAGTATGGCATCATCAACGAAGCTGGTGAATCGGCAGCTTTCCCCTCACCTGACGCGTTTCGAGTGGTTCTCTTCATCAGAGGCAGAGGCTGGAAAGTTCGTGCTCAGGCGGGCAGTACACTCCCTCATTTAACAATGTCACGCCCCTTATTCACGTATGTCTTTATGGGAGATGTAGTGCCAATTATAGCCTCCATGATACGGTGCACTAATGACTGCAAATACGGCCCTGCAAGTGGGCCCCAGCTTTGGTGTGATGCCTCAATCTTCGGTCGTTGCTCCACAGCGAGAATGGTGTATCCGTTCTTGTGGCCCCCTTGGGATCCTGGGGTGGTGCAAGCTTGGCGGAAGGGTGTCCGCCTCCTAATCTTCAAAAACGTTGGTAGCCCAGTAAAGCAGCACTCGAGACCAACGACCATGTTACCAGCCTTTATTTTAAGTATTTTAATAAACAAAGGTCCTTGGCATAAGAGGAAATGATACGAATGTTTCAACATAGACTACAATGAGCACTATGGAGGTTCTTCCAATGTCCAGCCGGACAGAGGAATATTTATTCAGGCAAGATAACAGGATGGGCAAAATACAAAGCACAACAAGGATGGCGAACGGCACAGTCCTGTACCGAGCGTTAGAAAAGAAGGTGTAGGGAGTATAGACACAAGAAGGAAAAAGCAGGCAAAAAAGGGAGAGAGAGAGCAAAAGGCGGCTTACATTTACATACTAATACTGTGTAAGCTCAAACCAACAAACAACGCACTCATTTTGTCACAGTGGTTAATTAGTGGTGTTTGTTACAAAGGTCGACGTTTCGATCCCTAGCTCTCAATACTATGGGATCATCATCAGGACTAGAAATTGAACTGTTGCCTGATAGATAGTGTCAAGGAGCCTGTAGGGTAGTAAGACAGGAAAAAGAAACAACAAAAAAATGATAAATAAAACAATAAAGCAAGTCCACCTTACTAAGAACAAAACTAGTCAGGAGACCGTTAGAGGGGTGTGACAATTCGCTACGTGAAAAGGGTGAGTATATGTACATGCGAGAATACACATGCGGTGGAAATTGGCAACGTTGTTGGGTGCTATGGCGCACATAGTCAAGATAGAGAGGGTCAATGGCGGTGAGGAGACAACAGGAGACGAGAGAAGTGCCCATAATGATCAGTGGGAGAGGATGCTAACGATGCGTGACCAATTAAAAAGGGTAGGATGTGTGTCCTACCGATGGAGGAGGATAAAAACAGAATTGGTGAAACGAAGGGGATGGCGCAGTGCTGTTGGGAGCGAATTAGTGCTGGCGAGGCGAGAAAAAGGGAAACAGGGCTCATATGTGGAGGAGGGGTCTGTGCTAACCTGGAGAACAGCTCACAGTGGAACTAGTAAGGCTCGGTGGGAGCCAGGGACAACTCGATGGGTGCCTGGGGTACGTTGGAATTCCGCGATGCTGGAAAGAAGGATCTCCGTGTTCGTGTTAAGGGACCGTCGGCGACTGATGAACCAAGCGATCAGAAAGACTGGAGCTGGGAAGGGCAAGGAAAATATTGGCAGGGCCCCAACCAAAATCGACTGGTGATTTCCGGGGCCGTTTGAGGAACGGGCTTACCTTAAGGATACAACCAGGGCGCAGGGGGCCAGAACCAAATGTTCAAGGGCCTGCGGTGGACAGTCTAGGCAGCGGAAGGGGCTGCCGGGTAGTGCGGGACCGGAGCTAGGGGAAAATGAATTAATGTGATTATATGGGAGAGCACATAGTATGCGCTCTGGCGGCTTTATTTTAAGTATGGCATCATCAACGAAGCTGGTGAATCGGCAGCTTTCCCCTCACCTGACGCGTTTCGAGTGGTTCTCTTCATCAGAGGCAGAGGCTGGAAAGTTCGTGCTCAGGCGGGCAGTACACTCCCTCATTTAACAATGTCACGCCCCTTATTCACGTATATCTTTATGGGAGATGTAGTGCCAATTATAGCCTCCATGATACGGTGCACTAATGACTGCAAATACGGCCCTGCAAGTGGGCCCCAGCTTTGGTGTGATGCCTCAATCTTTGGTCGTTGCTCCACAGCGAGAATGGTGTATCCGTTCTCGTGGCCCCCTTGGGATCCTGGGGTGGTGCAAGCTTGGCGGAAGGGCGTCCGCCTCATAATCTTCAAAAACGTTGGTAGCCCAGTAAAGCAGCACTCGAGACCAACGACCAGGTTACCAGCCTTTATTTTAAGTATGGCATCATCAACGAAGCTGGTGAATCGGCAGCTTTCCCCTCACCTGATGCGTTTCGAGTGGTTCTCTTCATCAGAGGCAGAGGCTGGAAAGTTCGTGCTCAGGCGGGCAGTACACTCCCTCATTTAACAATGTCACGCCCCTTATTCACGTATGTCTTTATGGGAGATGTAGTGCCAATTATAGCCTCCATGATACGGTGCACTAATGACTGCAAATACGGCCCTGCAAGTGGGCCCAAGCTTTGGTGTGATGCCTCAATCTTCGGTCGTTGCTCCACAGCGAGAATGGTGTATCCTTTCTCGTGGCCCCCTTGGGATCCTGGGGTGGTGCAAGCTTGGCGGAAGGGCGTCCGCCTCATAATCTTCAAAAACGTTGGTAGCCCAGTAAAGCAGCACTCGAGACCAACCACCAGGTTACCAGCCTTTATTTTAAGTATGGCATCATCAACGAGATCCAGGATCCACCACTAAGTAAGAAAAACTAACGATAACACTGCTTGCCAGCTAAGTGAATTTTCTGCCATAGGATAACATTGGAGATTCTATGTGAAAAAATTTCTAAGTGTCAACTTTTAAAATAGTGAAAAGTCCAGCTAACTATAAACCCCCTGAAACCTATGGTTTTTTCAGTGAATTTCTAATGTTTTTTAAATGCTAATTCCTAACTATAATGTGCCTGAAACCTATGTTTTTTTCAGTGAATATATATATACATACATATATAAACATATATATAATCTGTATATCTATATAAATACAAATATAAATTCATGCATACATATACATATATATATATGCATACATATGCATGTTATGTACATGAAAGTTTGAAACACAATAATACAAGCAAAGCTAAAAGCCACCTAATTACAAACAGAATTGCTTTAACTTAAACGAGGGTGAGACCTATTGCATTTTCAATGCTTGTTTACTTGGTTCCATCAAAAAGGCATTCAGATGTATCACACATTTGCCATAAATTCTGAATGGTAGCACTCTAGTTGCTCATTAGATCAATATAGCAAAGCTACTTCTCACCAGGGAAGTCTGCTGCTGGTATTCAAAGTGCATGTTTCAGTCTGCATGTCAGAATTTGTTAATGAAATAGAAGAGGATTTGAGGAGTCAAAATGTGCACTAATTTTTCTTTCTGCAGCATAATCATAATTTCTATGGCAAAAAGAACCCCCTCATTTGGTTCCTTTTTAAATGTTTTAAATGTTACCGCTTTATTCCAATCAAGATGGCTTAGGGTGTGCCATACTTTTGTCATAAGTTAGGCTGTTAGCACTCTAGTTGTTATTTAGAACACTCTGGGACATTTTGTCATTGGGCTATACTTGGGCTACACCTGGCCTCTTTTGTCTCTGGTGGCCATCTTGGGAGACTTATTTTTTCTAAAGTTTCCTAGTTTCCTCATTTACTACAGTCTCCTCAGTAAGAAATACTTTCAGTTTTTTACTTTTGATTCCATCAAGAAGGCATTCAGATGTGTCACACATTTGCCATAAATTCGGAATGTTAGCACTCTAGTTGCTTATTAGATAACTGTAGTAAAGCTACTCTCTACTTCTACTCTCTACTACTCACTCTCTACTACTCACTCTCTACTACTCTCTACTACTCTCTACTACTCACTCTACTACTCTCTACTACTCTCTACCACTCACTCTCTACTACTCTACTACTTACTCTCAACTACTCTCTACTACTCTCTCTCTACTACTCCCTCTCTACTACTCACTGTACTACTCATACTCTACTACTCACTCTCTACTATTGACTCTCAGCTACTCCCTCTCTACTACTCACTCTCCACTACTCACTCTCTACTACTCGCTCTCTACTACTCTCTACTACTCACTCTCCACTACTCACTCTACTACTCTCTACTACTCTCTCTACTACTCACTCTCTAATATTCATTCTCTACTACTCACTCTCTACTACTCTACTACTCTCTACTACTATCGCTACAACTCACTCTCTACTAATCACTCTACTACACTCTACTACTCTCTACCACTCGCTCTCTACTACTCTACTAGTTACTCTCTACTACTCTCTACTATTCTCTCTCTACTACTCACTCTCTACTACTCACTCTACTACTCTCTACTACTCACTCTCTACTACTCTCTCTCTACTACTCACTCTCTATTACTCTCTACTACTCACTCTCTACTGCGCTCTACTCTCACTACTACTCACTCTCTACTACTCTCTCTACTACTCACTATCTACTACTCTCTACTATTCACTCTACCACTCACTCTCTAGTACTCTCTACTAATCAGTCGCCACTACCCTCTACTACTTACTCTCTACTACTCACTCTCTACTACTCTACTACTACTCACTCTACTACTCACTCTCTACTACTCGTTCTTCACTACTCCACTACCCTCTACTACTCACTCCTCACTACTCCCTACCAATCTCTCTCTACTACACACTCTCTACTACTCACTCACTACTACTCTCTCTCTACTACTCACTCTCTAGTAGTATCTCTAATACCCTGGCGCATACCGAAGGTACCTGGTGGACTAGTTGACCCCCAGGGGACCTCAGGATTGAAGAGGAATTAATTCCCCAACTTAAAACGCACCACAGGGCGTGTTTCCACACATATCAACTCAGGCCCCGCCCCCTTCCTTCACCATTGTGCAAATATTCCTCTAAAATCAGCCGAACTACGAATTCCGATTTACTCACCTGTTATCAGGAGAGAACCCAGTGCTGCATCTTTTAGCCCAGCACTGACCCTGAAAAGTAGTTCTAAGCGTACTTACCAGTAACTTGTATTTCCTTCTATAGGAATCCATTGTGTGGTTTTCAGCAGAAAAGTCTATTTTCACAAACTAAAAATATTCCTAAAAAATTGTCTGTATGACTTAAACACATTCTTTCAACTGTTTACAGGAGATGCACCACTGCTGGATCCAGGATCCACCACTAAGTAAGAAAAACTAACAATAACACTGCTTACCAGCTAAGTGAATTTTCTGCCATAGGATAACATTTGTGATTCTATGTGAAAAAATTTCTAAGTGTCATCTTTTAAAATAGTGAAAAGTCCAGCTAACTATAACGCCCCTGAAACCTATGGTTTTTTCAGTGAATTTCAAAGTTTTTTTAAATGCTATTTCCTAACTATATCAAGCCTGAAACCAATGGTTTTTTCACTGAATATATACCCCCGGGTCCAGGAGGAGATAGGGCGGTGACAGAGTTATTTAACTCTGCGCTGGGCACAATAGGATCTCCGGTCCTGCCCCCGCCGAGTGGAAACCTGTTCCTGGAGGTTGATGCGGTCTGGGGACCCAGGGGGACATTGCCGTTCATACAACATGCAGGGGATTTGGTTAGACAACATCGTGACGTTAATTTCCGCATTAACAGCAAGTCAGTATTCCGCCTTACCTACCTGGATTCATGTTGCATCCTGGGATCTGTAGTGCACATGCACCCAGTGCACTACAAATGGTGAGAAAGGACATTGTTCCTGGGGGCGGGGCAGATTTAACCAATCATCTAGGGGCTAACATTTAAATGCATGATGTTACCTGCAAATTCCCCATAAGACTCCTGGCGCTGAAGAAGGCATATATGATGCCAAAATGCATTCGCCGTTTGTGACTGAATAAAGTGGCCTCCCTGCTTACCCCTGCTGTGGCCTCTGCTCTTTCCTTGGAGGAGTTGTTTCGTGATATATATATATATATATATATTCACTGAAAAAACCATAGGTTTCACACATGTTATAGTTAGCCGGACATCTCACTCCTACAAAACCATTGAAATTCCCCTGTTATAGTTAGTTCAGCTAACTATAACTCGCGCGACAGCAATCCACTGCTGATGACATCACTGATGACATTTGAGATGTCATCAGTGATGTCATGAGTGATGTCACTGACCATGTCATGAGTGATGTAATATGTGACGTCATCAGCAGTGGATTGCGGTCGCGCGAGTTATAGTTAGCTGAACTAACTATAACGGGGGAATTTCAATGGTTTTGTACGAGTGAAATGTCCAGCTAACTATAACATGTGTGAAACCTATGTTTTTTTCAGTGAATTAGCAAGGTTTTTTAAATGCTAATTCCTAACTATAACGTGTCTGAAACCTATGTTTTTTTCAGTGAATTAGCAAGGTTTTTAAAATGCTAATTCCTAACTATAACTTGTCTGAAACCTATGGTTTTTTCAGTGAATTTGCAAGGTTTTTTAAATGCTAATTCCTAACTATAACGTTTGTGAAACCTATGGTTTTTACAGTGAATTTGCAAGGTTTTTTAAAAGCTAATTCCTAACTATAACGTGTGTGAAACCTATGTTTTTTTTTGTGAATTTGTAAGGTTTTTTAAATGCTAATTTATGTATTTATTAATATATTGTTTATATATTTATTTTACAATAAACTACCTATGTATATAGTTATAGATTGACTGTATCCTGTAAAATGGAATGGCTCAGCTCTTTTTTTTTAATTTGGATAAAGTTTAACAGCATAGTTAATATCTTCTATAAACTTATAAACAGTTTAAAATGTTTTTTTTTAAGGGTTTTTTACGCTGCGCGCACCGTGAGCGCACCGTGCAGGTACCGGCAATTTTTTTTATTAAACTAAATGTTTTTTTTTTTATTTACGAGGTCCTATAGGTGCCCCCTGAGAAGATCAAGGGGGTCAGGGACTCTCTACCCTGCCCCCTTTTCACGTTCTCCACTTGTGTTTTTAGCTCTCTTCTGCCTCTAAAACTCAAAATGGCGGCTGGGGGGTGCACGCACCGTACGCGCACCCGCGATTTTTTGAAAAAAAATAAAATGTTTTTTTCACCCTTCGGGGTCCTTCAGGGACCCCCTGACAAAGGGTAGGGGGTCAGGAACTCTCTACCCTGCCCCCTTTTCATGTTCTCCACCTTACTTTTTCACTGTCACACACAAAATGGCGTCCAACACTTCCTGATTTTGACCGATTGGAATGTTGACTGACATCTAACCACCAATCAGAATTACGCTCGCGGACATTTGACGTGCGCTCACGGTGCGTGCACGGTGCGCCCATATAGATATTTATGTACATTTAACCTCAATTTTCTCAGGAACTACTGAACATATTGACACCATATATGCAAAAGGCACATGCCTGACCTGAGTACTACCTCTTTGCCAAATTTCAAGTAATTCTGTTCAGCCGTTCGGACTGTACCTTCGACTAAAGGTCCTCTCAGCCCCCGCTTGACGAATCACCCCGAGACTGTCAGGGAAGGAGCTGAGCGGAGCGCCCCATTAGTTTTGAAAATTTCACGAAGATAAGTCAACCAGCGCCAAAGTTATTCAAAATAGAATTTTCAGATTTCCTATGGGAACTCGGACCTAACTATAACTATCTACTGGCGACCGCCAGTAGATAATATATATATATATATATATATATATATTCACTGAAAAAAACATAGGTTTCAGGCATGTTATAGTTAGGAATTAGCATTTAAAAAACCTTAGAAATTCACTGAAAAAACCATAGGTTTCAGGGGCGTTATAGTTAGCTGGACTTTTCACTCGTACAAAACCATTGAAATTCCCCCGTTATAGTTAGCTCAGCTAACTATAACTCACGCGACCGCAATGCACTGCTGATGACATCACATATTACATCACTCATGACATGGTCAGTGACATCACTCATGACATCAGTGATGACATCTCAAATGACATCACTGCTTCAATGTGCAGACCCCTATTCCCTCTCTCCTGGCTTGTCTGTTCCATTGTAATGCCCCTAATCCGTCCCTACTGCCCTTTATGGTCTGTTATGCTAATCCTCACAAAATTTTCCAAACTTTTGGCCAGCTCCGCTCCGCGCCTACCCTGAAAGTTTTGTGGTGATTCGTCAAGCGGGGCCGAGAAAAAAGGGGGGTCCCAAAACGCATTTTCCCTATGCAATTTCCCATAGGACCTGTTGTCGCAGCTTCAGCCCGAACCGTTGAACGGAATTACACCAAATTGGGCAAAAAGGTAGTCCTCAGTTCAGACTCGTGCCTTTTGCATAAATTGTGTGAATCTGTTCAGTAGTTCCTGAAAAAATTAGAGTTAAAAATACGTATATATCTATGGCCGGGGAGGATCTGCCGACCCTAGCCGCACCGTATGCGCACCCTCCCCGAACCAAGCGTGCACCCCCCCGATCGCGCGCTGAAAGCTAATTGGCTGTCGAGTGTCTGTCTACATTCGAAACCAGGAACTGTTGGCGGCCATTTTCTGCCTCGGTAACATATAAAGGGGGCAGAGTGGAAATACTCTGACCATCTAGAGGTGCTTAGGGGTTCCCAGAAGGAGGCCCCGGGGCCCCCTTTTTTTTTAAAAAAAAAAAAGGCGAAATGCGCGCACGTTTCGCGCATCCTATCGCATTGGGTGCGCGGATTCAAGGAAAAAAAATTGAAAAAAGACAAGAAATCTTTGGTTGTATTACAACTTTTTACACTGAAAGGTAGGGTGTATATTTCTGTTTGTTAAAGGCATGATTCTTATTGGTTAACAAAAACAGATTGTGAGGAACATTATATATGATAAGCTAATATGTTGAAAAGTCAAGCACACTTGCTGTCTTGTTTAGCAGCATTGTGTGCTGAACTTGTGACCTGTGTGCTCAGTGCAGTGTTCCATGACCTGTTTCTATGGTAACTGGCAGAAGGCAGATTGGGGGAAGGGTTGAAATGTATGTCATTTGGAAACGGTTGAAATGTTTAACCAATAGAAATGTGTGTTTGCTTTTGAATTTATGTGTGAAGGATTGTGATTCGATGTTTACATGTATATGTTTGGAAAATGAAAGGGAAACTTTTCCATTCTTTGTTTTTGCTGAGAGGTGCACAGTGCAGAGATTCTGTAAAAGAAAATCTGGTGTGTGACTGATATACTTCTTAATCTACAAAACAACTTGAAAGGTGAGTTATTTAATTGTGAGGGGATGTATGTAGACTATTTTGATTTTAATCAGACTAATGTATTTCTCCTGCTAAAGTGTAGGGAGTATTTTTTTTCTCTTCAATCTTATTGACAGTGTGTGTGCATGTAGAAACCATTCTGTGATAAGCATTTGTGTTTTTCATGTGTTTGCAGACAGATAACTGTGCTTTTTTTTTATATTTTGGTAGAATTAGAAACCAGTCATTGTTTATGAATTTGTGAAATGAGTTATGTTTCTATACTAAAATGTAGTACTCCTTCTAGATGAAGAAATGTGTTTTGGTGTAGTGCAAGGGATAGTGTTGTTTGTCTAGAATCACACAGTGAGTATGTGTGCATTTGGGAACCACTGTGAGAGAAGCATTTGGTAACATTGTGTATTTGCTGACAGATAACTGTTTTAAAACCTGTCATGTTGTCAAGTTTTTGTAGCATTAGAAGCCAGTCTTTGCTTATGCATTGAAAAAATAAGTCATGCTTTGACACTAATGTGCTGTACTTTAATATGTAGATTGTGTGTAGTCTCCTTACCCCTTGCACAGTAGTGAATGAGTTTTGGTAAGCTGCTAGGGATAGTGTTGCTTGTCTAGAATCACACTGTGAGGATGTGTGCATTTGGGAACCACTGTGAGAGAAGTATGTGGTAATATTGTGTATTTGCTGACAGATAACTGTTTTAAAACCTGTCTTGTTGTCAAGTTTTAGTAGCATTAGAAGGCAGTTTTTGCTTATGCTTTGATTAAATGTTTCAGGCTTTGACACAAAAATGCAGTCCTGAAATATGTAGATTGTGTGCAGTTCCCTGACCACTTCCACTGTAGTGAATGATTTTTGGTAAACTCCTAGGTATAGTGGTTGTTGTCTAGAATCACCCTGTGAGTCTGTGTGCATTTGGGAACCACTGTGAGAGAAGCATTTGGTAACATTGTGTATTTGGTGACAGATAACTCTTTTAAAACCTGTCATGTTGTGAATTTTTAGTAGCATTAGAAGCCAGTCTTTGGTTATGCATTGCTAAAATGATTCATGCTTTGACACTAATGTGCTGTTCTTTAATATGTAGATTGTGTGTAGTCTCCTTACCCCTTGCACAGTAGTGAATGAGTTTTGGTAAGCTGCTAGGGATAGTGTTGCTTGTCCAGAATCACACTGTGAGTCTGTGTGCATTTGGAAACCACTGTGAGAGAAGCATTTGGTAACATTGTGTATGTTCTGGCAGATAACTCTTTTAAAACCTGCTATGTTGTCAAGTTTTAGTAGCATTAGAAGCCAGTCTTTGCTTGTGCGTTGACTAAATGAGTCATGCTTTGACACTAATGTGCTGTACTTAAATATGTAGATTGTGTGCAGTACCCTTACCTCTTCTAGACTAGTGAATGAGTTTTGGTAAACTGCTAGGGATAGCGTTGCTTGTCTAAAATCACACTGTGAGTCTGTGTACATTTGGGTAAGGATTGAGATAGAAGCATTTGGTAACATGGTGTACTTGTTGACAGATAACTGTTTTAAAATCGGTCATGTTGTTACGTTTTAGTAGCTTTAGAAGCTATTCTTTGCTTATGCATTGATAAGATGAGTCAGGGTTTGACACTAAAGTGCAGTACCATGTACTATTCTCTTCACTGTGCCAGAACTGAAAATGTAAAAGTTTTACCCAGGCACTGTCCTAGCAGTGGTCTGATGATTTAGTGAGTTTCCAAGTACTTATGTTGTGAACCATACATTACCAATTAGACTGCTTCAAATGTCTATGCAGTATGCATGCAGTCTTCTAAAATACTATACACTTATCTTTCACATCTTCAATTCTCTAGTCAGTATCCATACAGTCCAGCAAACATCCTGTCATTCCCTTTGCACTTCTCTAGTGACCCATTCAGTACCAAGTACTAATCCATTCCCTGCATCAAAAGCCTACCACTTATAAATTCACCCAGGAACTCTCCTTGCTGTACTCTAATCATTCAGTCAGTACCCAAGTACTCATGCAGTGTTCCAGGCCTTATCACATAGACTGCTTCAAACCCATATCCACTATGCATGCAGTCTTCTAACCACCTAGACACTTGTCTTTCACACCTTTAATTCTCTAGTCAGTATCCATACAGTCCAGCAAGAATCCTGTCACTCCTTTTGTACTCCTCTAGTGACCCATTCAGCACTATGTACTAATCCATTCACTGTGCCAAAACCCAAACACTTATACATTCATTCGACACTCTCTTTGCAGTACTCTAATCATTCAGTCAGTGCTTAAGTATTCATGCACAGAGCCAGGCCTTAGCACATGGACTGCTTCAAACCCCTATCCACTATGCATGCAGTCTTCTAACCACCTAGACACTTGTCTTTTACACCTTCAATTCCCTAGTCAGTATCCATACAGTCCAGCAAACATCCTGTCACTCCCTTTGCACTCCTCTAGTGACCCATTCAGTACCAAGTACTAATCCATTCCCTGCGCCAAAAGCCTACCACTTATAAATTCACACATGCACTCTCCTTGCTGTACTCTAATCATTCAGTCTTTACCCAAGTACTCATGCAGTGAGCCAGGCCTTATGACATAGACTGCTTCAAACGCCTATTTGCTATGATTGCAGGCCTCTAACCACCTACACAGTTGTCTTTCACACCTTCAATTCCCCAGTCAGTATCCATATACTTCTAGCAAACACCCTGTTCTCACCCAGTGTGTCTCCTTATAGTACTGTAATCATTCAGTCAGTTAGCATGTAGTCTTTTAGTGAGGTAGGCTTTTAGACATGAACTGCTTCAAAGTAGTATGCACTATGCATGTAGTGTTTTAACGATCATCACACTTGTGGTTCAGGGCTATAGTTTCTTAGTCAGTTTTTATATAAAATGTGTTTGTACAGTAATGGAATAGTATAAATTTGAAAGTTATTAATATACATTTATTTGTGATTCTTTTTTACAGAGTGTTTCTCATCTGTTTGCACTCTTCTCGTGAAAGATTGTTTGGATGAAGGGTCCTTCGGTGTTTCATCATACTTGCCGTGCCGTACGAGTATTTCTTGTTAGGATCCCCTTGCAACAGAACTCTTTTGCAAATCTTGCACGTGACCATGGTGACATTGATCTTTGTTTGCCCCTCGTTAAAAGTAAAAAATGTCCACACCACTGAAGGAAAACGTTGTGGGCGTGGTGTGTCCTCCAAAAATTCATCCTTAGATTCTGTGAATATTTTAGAGCGACATAATTTACAGTTTTTATAAGTTAAACTTATAACATTTTGTTAGCTGTAAGCATTTTATATATCTGTGATTTGTATCTTGTGGAATTTTGTTGAGAATAGCATGTTGTTTTTTTTTTAACAATCTTTGTGATTGTTTTTTTTTTGCCCGCTGTTAAGTGATGAGTACGATTGAAATCACTATTTTTAGTGAAATTTAATATATTCTGAGAACAGCAAAAAAGGCAAACAAATTACTTTGTGGAAATTATGCTGTGTTGTAAAAAATGTATTATTACATATTATAATTTTTTTTTCCTTTTCTTTCACAGATCCAAATTTTAAAATAAGCAATTTATATGAATTTAGATTGCAATGAAAGTCTGAAAAAAATGTATTCCATTTTTTATTCTTATTACTGTGAAGGTAAGTTTAACTAAGTCTCAATATGCAGAATGAGGAGGTCTGCAAGAAGCTACAAAGTTGAAAATGTTTCTAAAAACACTCTGTTTTTACCTATGTAGTTTTGAAATCTGACCATAATCAGATATCATGCAAAAAAAGATATTTGAGGGGTTCATAATATTTCCCATTGTAGCTATTGAAGGACCGCAATTATTTCAATCATTCTTCTTTGAACATCTTTGCAGACAAAACTCTGTGCTCACCTTCTATCATTCGCAAGGAATTTAAAAACTGGAAATATGTCACTTTTTGTAACATAGTTATTGCGCAAGACACTCTTTCATATTTTCAAAGAGAGGAAAAGGCACTCTGTGCACTTTTTATACTCCACGTAAATACAACCTCATTATGCACACCAGTTTGCGTTGAAAGGGTGTTCTATAAGTGTTGTTGTGCATGATTGCACTGAATACTCATAGAACAAGACACATGTCTAGATCTGTGAGAAATCATGAAACTCGATTTGTGTGTAAATGCTGCACCATTCTAAAAATGGTGTAGGAAAGCACAACAAGGAGAATTGTTTTCATTTCTCCATAATTTTACATCTTCAATGCATGCTAAAATGCTCAGCATACATTGAAGGAGAAAAATGCCTTTACTGATTTTTTTTGTGCAGGAAGGTGTGTCTTCCTGCACAAAAACAAACAGCACATGACACAGATATCCTTTCACTATGGTGCAAGGGTGCCTGTGTCACCACATGGCTGCAGTTTAAGCAGCCGCGCAGAGAGAAGCATAGATTTGCAACATATTTATGTACATATGATGCATCCCTGTGCTTCGGAAGATCTACAGCACACTGCAGTTAAAGAGGTTACTGTGTGATGCTGCAGCACTTCCTCATAGTTTCTGCACTTATACATTCACCATACGCTACTAATGCATTCATTCAGTCAATTCCGTATTACACATATATTCATCTAAACTTTCACACAGTAACAAAGAAATTTAGCTCTTTTTTTAAACCAGGAAAGTTAGTTCTTAAAAGAACTTTTTTTCTTTCTTCCTTTTTGTTTTTACATTTTTTTGTACTTTTTGGAACAATTTTGTTATATACATATATATATATATATATATATATATACATATATATATATATATATATATATATATATATATATATATATATATATATATATATATATATTATCTATTGTCGGTCGCCAGTACATAGTTATAGTTAGGACCGTGTTTCCATAGGAAATCTGCAACATTCTATTTTGAATACCTTTGGCGCCGGTTGACGAATCCTCGCGAGATTTTCAAAACTAATGGGGCGCTCCGGTCCGCTCCTACCCTAAAAGTCTCGGGGTGATTCGTCAAGCGAGGGCTGAGAAAAAAGGGGGGTCTCAAAACGCGTTTTCCCCATGCAATTTTCCATAGGGACCTTTAGTCGAAGGTACAGCCCGAACGGCTGAACAGAATTACTTGAAATTTGGCAAAGAGGTAGTCCTCAGGTCAGGGATGTGCCTTTTGCATATATGGTGTCAATCTGTTCAGTAGTTCCTGAGAAAATTGCAGATAAAAGTACATAAATATCTATAGCCGCGCACCGTGCGTGCACCGTACGCGCACGGTGCGCGCACGAATCCGTGCGCGAGCATAATTCTGATTGGTGGTTACATGACAGTCAACATTCCAATCGGTCGAAATCAGGAAGTGTCGGCCGCCATTTTGTGTGTCTCGCACTGAAAAATAAAGGTGGAGAACATGAAAAGGGGGCAGGGTAGAGAGTTCCTGACCCCCTAGCATTTGTCAGGGGGTCCCTGAAGGACCCTGGAGGGTGAACAAAACATTTTTTTTTTTTTTCAAAAAATCGCAGCGTCCGCGCACGGTGCGCGCACCCCAGCCACCATTTTGAGTTTTAGAGGCAGAAGAGAGTTAAAAACACAAGTGGAGAATGTGAAAAGGGGGCAGGGTAGAGAGTCCCTGACCCCCTAGGCCTTCTCAGGGGGACTATGAAAGACCTGTTAGGTCACAAAAAAAATGCACGGTGCGCGAACGGTGCGCGCACGGCGGTAAAAAATCATTAAAAAAAAAGAATTAAAAATCAAATTTAAGTGTTTAGAGGTTAGGTGGCTCTAAAAAGAGCTGTTGTGTTCATTGAGTGTTTTTTGGTACCTACAAGTAAGTACCGATGCAGAGTCTAAAGTTCAAGAGGAAGACTCTGTTGCCTTCATCTGTGAAATGTACACCATCTCCTCTATAAAATCCTTGCATGGTGTAACGCAAGTTGTTGTGGTATATAGAACCCATACCATAGTCTCTGAGGAAAGCAGAAACAGACTTATTGACGTGCTTTCTTGCTTTGTCAATCTGCGGACAAAATTGGTTGGACCAGTTCCACTTTTGCCTTTGGCATATATTAGAATATACAAAGGTAGTTTGTGGAAAAAGCGACATCAATTGCACAAAGGTGTCCTTAACAAGCATTTCCAGACCTACCCCAGTTAAAGTGCCTAGGTCATTTCCACCACAGTGCACTATTATAAGGTCAGGGTGTGGGAGATGTAGAAAGGATTTCACCAAAGGCATTAATTGGTGCCACTTTAACCCTCTCTGACCAATCCATTTAATGTCTACAATTGGCAAAGCAAGGTCTGCCACAATACCTCTTTTCTCTGCATATTTTTCACTCCAGAAGACATAGCTATGACCTACAATCCACACTGTGAACATCTTTCAAGGAGATCTGGATGCACTCAGAAGGTGTCTTTCAGTAGAATGGCAATATGAAAAGAAAGATAGTTGTCAAGTGGTGTCTAACATACTTTTTTTTAATAAAATGAACTCATTGGCTGTTTCAAACCATTCTACACTAAAAACTAGGCCGTATGTTTACATTTTTACTAGCATGTTTTGTATTGGTTCAGAAAAATGTGTTCCAACAGAACATTACTTTGGATTTGCTGTTAGGTTTGAAACGTCAAGCACTCTTGCTCTTTGGATTTGAAACTTTGTGTGCTGAACTTCTGACCTCTCTGCTCACACCAGTGTTCCATGACCTGTTGCTATAGTAGCAGGCAGAAGTCAAGTTGGGGGTAGGGATCATTTGGAAAGGGTTGAAATTTGCAACCAATAGAAATGTGTTTCCATTTGAAAAAATGTGGGAAGCTCTGTGATTTGAAGTTAACATGTATATGTGTGAAAAAAGAGAGGGAAAGTTTGCCATTTACTGGTTCTGGTGAGAGGAGAGAGGTGTACACCTCAGAGATTCTGGCTCTGATAATCTGCTGTTTGAGTGCCACATTTTTTTCTCAACTAACTACTTTTAAAGGTGAGTTAAGAATTTGAGAGGGGATGTATGTGGTGCATTTTGATATAAATAATAGAAATGTGATTCTTGTTTTAAAGTTGTGTTTTACATTTTGTGTTTTGGAAGATATTTAACTGCCTTGATCTTGTAAGATATTATGGATTATGTCTTCACCATAAGTTAAGGTGTACTGGTATCACTCAGGAATACTGTTTTGTGCCTAGAATCACACCATGAGTCTGTGTGCACACAGGAATTGATGTCAGAGATTTAATTTGTGTTACTCTGGTTCTTTTAGACTTGCATTCGTAGGAAAGGGGCAGCTTGTTTTCTTGAACTGTGATGGTTAGCATTCAGCCCAAATTAATATGTCACAAATGAGAGGTCAATGCTAACACATTTGAAATCAACATGGTGGATTTTCCTTCCACTCCTGCAATGGGTGAGGTAGTTCCTACATGTTCAAAACTCCTATTAACCCTTACCACACATGTACTCTTACATACATCTCTCCAGTGTTTATGCAGTTGTGCAAGCGTCCATGCAGATCTCTCTTGCACCTGACAATACACAGTCTCCAGAAGCACACTCTTAGCAGAGAGCCAGCTGCTTCTCCTGTACAGTCATGCTTACGATTCAGCACTGTGTGGTGTTTCAGATAGCAGTGAGTAACGCTAATACATTCAACATCACTAAGGCTCGTTTCCTTTGCTGTAGTGTAGTCACTCACCCAGGTTACATATGCTAATGGTCTCAAGTAGCTGTTAGGACATGTGGTCTTTTCTGCTTCTCAAAACTATAAGGAAAATGTGTCAGGCTGTTACAGTAATTATCACTTGAAATATCACAGTAGTAAATGTGCTTTCAAATTGCCAATGAAATATTGTTTTCTGCCTAGAATCACACCACGAGTCTGTGTGCACACAGGAATTGTTGTCAGAGATTTAATTAGTGTTATTCTGGTTCTTTTAGACTTGCATTCGTAGTAAAGGGAGAGCTTGTTTTCTTGAACTGTGGTGGTTAGCATTCAGCCCAAGTTAATATGTCACAAATGAGAGGCCAATGCTAACACATTTGAAATCAACATGGTAGATTTTCCTTCCACTCCTGCAATGGGTGAGGTAGTTCCTACATGTTCAAAACTCCTATTAACCCTTACCACACATGTAGTCTTAGATACATCTCTCCAGTGTTTATGCAGTTGTGCAAGCGTCCATGCAGATCTCTCTTGCACCTGACAATACACAGTCTCCAGAAGCACACTCTTAGCACACAGCCAGCTACTTCTCCTGTACAGTCATGCTTACTATTCAGCACTGTGTGGTGTTCAGATAGCAGTGAGTAACGCTAATACATTCAACATCGCCAAGTCTCATTTCCTTTGCTCTAGTCTAATCACTCACCCAGGTTACACATGCTCATGGTCTCAAAAAGCTGTTAGGACATGTGGTCTTTTCTGCTTCTCAAAACTATAAGGAAAATGTGTCAGGCTGTTACAGTAATTATCACTTGCAATATCACAGTAGTAAATGTGCTTTCAAATTGCCAATCAAATATCGTTTTCTGCCTAGAATCACACCATGAGTCTGTGTGCACACAGGAATTGATGTCAGAGATTTAATTTGTGTTACTCTGGTTCTTTTAGACTTGCATTCGTAGGAAAGGGGCAGCTTGTTTTCTTGAACTGTGATGGTTAGCATTCAGCCCAAATTAATATGTCACAAATGAGAGGTCAATGCTAACACATTTGAAATCAACATGGTGGATTTTCCTTCCACTCCTGCAATGGGTGAGGTAGTTCCTACATGTTCAAAACTCCTATTAACCCTTACCACACATGTACTCTTACATACATCTCTCCAGTGTTTATGCAGTTGTGCAAGCGTCCATGCAGATCTCTCTTGCACCTGACAATACACAGTCTCCAGAAGCACACTCTTAGCAGAGAGCCAGCTGCTTTTCCTGTACAGTCATGCTTACGATTCAGCACTGTGTGGTGTTTCAGATAGCAGTGAGTAACGCTAATACATTCAACATCACTAAGGCTCGTTTCCTTTGCTGTAGTGTAGTCACTCACCCAGGTTACATATGCTAATGGTCTCAAGTAGCTGTTAGGACATGTGGTCTTTTCTGCTTCTCAAAACTATAAGGAAAATGTGTCAGGCTGTTACAGTAATTATCACTTGAAATATCACAGTAGTAAATGTGCTTTCAAATTGCCAATGAAATATTGTTTTCTGCCTAGAATCACACCACGAGTCTGTGTGCACACAGGAATTGTTGTCAGAGATTTAATTAGTGTTATTCTGGTTCTTTTAGACTTGCATTCGTAGTAAAGGGAGAGCTTGTTTTCTTGAACTGTGGTGGTTAGCATTCAGCCCAAGTTAATATGTCACAAATGAGAGGCCAATGCTAACACATTTGAAATCAACATGGTAGATTTTCCTTCCACTCCTGCAATGGGTGAGGTAGTTCCTACATGTTCAAAACTCCTATTAACCCTTACCACACATGTAGTCTTAGATACATCTCTCCAGTGTTTATGCAGTTGTGCAAGCGTCCATGCAGATCTCTCTTGCACCTGACAATACACAGTCTCCAGAAGCACACTCTTAGCACACAGCCAGCTACTTCTCCTGTACAGTCATGCTTACTATTCAGCACTGTGTGGTGTTCAGATAGCAGTGAGTAACGCTAATACATTCAACATCGCCAAGTCTCATTTCCTTTGCTCTAGTCTAATCACTCACCCAGGTTACACATGCTCATGGTCTCAAAAAGCTGTTAGGACATGTGGTCTTTTCTGCTTCTCAAAACTATAAGGAAAATGTGTCAGGCTGTTACAGTAATTATCACTTGCAATATCACAGTAGTAAATGTGCTTTCAAATTGCCAATCAAATATCGTTTTCTGCCTAGAATCACACCATGAGTCTGTGTGCACATAGGAATTGTTGTCAGAGATTTAATTTGTGTTACTCTGGTTCTTTTAGACTTGCATTCGTAGGAAAGGGGCAGCTTGTTTTCTTGAACTGTGATGGTTAGCATTCAGCCCAAATTAGTATGTCACAAATAAGAGGCCAATGCTAACACATTTGAAGTCAACATGGTAGATTTTCCTTCCACTCCTGCAATGGGTGAGGTAGTTCCTACATGTTTAAAACTCCAATTAACCCTTACCACACATGTAGTCTTACATACATCTCTCCAGTATTATTGCAGTTGTGCAAGTGTCCATGCAGATCTCTCTTGCACATGACAATACACAGTCTCCAGAAACACACTCTTAGCACACAGCCAGCAGCTTCTCCTGTACTGTCATGCTTACTATTCATCACTGTGTGGTGTTTCAGATAGTAGTGTGTAACGCTAACACATTCAACATCACCAAGACTCATTTCATTTGCTCTAGCCTAATCACTCACCCAGGTTACACATCCTCATGGTCTCAAAAAGCTGTTAGTACATGTGGTCTTTTCTGCTTCTCAAAACTATAAGGAAAATATGTCAGGCTGTTACAGTAATTATCACTTGCTCTACCACAGTAGTAAATGTGCTTTCAAATTGCCAATCAAATATAGTTTTCTGCCTAGAATCACACCATGAGTCTGTGTGCACACAGGAATTGTTGTCAGAGATTTAATTAGTGTTACTCTGGTTCTTTTAGACTTGCATTCGTAGGAAAGGGGCAGCTTGTTTTCTTGAACTGTGATGGTTAGCATTCAGCCCAAATTAATGTGTCACAAATGAGAGGCCAATGCTAACACATTTGAAATCAACATGGTAGATTTTCCTTCCACTCCTGCAATGGGTGAGGTAGTTTCTACATGTTTAAAACTCCAATTAACCCTTACCACACATGTACTCTTACATACATCTCTCCAGTGTTTATGAAGTTGTGCAAGTGTCCATGCAGATCTCTCTTGCACCTGACAATACACAGTCTCCAGAAGCACACTCTTAGCACACAGCCAGCAGCTTCTCCTGTACTGTCATGCTTACTATTCAGCACTGTGTGGTGTTTCAGATAGTAGTGTGTAACGCTAACACATTCAACATCAGCAAGGCTCATTTCCTTTGCTGTAGTCTAATCACTCACCCAGGTTCCCATGCTCATGGTCTCAAGTAGCTGTTAGGACATGTGCTCTTTTCTGCTTCTCTAAACTATAAGGAAAATGTGTCAGGCTGTTACAGTAATTATCACTTGCAAAACCACAGTAGTTAATGTGCTTTCAAATTGCCAATCAAATATCGTTTTCTGTCTAGAATCACACCATGAGTCTGTGTGCACACAGGAATTGTTGTAAGAGATTTAATTAGTGTTGCTGTTATTGTGTAAGACTTTCACTCGTAGGAAAGGGGCAGATAATATGATAGGATTTGAAAAGCTAAAAAAAATATAGTAATATATTTACATTACATAAAGGTATTTTTTTTTTAGTTTCTTTTAGGTATTGCTGAACAGCACTGAAATAAATTAAACATGCCTATAAAATCAAGAAAGAGAAAAGAACAGCAAAAACATCTATATTTGAAGACAACTGGACAACCCAAATTAGTTGAAGAACCTCATGTTGGAAAAAAGAAAAAGTCTTCTGGTAAGCAGACTAAGGATTTTTTTTTAAATATCTTCAAACAAAGAAAAAATATAAAAAATGTATCCACTGCAAATAGTGTTTCAAGTAGAAAACAACAAGACAATAGTGAGAAAATAGTAAATGCTAATGTACAATCAGAAGCAATAAAGAATAACTTAAGAAGAAAAACAGAATTTAAAAACATTCGTAGAAAAATGTTTCAGAGAAAAGTGATGTCCAATTTGCTAAAGGATGTGAAAAAATATAAGAAGAAAGCGACATTTTATAAGAGAAAGAATCATATTGAATCAATTGTTGCCAAGGCTTTGGAATTAAAAAGAAAACTATTCATTTTAATTTTGAACAGGATCCGTACATTAGATAAAATGGTCAATGTAATGAAGTCACAAAAAAAATAACTTTTGTAAAGTGTTCTTAGGAGAATGGATGCATAGTTCAAGTACTGAACCATTTTGTAATGAAGAGAGTTATCTTCAAAGTAATAGTTTGCTGCATGCAGTTGACACCAGAGGTCGTGCTTATGAAGTGACAAATGGTTGTGTAATGGAAAAGGAGAAAATGGTTCCAAGAAATGAGGAAGAAGTGTTGGCTGATGAGCTTATATGAAGACGTTCTAAAGCCCCAGTGTACACTTGGAATTGTAGTAGTATTTGTACTGTACGACAAGAATCTATTGATAAATTACGTGAGTTTCTAAGAGAATATACTAAAAAAAGTGTTAAACAGAAGATAAAGTTGCTTCAAAGACTAGATCCATGCAGAGTGAGAGAGAATACTGGTTTGCAAGGACATTCTCTGGCTTGTCTTTCTAGGAAAGTTTGTCAAAGTGTTATTCACCATTTTAGGATGCTGGCAGTACATCATACTGAAATGAGAAAGTTTGTGAGAAGATTGTATTTTGCTAAAAGTCCAGCACTAAAGTTAAATGAGTTGAATAGGGCTCTGTTCTGTGGATCTGTATCAGATGTAGAGAAGGTTACTGATGAAATTCAGTTGTGTTACTTTGGTCCAGAACAAGAAAGTGCAGGAAATGACACAGTTATTGAAGAAAATGTGAAAGAGAATGTAGAACCCACTGTTAGTAAAAATGTTGAAGATCAAATGACAAAATTTACTATCATCTCTAATGAAAGACCAAATATTACTTGTATTTGTTGCCGGAGAACCCATTATAAAAGTCAAACAAGGAATGTTGATCTCTATGAAAAAAGTGAAAAAGAAAATAATTATGAGTGGAAGGATTTTGCTACATATTTGTTTCTGGAAAATTGTTTTGATTTGGGTGAAGATCAGCGTATTTGTAAATATTGTTATAACAAGTTAGAAGAAAATAAAATGCCAGCTAGAGCTGTACATAATAATTTAGAATTGGTTGATATTCCTGCAGAACTTAGTGATTTAAATACATATGAGTCTATACTCATTCAATGTGTCCATCTGTTTCAGACTATAGTTCGTATGGAGCCCAAAACTGGCAAATTACCTCCTTCAGATTTACAAAGAGGTTTAAAAGGAAGAGTTGTCTATTTGCCGTTAGATTTGAAAAAAATATTGAAACAAATGATGCAGATAGTTTGGAAACTGAACCATTAGTTATTCTGGTTAATGGTGTACCTACAAAGAATAAGAACATTTGGCAGGAGCTAGTAGATGTACGAAAAGTACAAAGAGCAAATTTATATTTGAAAAGAAACAATAAATGGTATGAATCAATTTATATGGGTGAAAAGTTTTACTAGCAGAGACAGGAATACCAACTGGGCAAATTGAAAAATTGGACAAGTCAAAAAAAGAAGAAATTTATGAACATTTCAGCATACATCCTCTTCATTCTAAAGAAGTTAATGCAAACACTACTGATCTGTTTCAGATGAAAAAAGCAAAAGGAACTCCCGTGAGTGAATGGGAGGAATGTAAATGTAAATGTACAGATATTTATATAGCGCAAATCACCAACCGGTCTCTAAGCGCTTGCTTAGGGAACCCGTCCTGGTATTCCCCTGTGAGATAACCCAGCAGGGCATCCACAAGGTGAAAGCCAGGCATCCCGCCGCGAGGGGCCATTGTGGAGATTAAGCAAGCTATTGCCCAGAGTCGCAGAGTGTAAACCCATGAATCAAGTATGCACTGGAGCGAGAATTATCAAGTCCATGGACAATTTATGGACTCAAGACCCAGCCAAGCCGGGAATTGAACCCTGGTCCCGGGCTGACCTCTGCTTCCAGGTCTGCCTACTCTAACCAGTGAGCCACACTTCTCCACGGAGAGCTTGGAAGCTTGATGTTTTCCCCAGCTGTTTCCTACAGGAAAAGGTGGACGATATGATGAACGTCCAGTACAGAATCCTGCTTCTGAGTATCGGACTACAAGATTATATGCAGAAGATCCAAGATTTCGTCAAAGTATTCCTTATTTGTTCCATCTTTTATTTGAAAGTGACCTGTCTGCACTATCTTATGCAGTAAATCACATTTTAAAAAGTGGAGTACATCAACATAATGTGTCTGCAAAGGATTTTATGAACAAAGTGCAACAGCGAGATGATCATTTGGAATCACAATTGATGAATCTGATGGCTTGTCAGCGTGGAACTAATGAATATTGGTACCGACGCCATGGAGAATTGAAATGTATGTTACGGAATTTAGGAACTCCTACATGGTTCCTTACCCTAAGCTGTGCTGAGTACGCTTGGGATGATTTACTGGATTTTCTTCGAGAGGCAAATTCAAATATTGAAAACATCCAATACAAGACAGAGGAGAATTGTGCTCATTGGATCCGGTTAATGTTTGCAGATATTTCAATCATAGATTTGAGGCTATGATGTCCTTCATCTGCAATAAAAAAATCCACCTCTTGGAGAAGTTGTGGATTTCTTTTGGAGAAAAGAGTACCAAGCAAGAGGTGCTCCTCATATTCATATGCTGTTGTGGATCAAGGATGCCCCAAAATTTGGAACAGATTCTGATGATGCAGTTTTAAGTTTCATTGAAGAATATGCAACATGTGCTATACCTAAAAGCACAGAAGAGAAAAACTTAAAAGAGCAAGTTTTACGTTTCCAAAGTCATCGGTGTGGAAAATACTGTCGGCGAAAGTACAGGAGTAAAGATAAATTCTACACAAAATGTCAATTTGGATTTCCACGACCTGTTCTTTCAAAAGGAAGAGTAAACAGTTTTATGTCAGCTGTGCAACATACTATTACAAGAAAATCTCCAAAAAATACTTACAACCTAAGAAGAAAAGAAGAGTCAAAATTTATAAATGACTACAACCCAGTCATTTTATCCATGTGGAATGCTAACATGGATATTCAGTATGTAGCTGACAATTCTATTGCTGTTGCTCGGTATGTCACATCTTACATCACTAAATCTGAGAAAACGGAATTGAAAGAAATGTGGGAAGAGATTTCTCACGAGAAGACTGTCAGTAAGAAGCTATACATTTTCAGTTTAAAGATGTTATCGCATCGAGAAATTGGATCATACGAACGCTCAGATAGATTATCATCTGCAAGTCTTTACTCCAAATCCAGAAGCATTATTTGGGTAAGTTTAGGCCTTGCAGGAATGCAAAATCGGGTACTGAAATCTGTTTGAGAAATTGAATATTTAGCAGAGAACGAACCGGAAAGTACTGACATTTTGAAAACAAATATGTTGGACACATATTACCCAAAGAGAAGTCATTATCTTGAGAACATGTGTCTCTATGAAGTGCTGCAGAACTAAATTTTTACATGGAATGCCACAGAAGACATCAACAATGGAAAATATAAAGTCATTGGTGATGAAGGATGTTTGGTGAAACAAAAAAAAGGAAGTTTGATTAATCACAGGAAGCTGAGTTGCGACACTACTGAAAAAAAAGAATTTTACTAGTTAGCACTTTTACAGATGTTTAAACCATGGCGTTCAGAGGATGAATTACTTGGAGATTTTCACAGCTATGAAGATTCCTTTAATGCATGTAAAGATGGCATGGAATGCAGTACTTTCACAAATTATGTACAGATGTTAAATGAAGAAATTGAACAGGATGCTACAATTGCAGCTGAAGTAGCTAGAGACAGTTCTCAAGACAGTCAAAGTTCTGGAACGCTCAGTCAAGATCCCCTAGGACAACCAATCATAGAAAAGGAAGCTGCAATAGCCATGACTGAAACGGAAACAGCTATGAATCAAGCTCAGGAAGATTTAATAGACTTACCAAATTTGGAACAACAACTGCATGAAGAACAACAACAAATTTATGAAGAAGTCACAAAACAAATTGATGATGGATTACTACATGAAAATGAAGAGTGCTCATGCACATCATTTGAACCAATCAGAATGTATGTTAGTGGACAAGCTGGAACTGGAAACAGTTTCTTAATTAAAGTAATTAGAAGCTACCTACAGAAAAAAACTGATTCAACTTTGTCTTGTGTTGTTACTGCTCCAACTGGGTTAGCAGCATATAACATAAAAGGAATTACCTTACATCGTTTGCTAATGTTACCAGTGGAGCATGCGAACAAAATAGAATATCACAAGCTAACAGGAGAAGCATGTTTTGAAGTTTCAAGAGTGTTGAAGAAAATGCAAGTTCTCATTATTGATGAGGTGCGCATGGTATCAAACTTAATGCTTGCCTTTGCGCATTTAAGACTGCAGCAAATTCTAAAGAGAGACTATGACGTGTTATTTGGTGGAAAATATGTTATAGTTTTGGGGCATCTACTCCAGCTCACTCCAGTTAAAGGACAACCAGTGTTTAATACTGTTACACATGAAGACACGAATAATTCATTAGGAAGTATAGGTAATGTGAATATTTGGTCATTCTTTGAGTACAAAGAACTCATTACCAATATGCGGCAAGCAAATATGAAGATTATGCAAGTATTCTGAAAGATATCAGAATTGGACTACTCACAGAAAATGGCAGAAAAGCTTTACAGAGTCGATTGCTATGTAATTTGTTTCCAACAGAACAAATAGTTCCAGAGAAAATATACAAGAAAATTTCAGAAAAAGTACTGTAATCTGCTTAATGTCAACACTACATGAATGCGCTATATTCAATGAAGAACTTTTGAAATTGGAAAATGAAGAGATTAGGAACATGGAAGCAGTGGACAAAATACAGCATGAAGGAATAACTATTACATTGACAGGCAAATTGAAAAATAAATTGGATTCTCTAGAGAAAATGTTTTCGAAAACGGCTGGTTTAGAAAAGAATCTTTATGTATGTATGAACTGTCGAGTATTTTTAAGCCGTAATTTGGATGTAGAAAAAGGTTTAGTGAATGGAGCTATGGGTAAAGTTGTGGGTTTTGTGAAATACCAGAAAAAAGATGGAATTGAATTTTTTAAAATAAAATTTGATCAGATTGAAGAGGTTAAAGACATTAGTCGTTGTTCAGTTCGTTTTTTGCTTGTGAAAGACTTATATGTACGTAGGAAGCAGTTTCCTTTTTCTCTAGCATATGCTGTAACTATTCACAAATCTCAAGGATTAACTGTAGATAGTGCTTTTGTAAACATTGGATCTAGTGTGTTCAATTAAGGTATGGCATATGTTGCTTTGTCACGAGTGAAAACATTATCTGGTTTATTCATGATAGACTTTGATGACTCGAAAGTTAGTGCTGATGCAAATTGTGTAAAGGAGTATAATAGATTAAGAAGAAGAACCTATGCTCCTCATTTAGGTCAGTATCCTGTGTTTGAAAAATGTGTTGTTTGTCGGAAAAGGAGAATTGAGAATATCTGTAATGAGGATGGACAGAAGAGAAAACAAAAGGAGAGTGATGTGATTGCAAACAAAAAGAAAAAGGACAATGTTGAAGAGGTTGTTGGTTGTCATTTTGAAAATAGCTCTGGTGTCAACTGCTACGCTATTGTAGTGCTGAATGTTGTATTTTATCTTGAAAGTTTTCAGGAGCAGATAATACTAAATCATGCAAAAAGATTTTGTTCTCTGCTGAGTTTCCTTTATGAGAAGTTGAGTAATGATAAAACTAAAATAGAAAGTGCTTCTGATGTTAGAAATCTTTTAGATGTATGTTCTGGATGTACACAGTTTACACAACATGTCCAGCAAGATGCACAGGAATTCTTAATGTATATGCTTATGGTACTGGAAGATGAAGGGGTAGAAATAGAAAATATGTTTGGTCTGTCTTATAAATGGGAACATTGTTGTGAAAACTGTTTGTACACATGCAGCTCTAATGTTGATTCTGAAAGGTTCATATATTTATCATTACCAGAGAGTAAATCAGTGTCTTTTAGTAAATTAGTTAAAGATGCAAATCACAACATGGAATGTTCTCAATGTAAATCAGACATGTTATCAACGTTATTTTAAAATAAATATGGACAGTATATAATTTTAATGATGCAACGTTGTAGAGATGATGGAACAAAATTGGACACTTTAATAAAGAAGTTTACAGGAAACCAATTATCAATATCAGGAAAGACTTTTGTTGCAGTTGCAATAATTTTCCATGATGGACCTTCTATAACTTCTGGTCATTACACAGTTTATCTAAAATGTGAAAAAGGCTGGACACTGTGTAATGATTCTCAATTGATTTTCAAGCAACGTTTGCCTGCAGAATTACCATTTGGCCTCATGGAAAGGTAACTGTTTCTATTGTGGACTTCTTTGACAGATATTAATTTGGTGTATGTGCTTAAGCAACAAGTTTTACAGACGTTATTTATTGTAAATAGTTATTGTTTTTAGAAGATATTTTTAAAATATATATTACATTTCAATCAAGGTATTTTTTACTGAGGATAGATTCGGGTTTTTTTTAAACAATCTTTCTGATTGTTTTTTTTTTTTTGCCCTCTGTTAAGTGATGAATGCAATTGATTTCACGATTTACTGTGAAATTCATTATATTCTGAAAACAGCAAAAAAAGGGCAAAAATATGAAAATATGTGTACTGTATTCTAAAATGTATTGATAAATATTACTACTTTTTTTCTTTTTTTCAAATCGAGAAAGAAAACTTAGGAAATTGAATCCATTTTTTTGTAATTAAAAAAACCCATTTGTTTCTAATTAAGATATTTTGTTGGTCAGGTAAGTTTAAAAAATCTGTATTTGTCACCCCTTCACTTTCATGCTTCCTTTTCTTCATTTCTCCTCACTCTGCTTTTCTCATTCCCTTTCCCTCTCTTTCTTCTTCCTTTACTGCTCTTTCGTAAATCCCTTACTCCTTCTCTACTACTCCCCTAGGTTTACTGCCTCCATCACTATTTTTTCAACCATGTTTCTCTCCCTGTCTCTATATGTCTGAGTTATTCTAACTGCCTTACTCCTTCTCCTTGCTATCTGTCTCTGTGTCTGTCTCTCTCCCTTTGTCTGTCTTACCCTTAATTTCCTTATCATCTCTGGGGCAGATTTACAAGCCTCCTGCGCTACCACTACGTCACTTTTCAAGACGTACTGGTAGCGCAGGGGCCTCCTCCATATTTACAAGGAGAGGAAAAGCCACCCTGTGTAACTTTGCCTCTCCTCGTAAATACAGCCACTTCACACGCAGCACTGTGCGTTAAAGGGGCATTCAATGGATGTTGTTGTGGGTGTTCCCACGCAACACCCATAAAACCAGACACATCTCCAGATTTACGTGAAATCGTAACTCTGGAGATGCATGTGAATGCTACGCCATTGTAGAGGTAGTGTAGCGAGGCACAACGAGGAGAAAAGTTTTCATTTCTCCTATTTATTTCCTCTTTCAGTGCGTGCTGCATGCTACAGCACGCATTGAAAGAGGAAAAAGCCTCTTGTGATTCTTTTTGTACAGGAAGATGTCCCTTCTTGCAGAAGAACAATGTCCCCACCACGCAGGCATGCTTGCAGCATGGTGCAAGGGAGCCTGCGCCGGTGCATGGCTGCAGTTTGTGCGCCAGCGCAGGGGAAGCATAGAGATGCGACATATTCGTGTAAATATATTGCATCTTTGTGCTTCGAAACTAACGCAGCACGGCGCAGCAAAATTACTTGCTGCACCGTGCTGCGTTAATTTGTTATAAATCTGCCCCTCTGTTTCTACCACTCCTCCTCTCTCTATCACTCATTTTCCATCTATGTTAATTTTTTAACCTTCTCCATCATTCTCCTTCCCTCACCTTCCCTAACTGTCACTATCCTTTACTTATAGTCACTCCTATTCTCCTACTTCACTTTCTCCTGTCTGTATCTCACACCCCTTCACCTTTTCGCATTCTTTCCTTCACTCTCCCTCACTCTCCTTCTCTCATTGAAATCCTGACTCCCTTTCTCTCACTGCAGTTTCCAAAATCCCTCCATCCCCAGCGCAGGGAATGTACACGTTACTGAATAATGGACGGATGTTGAGAGATCTGGAGCATGGTGAATCTGCAGCCGCAGATGAATTGCTCGGCTGAGATGGTCCAGGTAGAGGGTTCTCCCTTAGGGCTCTTGTGCTTTCGCGTGCATACCGAATTGGTCGCATCCCCTCTAGACAGGAGAGTTCCGCAAATTGTGCAAGTGACCTTAGGAGCATTCACTTTTTTTTGTCCCTCAGGGAAAGTGAAAAAATTCCAAATGAAAGAGTTCTTCTATTTACTCTTTCTGGGTGGTTCTTGAAAGGTCCTCACTGTCTGAGGATGACTGGACTTCTGCCATTTTACTGGAGTAGCTCTTCAGCAACCTTCTCTCAGGAAGTAAGTAGAAATAGTGAGGGGAGTGGGAGTGGGTGTGGTTTTTGAAGATTCTGGAACAAACTAATATGAACCAATAAAAAGTGTTGTTTTGTAATCACATGACATTCCGTGCGCGCAAGGCGGGGAAAAATCATTAAAAAAAATAGAATAATAAAAAAAAAGGTTTAGAAGTTAGGTGGCTCTAAAAAGAGCCGTTGTGTTAATAGAGGGACAGAGGAAAAAAAGAATGGCAAAAATTATAGGGTGCTGCACGTGTGCTGCTGTATCTTGCTCTCTATTAGGGGTATGCTGGTATCCCCTATACAGAGAAGAGCATTGCACTTATTGCACCTTATAAGCACCCTCTTAAACAGAGGGTGGATATCCAGAGGAGCAGAAGAAGGTGAAGGTGCCGCCGCAGATGAAGTGCTCGGCTGAGCTGCCGATGGTGTGCTCGGCTGAGCTGCTGCGAATGTGCTCGGTTGAGCTGCTGGAGGGTTTTCTCTAGCAGCTCGAGCATAAGCCACAGGATGTACATCTCTAACGTGCCTGATCATAGTGAAGACACTAAAAGAGTACTTCTTTTTAGGATCTCCTCTAGATAAGACACAATCACAAAGAGTGCAGGTGACTTTTGGAGCATTCACCTTCTTTTGCCCCTGTGGAAAGGTAAAAAATTGCCAGATGAAAGAGTCTTTTTGTTTCCTCTGTCTTTGTGGCACAGGGGTCTTCTACTCACTGTAAGTATGAGTGACTGTACAGGTGAGTGAGTGGAGATGTATGTAGACCTAAGAGTCAATGAGTCGGTATGTAGTTATTGGTTTTGGAGTATCTATGGTTTTCAAAATGGCAGTTGAAAATTTTGAGTCGGTGTACCTAAGGTTATATTAGGGTGTGAGAAAATGCACTAATTTTTCACATGGATGACGTCATCAGTGATGTCATCAGTGATGCCATTTGAGATGTCATCATTGATGTCATCAGTGATGTCACTGACCATGTCATGAGTGATGTAATATGTGATGTCATCAGCAGTGGATTGCGGTCGCGCGAGTTATAGTTAGCTGAACTAAATATAACGGGGGAATTTCAATGGTTTTTTACGAGTGAAATGTCCAGCTAACTATAACATGTGTGAAACCTATGGTTTTTTCAGTGAATATATATATATATATATATATATATATATATGTATATATATATATATATATATATATATATATATATATATATATTTTTTTTCAAAGTTTCCCCCGGACTGAGACCGCACTCCAACACCAGGTTGGTACAACCTTTTATTTCACAGCCTGCAGCTTCCAGTCCCCTATTACTGCCCTCGGCCTGATGCGTTTCGAAGCGTTAAGCTTCTCTTCAGAGGCCCGTATCAGCAGTCCTTTAATCACCATACCATCATCCCCTGCGTGATTTAAACATTTCTTGGCTTCCGGTGTGCCATCTCGATAGATCTCTCCTTTCACAATGCACGCTGGGATCTGTAGTTATTGGTCTTAGTATAATTGCCCTCCATTGGGTTTGACTGTTGATGCGCGATACAGGACACAATTATTCACCCTCCATTGAGTTTCAGGACTGAACTCTGCATGCTGACAATAATAACCTGCTGTGCATATCTCTCTCTATATATATATATATATATATATATATATTCAGTGAAAAAACCATAGGTTTCACACATGTTATAGTTAGCTGGACATTTTACTCGTAAAAAACCAATGAAATTGCCCCGTTATAGTTAGTTCAGCTAACTATAACTCACACGCCCGCAATGCACTGCTGATGACGTCACATATTACATCACTCATGACATGGTCAGTGACATCACTCATGACATCACTGATGACATCTCAAATGACATCACTGATGACACCATCCAGTGAATGTGTGTTTTTCTGAAAATTAAATATGTTTTATATATGTATATCTCAAGGTCGATCGAACAATAAATGGGTATATTACTGTCTAAATGGATGATTTCTTTTTGAAAAATTTATTGTGTAACTGACTGATTAAGTGTATCAAGTGAATACATAGCTTAGTGAGTAATGTTTAAATATATAAATATCTGTATCAGTCTCTCACTTTGTGTTTAAGTGGCTGCATGGGTTGGTTTGTAGCTACATGGGTGTCTATATAGGATATTAGTTGCTTTTTTGAGTATCAGTCTGAGTGTTTGCATGGTTCGCTGGGGGGTATTACGTAGTGCATAGGTGCATGAATGATTGACTCACTGTTTGTATGTGTTGATCAGAGCATGTGTGCAGGACTGCATGGGTGGATGAGTGTGTGTATGGGTGTGTTAGTGAGTGAATGACTGTCTCAATAGTGTCTTTATGAGTATCTACATATGTTTTAAACTAGTATATGTGACTATTGGTGTATATAAGTGAGTATATGTGAGAGTGAGAGATTGAAAGAGTTCCTGTATGAATAAGTATGTGTTTCTATAAGTGATTGATTAAAAGACTAAGTATGTGTAAGTTTCCGTAGAAGTAAGTGTGGTGGTGTGTGTATAACTGTATATGCAAGTAAATGTATGTTTGATTCTTTATTAGCATGAGTGACTATGTGTGTGAGTAACTCTATGGATGAGTGGCATTGTGTAACAGGATGTATAGGTGTATGAGTACATATGATGAGTTATTACATGTATGAGTGACTGTATAGGACTGTTGGTGAATGAGTGGATGTGTATGTGGATCTTAGAATTACTGAAGAGGTTGTTGTAACTGGTATTGGTATGTCCATTGTTTTGAAAAGTTTAGTCTCTATTTTTGAATGTGTGTATCAAAGGTTATATTAGGGTGAGAGGAGGTCTGCCACTCTATCACAAGGATGATGTCATCAGTGATGTCATTAGTGATGTCATTTGAGATGTCATCAGTGATGTCATGAGTGATGTCACTGACCATGTCATGAGTGATGTAATATGTGACGTCATCAGCAGTGCATTGCGGGCGTGCGAGTTATAGTTAGCTGAACTAACTATAACGGGGCAATTTCATTGGTTTTTTACGAGTAAAATGTCCAGCTAACTATAACATGTGTGAAACCTATGGTTTTTTCACTGAATTTCTAAGGTTTTTTAAATGCTAATTCCTAACTATAACGTGTGTGAAACCCTTGGTTTTTTCAGTGAATTTGCAAGGTTTTTTAAATGCTAATTCCTAACTATAACCTGTGTGAAACCTATGGTTTTTTCAGTGAATTTGCAAGGTTTTTTAAATGCTAATCCCTAATTATTTTGTTTTTGAAACCTATGTTTTTTTCTGAGAATTTGTATGTTTTTTTATATGCTAAGTTATGTATTTTTAATGTAAGATATTTTTTTTTATTTAAATAAAATTACTTTATATTCATTTATATATTATCTGGTTTTTTTTCTAAATTATTTTTTAAATAATTCAATTTGGATATTTTTTTTTTATAATTTTTTTAATTATTTAATGTCCTCTTTTTTTTTTTTTTTTTTAATTTATAAATTCTTGGGGTGCGCGCTCTGAGCGCGCACCTCGTACTATTTCGTATGTTTTTTATGAATTCCGGCGTACGTTATTTACGTACGCAAATATACTTATTGGTGCGCGCTGGGTGCGCGCACCCAGTACGTATGCGTACGTACGTACGCATGCGTCCTACGCCCTCGACGCGGTTTACTTCCGCATACGCTAAAATTACGCGCAATAACGGTCGCGTATACGCGTGTTAAACGTATGCGCGCTAGGTGCGCGTATATGACGTATGCACCTGCGCGTTTACGCGTTCGTGCATACGTCATCACGGGGTGCGCGCACGGAGCTTGCGCAGTGCGCGCACCTCGGGTTTATACATAATAAAACAACATTTCTTATTGGTTTTCATTACTTTCAGTTTCTAATTGTTTCAATACCACACCCAATCCCCTCATGGCAAGTCATGTGATCAAGAATCATCACTTATGATTGGTTTGAAGTACTTTCTGTTCCAGATTCTTCCCAAACCACACCTACTCCCCTCATTATTAGTTCTGATTCCTTTGGAGAAGGAGCTATTCTGTTGTTGAGAGACAATGGCTGAACAGCAACCTACTTCAGACAGTGAGCAGGACACTCTTGAGAGGCAGAGGAACAGGAAGCAGAAAGACAGCTTTGTATGGCAGTTTTTTACTTTTCCCAAGGATGAGAAAAAGGTAAATGCACCAAAAGTTACATGTGTACTTTGTAATAAAGTCTTATCTCGTGGGAATCCTAACAAGAAATATTCTTTTAGCATTCACACTATGTTGAGACATGTTTACAAAATGCACCCAGTATCTTATCGTCGAGCTTCTGGAGAAAACCCTCCACCTGCTCAGCCGACGACATCAGCAGCAGCTCAGCCGAGCACATCTTCGGCAGCTCAGGGGAGCACTTCAGCTGCGATGGTGCCTTCACCTGTTTCTTTACCTCTTGTTGGTCCACCTTGTTTGGCAAGGTTGTCTACACGGTGCACTGATTGCGGTTCTCTTATTTCTGTGGGGGAGACCAGTCTTGATCTCCTTCAGAGAAAATTTGATGCACATTCATGCACTAGGCCATAGATGTTTTTTCTTTTTTTGCGTTTTTCTCTTCCTGTTTCCCTCCATTAACTCAAGGGCTCTTTTAAGAGCCACTTATAAACTTAACCAATCAAATTTTTTTTTGAAAATTTTTTTTGAAATTTTTTTGAGGTGCGCGCACCCTGCGCGCACCCAAGGTTTTTTATTTATTTATTTATTTATTTTTTTTTTTTTTTTAGAGACTCCCCCTTTTTCCTACTAATGCAACTGTGAAATCACCAGAGCAAAACGCAACAAATCTCTTCCTGTAATTCCTATTTGCACACAAAGTCATGTTTTCACATTAGTCACAAAACGAAAAATCTTTGCCAATTAGAATGCACACTTACTGCTCTTTTTTGTTGGCAAGTGAAAATCACTTTTACAGACTGACACATTATGAATCCACTTTTCAGATTTTTTTAAATGCACATGTCCAGACTGCTTTTTCAGACCACAAACCATGTGTATGCTGGGTGACTGCCTACACTCCAGCAAGGGCAACCAGCCTTAGTGATGCTGAATGTATTTGCATTACAGACTGAAACCTCAAAACCCCACAGCACATTATCAGAGCCAGGACCTCTGTTCTCTACACCTCTCTCCACTCAGCAGAACCAGATAATGGCAATCTTTCCCTCTATTTTTCCACACATATACATGTTAATTTCAAATCTCACTGCTTCCCCCTTTTTTTCAAATGTAATCACACATTTCTATTGCTTGAAAACCAACCCTTTTCCAAAAGTACCCTTCCCCCTACTTCACTTCTGCCTAGTTCCCTTCCCCCAACTTGACTTCTGCCTGCTACCATAGCAACAGCTCATGGAACACTGCTGTGTGGAGTTAGGTCAGAAGTTCGCCACACAATGTTTCAATTCCACAGAGCAAGAGTGCTTGACTTTTCAAACCTTACAGCAAATCCATAGTACTGTTCTTTGGTAACACATTTTTCTGAACCAATACAAAACATGCTTCTATTATTTTACACATACAGCCTAGTTTTTAGTGTAGAATGCTATGAAACAGCCAATCAGTTCTTCTTTTTTTATAAAAAATATGTATGCCTCCATTTCCAAACTGTCTTTCATTTCTTTTTACCATTCTACTGAATAACACCTCCTGAGTGCATCCAGATCTCCTTTGAAGATGTTCACAGTGTGGATTGTAGGACACAGCTATGTCTTCTGGAGTGAAAAATTTGCAGAGAAAAGAGGTATGGTGAGAGACCTTGCTTTGCCAAATGTAGACATCAAGTGGATTGGTCAGAGAGGGTTAAAGTGGCACCAATTAATGCCTTTGGTGAAAACCTTTCAACATCTCCCACAGCCTAACCTTATTATTGTGCACTGTGGTGGTAATGATCTAGGCACTTTAACTGGGGTAGGTTTGGAAATGCTTATTAAGGACACCTTTGTGCAATTGATGTCGCTTTTTCCACAAACTGCCTTTGTATATTCTAACATATGCCAAAGGCAAAAGTGGAACTGGTCCAACCAATTTTGTCCGCAGATTGACAAAGCAAGGAAGCACGTCAACAAATCTATTTCTGCTTTCCTCAGAGACTATGGTATGGGTTCCATTTACCACAACAACTTGCGTTACGACATGCAAGACATTTATAGAGGAGATGGTGTGCACTTCAATGATGAAGGGAACAGAGTCTTCCTCTTAAACCTCAGACTCTGCGTCGGTACTTACTTGTAGGTACCGAAAAACAAACAATAAACACAAGGGCTCTTTTTAGAGCCACCTTATATCTAAACACTTAAATGCAATTTTTTTAAAATTTCTTTTTTTTTTTCCGGGTGCGCGCAGGGTGCGCGCACCCGGCGATATTTTTTTACAAAATATTATTCTTTTTTTTTGCCCTACAAGGTCCTACTTTGACCCCCTTACAATGCCTACTGGGTCTATTTCTACCCACTCTGCCCCCTTTTCAAGTGCTCCCCCTTTGTTTATCACCCCCTCTTTATGCGATAGACAAAATGGCTGCCGCCGCTTCCTGACTTCCACCGATTCGAATGTTTACTAAGATCTAACAACCAATCAGAATTGCGCTCGCGCACGGCAAGGTGCGCGCACCCAGCGCGCACGCTGCGCGCTTACAAATATATATATTAATTCAAAGGCTATTTTCTCAGAATCTACTGAACAGATTTACACCAAACCTACAAAAGGCACTTCCTTGACCTAGGGACTACCTCTCTGCCAAATTTTGAGTAATTCTGTTCAGCCGTTCGGGCTGTAGCTCGTTCTAAAGGTCCTATGGAAAAATGCATGGGAAAAACGCGTTTTGGGACCCCCCTTTTATCTCAGCCCCCGCTTGACGGATCCCCCCGAGACTTTCAGGGTAGGAGCGGAGCGTAGCGCCCCACCTATTTTGAGAAATTCGCGAGGATTCGTCGACCGGCGCCAAAGTTATTCAAAATAGAATGTTGAGGTTTTCCTATGGAAACGTGGTCCTAACTATAACTACCTACTGGCGACCGCCAGTAGGTAATATATATATATATATATATATATATATATATATATATGGCAGCAGGAACCTCCCTCATAGAGAAAGGAAGAGGCCACATGGGAAATTCAGTTTGGAGACTTTATTGGAGCAACAGGTAAGCATGATCCATTTTGGCCAGTAGGGCCTTCCTCAGATGCTGCTGTTGAGAAGGAACACAGTCTCACCCTCGCTTACATTAGTCTTCCAGTCTTCTCATTGGTGAGAACAGGCACCATCCCCCAATCATGTGATCACACACCTTAAGCAGCACTGTTGGCACTCCAACTTCCAAGATGCTTTACTATTGGTATGGTGTTGTGTGGGGAAATAGAAATGAATCCATATGGGCAGGCGTCTTGCAAGGCGAAGCGCTGTGTGCCAAACTACAATCCTAAGGCTCCTTGGGTCCCTGTATACGCTCCAACCCCTAAGAAGCAAGTTTGCCGGGCCGTGAGATGACTATGAATTATTCAAAACTCCATATATATATATTTTAAAAAATGTGAATAATTTTTAGTGAAGAAAACTATATTCATTTTTTTTTTTTTTTAAATATTATACAGAAGTCGCGCACCCTACACAATAGCTGCGTGCAATCCGGTAGCCATTTTCAAAAGTCATGCTGGGGTCGCGACTTCTGCATAATTTGTAAAGTATGAAATATCTTTAAATTAATTATAAATAAAAGTTTTCCTTTAAGTGTTTGTCTAAATTTATTAATAAAATTTTGACAATCAGTCGCCAGTAGGTAGTTATAGTTAGGACCTATTTTCCATAGGAAATCTGCAACATTCTATTTGGAATAACGTTGGCGCCGATTGACGAATCTTCTCAAAATTTTCCAAACTTTTGGCCAGCACCGGTCTGCTCCTATCCTAAAAATTTCACAGTGATTCGTCGGGGGCTGAGAAAAAAGGGGGTCCCAAAACGCGTTTTCCCCCATGCATTTTCCCATAGGACCTGTTGACGCAGCTACAGCCCGAACTGCTGAATGGAATTACACCAAATTTGGCAAAGAGGTAGTCCTCAAATCAGACTCGTGCCTTTTGCTTTCATGTAAATCTCTTCAGTAGTTCCTGAAAAAATCATAGTTGAAAAGTTAGATATATCTGGGCGGAGCCTAACCACACATCTCATCGTGAGATCTTATTGGCTGTCAGTACTTCATCCAAAAATTGTTGGCAGCCATCTTGGGACCAATATACATGATAGCAACTCATTAAAACGCATTACAGTTAATAGAAGGTTTTAAGACTTTAGTTACATTATAAATCATTTGTTGATGGTACCATACTAATTTTAGGAATTGTGGTGTGTTCTAAGGTGATTTCACCATGTGAAAAAGCCTTCTGCTGTGATATCAAGAATCATGTTTGAGAGAAAACTATTTTCTCATGCTTTTCCCACAGAGGTTTGGAAGGTGATCTATAAGCTAAACTGAGAGCATATTTTCTGTAAATTCACATTATCTTTCTCAGTCACCTGAGAATGAAGTCTGTCATTCTCAGTAAAACATATACATCCAACAAGGTCAGAGACTGTCAGTTGATTCCTTTGTGTTCTACTGCAGCTGCCCAGAGTGTTCCAAAGAACAACTAGAGCGCTAACAGTCTTACTCATGACACACGTATTGCACACCTGAAGCCATCTTGATTGGAATAAAGTGGTAACTCTTAAAACATTTAATTTAAAAAGGAACAAAATGAGGGGGTTCATTTTGCCATAGTAAGTATGATTAGTGCTGCAGAAAGAAAAATTAGGGAACATTTTGAGTGACTTCTCAAATCCTCTTCTATTTCATTAAACAATTCTGACATGCAGACTGAAACATGCACTTTCAATACCAGCAGTAGACTTCCCTCATGAGCAGTAGCTTTACTACAGTGATCTAATAAGCAACTAGAGTGCTAACATTCTGAATTTATGGCAAATGTGTGACACATCTGAATGCCTTCTTGATGGAATCAAAGTAAAAAACTGAAAGTATTTCCTACTGAGGAGACTGTAGTAAATGAGGAAATTAGGAAACTTAATAACAAATAAGTCTCCCCAAAGGGCCACCAGAGACAAAAGAGCCCAAATGTAGCACAGATATTACCCAGATGTAGCCCAAGTATAGCCCAATGACAGAATGTCCCAGAGTGTTCTAACAAACAACTAGAGTGCTAACAGTCTTACTTATGACAAAAGTATGGCACACCTGAAGCCATCTTGATTGGAATAAAGTGGTAACACTTAAAACATTTAATTTACAAAGGAACAAAATGAGGGGGTTCATTTTGCCATAGAAAGCATGATTAGTGCTGCAGAAAGAAAAATTAGGGCACATTTTGACTGACTTCTCAAATCCTCCTCTATTTTATTAAATAATTCTGATATGCAGACTGAAACATGCACTTTTAATACAAGCAGCAGACTTACGTGGTGAGCGGTAGCATTACTACAGTGATCTAATGAGCAACTAGAGTGCTAACATTCAGAATTTATGGCAAATGTGTGACATATCTGAATACCTTCTTGATGGAATCAAAGTAAAAAACTGAAAGCATTTCCTACTGAGGAGACTGCAGTAAATGAGAAAATTAGGAAACTTCATAACAAATAAATCTCCCAAGATCGCCACCAGCGACAAAAGAGCCCAAATGCAGCATAAATATCACCCAGATGTAGCCCACATGTAGCCCAATGACAGAAGTGTGCAAAACACTTACTTTTTGTGTGTTTGCAGTTTAATATAGTGCAGACTTGTCAGGTATTGGAGTGCTTTACATGAGCATTGGTTACATCACACAAGATCAAATTCATTTTGGTTGTAGACATGGGGAGATTAAGTGAGTTGACCAGAATCACAGAATGTTGAGCTGAAGCAGAAACTCCAACCTGGTTCCCCAGTTGCAAAGTCTGCAGCTCTGGAAGTAACACCACATCCTCTCCCCTAGGTGCAAGATTTAATCAAGTGGTCAACTGGATAAAAAAACATAAAGATTACAATTAATCTAAAAGTTTTTTGTCGCTATTTGAAAACTCAGAAAATATGTCCTCATTTTAGTTTTTTAGAGCACTAACCATAATTTTAATGCAAATAAGACCCTATCATATATGTAATTTCTAAAGGAAATGCTCTAGGTATTAAAGTTTTGATTACATCAAAATGACGTCAGGTGTTTCACACTTTTGTAATAAATATAGAATGTTAGCAATCTAGTTGTTCATTGGGATACTGTTGAGAGGCAGAGGCCAGGGGCAAGGACTTTGAAAATTGAAGGCAGATAGGAGAGTGCAGAGGCAACAATTTGACCACACTGGGCAGGCAGGAAGGGCAGTGGCAGCACAACAGACTATGGAGGGCAGTGGAAAGGGGGGCAGGGGCAACAAACCAACAATACAGGACTGGCAAGAGTGGCTGTGCCAATATAATAGACCATTGCGGGCAGAAGGAAGAGGCAGTGGTAGTACAACCATACATGCCAACAGACCCGTTTCAGCCAGGAAACGTCCAATGTTTTTAAGCTCAAATGGGCTTTATTTGATCTGTCTCCTGTCTACAATCTCCTCTTTTTCAATGTAACTCAAAGGGGAAAATCTATACCCCAGTTTTTTTTCAAAATCTCCCTCTTACCAAGTTCAAAATGTTCGCAAGTATGGTACATTGGATCATGGTAGGCAGAAGGAATTGGAGTAGGGACATGGACTCGGGTAACAGAGGACAGGAGGGACATGAAGAGGTGCACCAAACTGACCCTACAGGGCAGGCATCAGGGTTTGCAGCAGAACAATACACCGCACAGGTCATGCGGGACGGGAGTGCAGCACAACAATCCATAGAAATCAATAGGGTGGGGACAGGACCATGCACATGGACAACAGAGAACAAAGGGGAAAGAGGCAATGGTAGCTAGCTGACCATAATGGACAGACAGGAGAGAAAGCTGCAGCATAACAGACCATAAAGGGCAGGAGGGACAGATCAGGGGCATTACAATGGAACAGACAAGCCAGGAGGGAGGGAATAGGGGTCTGCACATGGAAACAGAGGGCTGGGGGCAAGGGGGCATGGCAGGAGCAGCAAGATGACCATGGAGGTCAGGCAGGATGGGAACTAGAAACAAGACACACCATGGAGAGCAACATTGAGACTGTGATGGCATACACACAGACCATGGAGTGCACTGTAACAACACCCCGTGAATATGTCATGCTTCACTTGCCTTCACACGGGTTATATTGCCCTATATAACGTGCCTTCCTCGATGCCTATGTTATAACGCACAGCGCTATGCCATACATATTACAATCTGGGATCCATATCTTTGTCACAGTGCATATGCAACGTTACACTCCCCAGCACATATTTTATATTACAACTTTAGAGACTAGCTAGGTTACACAACACTGCCCTGTGCATATTACACTCCAAGGCGCATATCGCATAGCACGCGATAGTGCCTGTGCTATCTCGCGCTCTCCAATGAATCTGTAACTGCGCACAATGTATTGCATTTTATATTTCGCGCCCCGGTTCATCTTATATCACACTTTTTGGTGCATAGTTTATACCATATACTATATCTAGTTTTCATTTTCAATCGTGCTCTCAGGACTATGTTCTATATAACACTGCGTCCACCTACCCTTTTCACGGGCATTACATTTTGCGATGGGGGTGGAGGGTCAGGGGGTGTTTCTGCCAAGTGAGCCCGGAGTCACAGTCACAAACGTCCTCTTCTTCCTGAATAAAAGTGAGATTATGCTGCATACTTGTTCATATTTTAAGTAGTTCGCACAGACACACATTTTAAAAACAATAAAGTTCCTAATACCCACCTTCTATGAACAGTTAGCTTGCTGCCCAATCCACCTCCTCCCTATCCTCTGTTGTCTGAATCCATGGACTAGCCTCCTCCCTCCTGCCATGCATGGTCTGATGTGCTGCCACTGCCCTCCATTTAGCATGATGTACCAGTCCACTCCTCCTGAACTCCATTGCCCAATTCTATGGCCCATCATTGACCTCCTGCTTAGCCTCTGTGCTTAGCTTGCTGCCCCTATTCTACCGTCCCCCTGCCCTCCGATGTCTTTGTTCGTGCCTCTGCTCCATCCTTTTTGCCCACCATGTTCCATGGACCTGCCACTCCTATCTACTCTGAGTGTTCTGTTGAGCTGCCACTCCCCTCCCACCTGCCTAGCATTGTCAGATGACTGTAACCTGTCCCTACCACCTACACCCTGCCTGTTGACATGTCATGCCCCTATCCCCTTCCTCCTGTCCTCCATGGTCCATTTTTCTGCCACACCCTTCTGCCCTCCCTGGTCTGTTGTGCTGCAGCTGCTCCTCCTGCCTGCCCCACGCGGTCTGTTGTGAGGCCCCTTCCCCTGAACTCTCTTGTCTGTGCCCAGGTCCTGACCCTCCCTTCTATCCTCCATGGTCCTTTGTGCATGCCCCTGCACCCTCCTTCTTGCCCATCATAGCCATTGTGCTGCCACTAACCCTCCCACTTCCCATGCATGGTCTTCTGTGCTGCCATGGCCCCTCCCACCTTCCCTGTGTGGTCAGCTAGCTGCCCCTGACCCGCTCCCACCTGCACATGGGCTAGAGAGTGTCATAGCATATGCACTAGCTAGTGGAATACAACACAGAGGTGTGTGGCACTTGGTGGGCAATGGTGGGTGTAACACAGCATTGGGCTCAGCCAGGAGCATGCTGTGACTCTCAAGTGAGGTTTGTCTCCTTTCCAGAGAGTAAAATAAAAAGTATTACACATCCGGCGGTGGATGTGTGTTTTATTAACAGTGAGGGGGGTTTCTTGCATAGTTTGGTTGAATTTTTGTTGAATCCCCTTTGAATGGCTTGGTGTGCGTGTGTATTAAATGTGCGCGTCAATAGCTAACCATGTTTGTATAAATAAACGACAAGGGTGTCTACTTGGAGGGTACCCACCGACGGGGGCGCCGGGATTAGGCACAGTAGGGCATCAGACACGTCAGAGCTTCACTTACGGTATAAATACATACCACGTAGATTCATTGTATGCATAGTCGCCTTTTAATGAATATCACGCAAATCGTCATGGTGATAGGTACATACGGTTTGTCCAGCATGTCCTAGGTGTTTCTATAAATATATATATTTTTTTAAATAATAAAAAACAAAGGCCGGCCCCGGGGGATGGAGTCCCCGGGGCCATAAGTGGACTGAGGAGGAGGGGCAACGCAGACCCCTCCTAAAGAATTAAAAAAAAAAAGGCCATGACCCGGGGGTTGGGGTCCCCGGGGCCGATTAAGGCCTTGGGAGGGCCAAATGTATTTTTTTCAGCCAAACAAATTAGGGTGCAGGTCCTGGGGGATGGGGTCTCCAGGGCCAATAAATTAGAAAAAGAAGGGGGGCCACACAGCCCTCCTTCTTAAAAAAATAAAAAAAAATAAAAGACCGGCATCATGCTGGATGCCACGCCCCCTCCTTGCAGCACTCTGCAAACGCGCCCCCTGGCCAGTTGTAAGTTGGGGAATTAATTCCCCTTCAATACTGAGGGTCCCTGCAGGCCAACTAGCCCAACAGGTATCTCCAGTATGCGCCAGGGAGCTGCGTTGCAGACAGGTGTTCTGAGGCCACGCCCCTTTTTACACATCTATGCAACGCAGCTCTGTGGCGCTTACTGGAGGGACCTAGTGGGCTAGTTTGACCCTAGGAACCCTTAGGATTCAAGGGGACTTAATCTCTCAACTTAGAACGGCCACAGGGCGCATTTACACAGTGGTGAAGGGAGGGGACGGGGCCTTAGGTGACGTGTGCAAACACGCCCTGTGGCGCATTTTAAGTTGGGGAAATAATTCCCTTTCAATCCTGAGGGACACTGGGGGCCTACTAGCCCACCAGGTGCTTCCAGTAAGCGCCACTGCTCTGCGTTGTAGAGAGGTGGTGCAGGCCATACCCCTTTTTACACCTCTCTGCAATGGCGCTTACTGGACGTACCTAGTGGGCTATTTTGCCCCTAGGGATACTCAGGATTCAAGGGGACTTAATCTCCCAACTTAAAAAACTGCCACAGGGCGTGTTTACACAGTGGGGAAGGGAGGGGACGGGGCCTGAGGTGACGTACGCAAACACGCCCTATGGCGCGTTTTAAGTTGGGGAAATAATTCCCCTTCAATCCTGAGGGCCCCTGTGGACTAACTAGCCCACCAGGTGCTTCCAGTAAGCGCCACTGAGTCACGTTGCAGAGAGGTGGTCCAGGCCATGGCACTTTTTACACCTCTCTGCAACGCATCTCTGTGGCACTTACTGGACGTACCTAGTGGTCTAGTTGGACCCTAGGGACCCTCAGGATTCAAGGGGACTTAATCTCCCAACTTAAAACAGCCACAGGGAGTGTTTACACAGTGGGGAAGGGAGGGGACGGGGCCTGAGGTGACGTGTGCAAACACGCCCTGTTGCGCGTTTTAAGAGGTAGTTTTAATCCCCTGTCCTGTTATATACTAGGGGCTTACAGAGGAGGTCATCACAGGGGGACCCCAACGCATAGTGTTCCCTAGTGTATGTAGGTGTTTTCACTGTATTCTGACTGTCTTTTAATATAGCACTGGCTCTAGGACTGGTTAGTCAGACTCAGTTACCACCAGTATCCGTCTGAAAAAGTTGAGGGTACAGGATGATTTTGCAACAAGGCTTCTTTCTGCTCTTCTGTTTGTTCTTTCTGCACCTTATTCTTCTTCCTGCACTTTTCTTCGTCTTTGAGGGCTTCTGTTGCTTCTTTCTGCATTTCTTTTTTTTCTTTCTGTGCGTTTTTTCTTCTTTCTTCACATGTCCTATCTCTGTAGGCATAGTTAGAAATTAGATTTTAAAAAACCTTTGAAATTCACTGAAAAAACCATAGGTTTCAGGCACGTTATAGTTAGGAATTAGCATTTAAAAAACCTTAGAAATTCACTGAAAAAAACATAGGTTTCAGGGGCGTTATAGTTAGCTGGACTTTTCACTCATACAAAACCATTGAAATTCCCCCGCTATAGTTAGTTCAGCTAACTATAACACGCGTGCCCGCAATGCACTGCTGATGACATCACAAATTACATCACTCATGACATGGTCAGTGACATCACTCATGACATCACTCATGACATCTCCAATGACATCACTGATGACATCATCCTTGTGATAGAGTGGCAGACCTCCTCTCCCCCTAATATAACCTTTGATACACACATTCAAAAATAGAAGAAAAAAAAAATCAAAACATTGGACATACCAATACCAGTTACAACAACCTATTCAGTAATTCTAAGATCCACATACACATCCACTCATTCACCAACAGTCCTATACAGTCACTCATACATGTACTCACTCATCATATGTACTCATACACCTATACATCCTGTTACACAATGCCACTCATCCATAGAGTTACTCACACACATAGTCACTCATGCTAATGAAGAATCAAACATCTATTTACTTGCATATACACTTATACACACACCACCACACTTACTTCTACAGAAACTTACACATACTTAGTCTTTTAAACAATCACTTATAGAAACACATACTTATTCATACAGGAACTCTTTAAATCTCTCACTATCACATATACTCACTTATATACACCAATAGTCAAATATACTAGTTTAAAATATATGTAGTTACTCATAAAGACACAATTGAGACAGTCATTCACTCACTAACACACCCATGCACACACTAATCCACCCATACAGTCCTGCACACATGCTGTCTTCAACACATACAAACAGTGAGTCACTCATTCATACACCTATGCACTACGTGATACCCCCACCGAACCATACAGACACTCAGACACTCATACTGATACTCAAAAAACCAACTAATAGCCTATATAGACTCATGTAGCTACTCACCAACCCATGCAGCCACTTATACACAAAGTGAGAGACTGATACAGATATTTACATATTTAAGCATTACTCACTAAGCCATGTATTCACTAAGATACACTTAAGCAGTCAGTTATACAATCAATTTTTCAAAAACAAATCATCCATTTAGACACTTATATACCCATTTATTCTTCCATCGACCTTGAGATATACGTATATAAAACATATGTAATTTTCAGAAAAACACACATTCACTGGATGATGTCATCAGTTATGTCATCAGTGATGTCATTTGAGATGTCATCAGTGATGTCATGAGTGATGTCACTGACCATGACAGCTCCCCGAACACGCTCACCGCGCTCCCAAACAAGAAAAAGCCATCGCGAACAAGCGCCCCAAGCAACTACACAAGCTCGCGAAGCTACGCGTAGGTCGCGTAGTGCAAGAACATCTTTGCGTGGCTTCGCGAAGCGCGACTATGCGAACTACGCCCAGGCTTACCAATTATCCACATATTTTGATGGTTTTATCTTGTAGATATCCTGTATTACAGCCTTGTGAAAAGTGTCTATTTTATTTCCGGTCATCAGTGATGTCGTCAGTGATGTCACTGGCAATGTCATGAATTATGTAATATTTGACTTCATCAGCAGTGCATTGCGCGTGTGCGAGTTATAGTTAGCTGAACTAACTATAACGGGGAAATTTCAATGGTTTTGTACGAGTGAAAAGTCCAGCTAACTATAACGCCCCTGAAACCTATGGTTTTTTCAGTGAATATATATATATATATTTACTATACTATGTATACATGTGAAAATGTGTCGGTCCACCTGTTTACCTCAGTGGCACGGAAAAAATGGGTGGAACTGACGTCAGCACGCCGACGAGGTCCTCTTAAGGTTCCTATGATGTCATACGGTGTCACGAGCGGAGCCGTGCTATTATGACATCGTCGTCGACGTGGGAGAGCTAGGAAAGAATTTCCACAGAATGCTGGCGCAGGGGATATTCAGCTCAGTGTTCAGGCTAGTCGCTTGGGAGCAACTGATTATGTTGCTACTCCAGAAACCGAAACCAGTGATCTGAGGGCAGAGTCCCTGCAGATGGAACACAAGGTCGTGTGCACCGATGGGGGCAGTGAAGTGACAAGCACCACTACCCACAGAAAAGGTAACAAGGGCACTGAATAACACAGGATCTTCTCTTTGTATCTGGCAGGAACAACAAGGTTAAAATGACTCAGTTCCAAAATGTAGAATTAGTGCTACAACGGTCTTTATGAGGACATGTGATGGATTCTGCTTCTGCCTTCCGTACACTGGAGGCGGCACATGGGTCATGCGGTACGGTCATACTGCAGTGGGACGCACACTTGTTGACCTCTCATGGCACTGCTCCACACTTTGGGGACAATGCTTTCCATTAACTGTGTTTTCTGATGACATGTCGCGCCGGCCCTGTCCAACAGCAGAACCCCTTTAGATCCAAACAGACTCTTATACTCTCTTACCGGAAGGGAAACCAGGCCACACGGACACTTTCACAATACAACAGCCATGAATGCACTTTTCGGTAAAAAAAACACATTCCTTCCTCCTAATTTATCAAAAAAAGACTCACTGAAGAACAGGGGCCAGCTTCGATCGGTAAACAGCCATTACAACACATTTTATACTTCGCGATACCATTACAATGCATGCATTACCACGCATGCATTGTACATCGCGAAGTCATTACTACAATTTTTTTTAGAACGCATGGTAATTTACCACGCATGCCTTTACAATGAATTTTGTTGTAAAGTTATGTATGGTAAATGACCATGAGTTCTAAAAAAACTGTAGGCGATCCACGTTGTTGTAAGGAAACAGAGGTTGTTCTGATTGCTCACAATGACATGCACCGCCCCTCAGAGATGAAATGAAGCAAGAATCATGAGGAGAGAGGGACCATGAGGAGTGAAAGGTAAGGGGGATTGGGCATGGGGTGGTGGTTAATTATCTAGGCTTTAGGGTAGTGCAGTGGTGTTTGAGTAGTGTAGGGGTCATGCTGAGGGTAGTGTTTTAGGGTTGAGGGTAAGCCTGGGCAAAGCACTATGCTACGCTCGTGTAGTTTGCGAAGTTCGCGCTACTTCGCAGTACGCGAATTGCACGTAGCACAGTGCAAACACGCGTAGCGTAGTGTTGCGTAGTGCTGCGATCCTTTTTTGCTTGCTCACGGTCCTTAATGTCAAGTTGGCAACCACGAGCAAGCAAAATGACATCACGGTGAGACTTTTTCCTTGCTCGCGATCAGCAACATCAAGTTGGCGATCGGCAGCATGGAAAATAAACCTCCCGGCGAGATTCCCAACGCGAGGAGGTCAGGTTTCTCATTGCGAGTGGTCGCGTATATTCGCGACAGCTCACGATGAGAAACTACCAGTTCGCGTTGAGAAAGCTGCCGCTCGTGTAAAAATCTACTCGAGCAGCAGAAAACTACAGCTCGCACTGTGCAAGATGCCGTTTTCAATGATTGCACAGTGCCGGTTGCTTGTCCGCACTGTGCAATCATTGAAAACAACATCTTGCACGGTGCAAACAAGGTACAACGCAGTTCGCGAAGTGCTACGCGTAGCTCGCGTAGTGCGAAGTGCACTATGTGTAGCTACGTGAAGTGCTACTTCGCGATCTATGCCCAGGGTTAGTTTAGGGTAGTGCAGTGGTGTTTGTGTAGTGGAGGGTGTCGTGTTGGGGGTAGTGTTTTAGGTTATAGGGTAGTGCAGTGGTGTTTCTCTGGTGTAGAGGGTCGTGCTGGTGGTAGTGTTTTAGGGTTTAGGGTAGTGCAGTGATGTTTGTGTAGTGTAGGGGGTCATGCTGGGGTTAGTGTTTTAGGGTTTAGGGCAGATCAGTGGTGTTTGTGTTGTGTAGGGGTCGTGCTGGGGATGGTGTTGCAGTGTTTAGGGCAGTGCAGTGGTGTTTGTGTAGTGTAGGGGTCGTGCTGGGGGTGGTGTTTCAGGGTTTAGGGTGGTGCAGTGGTGTTTGTGTAGTGTAGGGGTAGTGCAGGGGATGGTGTTTCAGGGTTTAGGGTAGTGCAGTGGTGTTCGGTCAGTGTAGGGGGTCGTGCAGGGGGGGTGTTTCAGAGTTTAGGGTGGTGCAGTGATGTTCGGACAGTGTAGGGGGTCGTGCAGGGGGTTGTGTTTCAGGGTTTAGGGCTGTGCAGTGGAGTTTGGGCAGTGTAGGGGGTCATGCTGGGGGTGGTGTTTCAGGGTTAAGGGTGGTGCAGTCGTGTTCAGGCAGTGTAGGGGGTTGTGCTGGGGGTGGTGTTTCAGGGTTTAGGGCAGTGCAGTACAGTGGTGTTTGGGCAGTGTAGGGGGTTGTGCTGGGGGGTGGTGTTTCAGGGTTTAGGGCAGTGCAGTGGTGTTAGGGCAGTGTATGGGGTTGTGCTGGGGATGGTGTTTCAGGGTTTAGGGCAGAGCAGTGGTGTTCGGAAAGTGTAGGGGGATGTGCGGGTGTGATGTTTCAGGGTTTAGGGCAGTGCAGTGGTGTTCGGTCAGTGTATAGAGTCGTGCAGGGGGTGGTTTATCAGGGTTTAGGGCAGTGCAGTGGTGTTCAGGCAGTGTAGGGTGTCTTGCTGGGGGTGGTGTTTCAGGGTTTAGGGCAGTGCAGTGGTGTTCGAGCTGTGTAGGGTGTTGCGCTGGGAGGTGTTGTTTCAGTGTTTAGGGCAGAGCAGTGGTGTTCGGACAGTGTAGCGGGTCATGCTGGGGTGGTGTTTCAGGGTTTAGGGCAGTGCAGTGGTGTTCAGGCACTGTAGGGGGTCCTGCAGGGGGTGGTGTTTCAGGGTTTATGGCAGTGCAGTGGTGTTCGGGCTCTGTGGGGGGTCATGCTGGGGGGTTTTGTTTCAGGGTTTAGGGCAGTGCAATGGTGTTTGGGCAGTTTAAGGGTTGTGCTGGGGCCTTTGTGTCAGGGTTTAGGGCAGTGCATGTGGTGTTCGGGCAGTGTATGTGTGTGTTCTGGGGGTGGTGTTTTAGGGTTTAGGGCAGAGCGGTGCTGTTTGGGCAGTGTAGAGAGTCGTGCAGGGGGTGGTGTTTCAGGGTTTAGGGCAGTGCAGTGGTGTCTGGGCAGTGTAAGGGTTGTGCTGGGGCTGGTGTGTCAGGGTTTAGGGCAGTGCAGTGGTGTTTAGGCAGTGTAGGGGGTCCTGCAGGGTTTGGTGTTTCAGGGTTTATGGCAGTGCATAGGTGTTCGGGCAGTGTGTGGGGTTGTGCTGGGGCTGGTGTTTCAGGGTTTAGGGCGGTGCAGTGGTGTTTGGGCAGTGTAGGGGGTCCAGCAGGGGTTGGTGTTTCAGGGTTTATGGCAGTGCAGTGGTGTTCGGGCAGTGTAGGGGGTTGTGCTGGGGCTGGTGTTTCAGGGTTAAGGGCAGTGCAGTGGTGTTCAACCAGTGTAGGTGGCCGTGCTGGGGCTGGTGTTTCAGGGTTTAGGGCAGAGCAGTGGTGTTCAGGAAGTGTAGGGGGTCATGATGGGTCTGGTGTTTCAAGGTTTAGGGCAGAGCAGTGGTGTTCAGGCAGTGTAGGGGGTTGTGCTGGGGCTGGTGTTTCAGGGTTTAGGACAGTGCAGTGGTGTTCGGGCAGTATAGGGGGTCTTGCTGCGGCTGTTGTTTCAGGGTTTAGGGCAGAGCAGTGGTGTTCAGGTCAGTGTAGAGGGATGTGCGGGGGGTTGTGTTGTAGGGTATAAGACAGAGCAGTGCTGTTTGGGCAGAGTAGAGAGTCATGCTGGGGGGGGGTGTTTTAGGGTATAGGACAGACCAGTGATTTTCGGGCAGTGTAGAGAGTCGTACAGGGGTGGTGTTTCAGGGTTTAGGCCGGTGCAGAGCTGTTCGGGCACTGTAGGGGGTCATGTAGGGGTGGTGTTTCAGGGTTTAGTTCAGCGCAGTTTTGTTCTAGCAGTGTAGGGTGTCGTGCTGGGGGTGTTGTTTTGGGGTTTAGGGCAGTGCAGTGGTGTTCAGACAGTGTAGCAGGTCATGCAGGGGTTGTGTTTCAGGGTTTAAGGCAGTGTAGTGGTGTTTGGGCAGTGTAAGGGTTGTGCTGGGGCTGGTGTGTCAGGGTTTAGGGCAGTGCAGTAGTGTTCAGGTATTGTAGGGGGTTGTGCTGTGGAGGTATTTCAGGGTTTTGGGCAGTGCAGTGGTGTTTGGGCAGTGTAGGGGTCATGCTGGGGTTGTGTTTTAGGGTTTAGGGCAATGCAGTGGTGTTTGGGAAGAGTAGGGGGTCGTGCTGTATATGGTGTTTCAGGGTTTAGGGCAGTGCAGTGGTGTTCGGGCATTGTAGGGGATCATGCAGGGGGTGGTTTTTCAGGGTTTAGGGCAGGGCAGTGGTGTTCGGCAGTGTAGGGGGTCGTGTTGGGGGGTGTTGTTTCAGGGTTTAGGGCAGTGCAGTGGTGTTCAGGCAGTGTAGGGGGTCATGTGGGGGTGGAGTTTCAGGGTTTAGGCCAGTGCAGTGGTGTTCGGGCCGTGTAGGGGGTTGTGCAGGAGTGGTGTTTCAGGGTTTACGGCAGTGCAGTAGTGTTCGGGCAGTGTAGGGGGTCGTGCTGGGGCTGGTGTTTCAGGGTTTAGGGCAGTGCAGTGGTGTTTAGGCAGTGTAGGGGGTCTTGCAGGGGTTGGTGTTTCAGGGTTTATGGCAGTGCATAGGTGTTCGGGCAGTGTAGGGGGTATTGCTGGGGCTGGTGTTTCAGGGTTTAGGACAGTGCAGTGGTGTTTGGGCCGTGTAGGGGGTCCTGCAGGGGTTGGTGTTTCAGGGTTTATGGCAGTGCAGAGGTGTTCGGGCAGTGTAGGGGATTGTGCTGGGGCTGGTGTTTCAGGGTTTAGGGCAGTGCAGTAGTGTTCAACCAGTGTAGGTGGACGTGCTGGGGCTGGTGTTTCAGGGATTAGGGCAGATCAGTGGTGTTCGGGCAGTGTAGGGGTCATGCTGGGTCTGGTGTTTCAAGGTTTAGGGCAGAGCAGTGGTGTTCAGGCAGAGTAGGGTGTCGTGCTGGGGCTGGTGTTTCAGGGTTTAGGGCAGAGCAATGGTGTTCAGGCAGTGTAAGGGGATGTGCGGGGGGTGGTGTTGTAGGGTTTAGGGCAGAGCAGTACTGTTCGGGCAATGTAGAGATGCGTGCGGGGTTGGTGTTTTAGGGATTAGGACAGAGCAGTGCTGTTCGGGCAGTGTAGAGAATCGTGCAGGGGTGGTGTTTCAGGGTTTAGGGCAGTGCAGAGGTGTTTGGGCACTGCATGGTGTCATGTAGGGGTGGTGTTTCAGGGTTTAGTTCAGTGCAGTTTTGTACTAGCAGTGTCGGGTGTCGTGCTGGGGGTGTTGTTTTGGTGTTTAGGGCAGAGCAGTGGTGTTCGGACAGTGTAGCGGGTCATGCAGGGGTGGTGTTTCAGGGTTTAGGGTAGTGTACTGGTGTTTGGGCAGTGTAAGGGTTGTGTTGGGGCTGGTATGTCAGGGTTTAGGGCAGTGCAGTGTTGTTCAAGTAGTGTAGGGAGTTGTGCTGTGGGTGGTGTTTCAGGGTTTAGGGCAGTGCAGTGTTGTTCGGGAAGTGTAGGCGTCATGCTGGGGTTGTGTTTTAGGGTTTAGGGCAATGCAGTGGTGTTCGGGAAGTGTTGGGGGTCATGCTGTATATGGAGTTTTAGTGTTTAGGGCAGTGCAGTGGTGTTCAGGCAGTGTAGAGGTCATTCTGGGGTAGTGGTTTAGGGTTTAGGGCAGTGCAGTGGTGTTCGGGCAGTGTAGGGGGTCATGCTGGGGTGGTGATTCAGTGTTTAGGGCAGTGCAGTGGTGTTAGGGTAGTGTGGGCGTTGTGCAGAAGGTGGTGTTTCAGGGTTTAGGTCAGTGCAGTGGTGTTTGGGCAGTGTAGGGGGTCATGCAGGGGGTGGTGTTTTCTGGTTTAGGGCTGGGCTGTGGTTATCGGGCAGTGTGTAGGGTCATGCTGGGGGGTGTTAATTCTGGGTTTAGGGCAGTGCAGTGGTGTTTGGACAGTGTAGGGGGTTGTGTGGGGGTAGAGTTTCAGGGTTTAGGGCAGTGCAGTGCGGTGGTGTTTGGGCAGTGTAAGGGTTGTGCTGGGGCTGGTGTGTCAGGGTTTAGGGCAGTGCAGTGGTGTTCATGCAGTGTAGGGGGTCCTGCAGGGGTTGGTGTTTCAGGGTTTATGGCAGTGCATAGGTGTTCGGGCAGTGTGTGGGGTTGTGCTGGGGCTGGTGTTTCCGGGTTTAGGGCGGTGCACTGGTGTTTGGGCAGTGTAGGGGGTCCTGCAGGGGTTGGTGTTTCAGGGTTTATGGCAGTGCAGTGGTGTTCGGGCAGTGTAGGGGGTTGTGCTGGGGCTGGTGTTTCAGGGTTAAGGGCAGTGCAGTGGTGTTCAACCAGTGTAGGTGGTCGTGCTGGGGCTGGTGTTTCAGGGTTTAGGGCAGAGCAGTGGTGTTCAGGAAGTGTAGGGGGTCATGATGGGTCTGGTATTTCAAGGTTTAGGGCAGAGCAGTGGTGTTCAGGCAGTGTAGGGGGTTGTGCTGGGGCTGGTGTTTCAGGGTTTAGGACAGTGCAGTGGTGTTCGGGCAGTATAGGGGGTCTTGCTGCGGCTGTTGTTTCAGGGTTTAGGGCAGAGCAGTGGTGTTCAGGTCAGTGTAGAGGATTGTGCGGGGGGTTGTGTTGTAGGGTATAGGGCAGAGCAGTGCTGTTCGGGCAGTGTAGAGAGTCATGCTGGGGGGTGTTTTAGGGTATAGGACAGAGCAGTGATTTTCGGGCAGTGTAGAGAGTCGTACAGGGGTGGTGTTTCAGGGTTTAGGCCGGTGCAGAGCTGTTCGGGCACTGTAGGGTGTCATGTAGGGGTGGTGTTTCAGGGTTTAGTTCAGTGCAGTTTTGTTCTAGCAGTGTAGGGTGTCGTGCTGGGGGTGTTGTTTTGGGGTTTAGGGCAGTGCAGTGGTGTTCAGACAGTGTAGCAGGTCATGCAGGGGTTGTGTTTCAGGGTTTAAGGCAGTGTAGTGGTGTTTGGGTAGTGTAAGGGTTGTGCTGGGGCTGGTGTGTCAGGGTTTAGGGCAGTGCAGTAGTGTTCAGGTAATGTAGGGTGTTGTGCTGTGGAGGTATTTCAGGGTTTTGGGAAGTGCAGTGGTGTTTGGGCAGTGTAGGGGTCATGCTGGGGTTGTGTTTTAGGGTTTAGGGCAATGCAGTGGTGTTCGTGAAGAGTAGGGGGTCGTGCTGTATATGGTGTTTCAGGGTTTAGGGCAGTGCAGTGGTGTTCGGGCATTGTAGGGGATCATGCAGGGGGTGGTGTTTCAGTGTTTAGGGCAGGGCAGTGGTGTTCGGCAGTGTAGGGGGTCGTGTTGGGGGTGTTGTTTCAGGGTTTAGGGCAGTGCAGTGGTGTTCAGGCAGTGTAGGGGGTCATGTGGGGGTGGAGTTTCAGGGTTTAGGCCAGTGCAGTGGTGTTCGGGCCGTGTAGGGGGTTGTGCAGGAGTGGTGTTTCAGGGTTTAGGGCAGTACAGTAGTGTTCGGGCAGTGTAGGGGGTCGTGCTGGGGCTGGTGTTTCAGGGTTTAGGGCAGTGCAGTGGTGTTTAGGCAGTGTAGGGGGTCTTGCAGGGGTTGGTGTTTCAAGGTTTAAGGCAGTGCATAGGTGTTCGGGCAGTGTAGGGGGTTGTGCTGGGGCTGGTGTTTCAGGGTTTTGGGCAGTGCAGTGGTGTTTGGGCCGTGTAGGGGGTCCTGCAGGGGTTGGTGTTTCAGGGTTTATGGCAGTGCAGAGGTGTTCGGGCAGTGTAGTGTATTGTGCTGGGGCTGGTGTTTCAGGGTTTAGGGCAGTGCAGTAGTGTTCAACCAGTATAGGTGGACGTGCTGGGGCTGGTGTTTCAGGGATTAGGGCAGATCAGTGGTGTTCGGGCAGTGTAGGAGTCATGCTGGGTCTGGTGTTTCAAGGTTTAGGGCAGAGCAGTGGTGTACAGGCAGAGTAGGGTGTCGTGCTGGGGCTGGTGTTTCAGGGTTTAGGGCAGTGCAGTGGTGTTCGGGTAGTGTAGGTGGTCTTGCTAGGGCTGGTGTTTCAGGGTTTAGGGCAGAGCAATGGTGTTCAGGCAGTGTAAGGGGATGTGCGGGGGGTGGTGTTGTAGGGTTTAGCGCAGAGCAGTACTGTTCGGGCAATGTAGAGATGCGTGCGGGGTTGGTGTTTTAGGGTTTAGGACAGAGCAGTGCTGTTCGGGCAGTGTAGAGAGTCGTGCAGGGGTGGTGTTTCAGGGTTTAGGGCAGTGCAGAGGTGTTTGGGCACTGCATGGTGTCATGTAGGGGTGGTGTTTCAGGGTTTAGTTCAGTGCAGTTTTGTACTAGCAGTGTCGGGTGTCGTGCTGGGGTATGTTGTTTTGGTGTTTAGGGCAGAGCAGTGGTGTTCGGACAGTGTAGCGGGTCATGCAGGGGTGGTGTTTCAGGGTTTAGGGTAGTGTACTGGTGTTTGGGCAGTGTAAGGGTTGTGTTGGGGCTGGTATGTCAGGGTTTAGGGCAGTGCAGTGTTGTTCAAGTAGTGTAGGGAGTATTGCTGTGGGTGGTGTTTCAGGGTTTAGGGTAGTGCTGTGGTGTTCGGGAAGTGTAGGGGTCATGCTGGGGTTGTGTTTTAGGGTTTAGGGCAATGCAGTGGTGTTCGGGAAGTGTTGGGGTTGTGCTGTATATGGATTTTTATTGTTTAGGGCAGTGCAGTGGTGTTCAGGCAGTGTAGAGGTCATTCTGGGGTAGTGGTTTAGGGTTTAGGGCAGTGCAGTGGTGTTCGGGCAGTGTAGGGGGTCATGCTGGGGTGGTGATTCAGTGTTTAGGGCAGTGCAGTGGTGTTAGGGTAGTGTAGGGCGTTGTGCAGAAGGTGGTGTTTCAGGGTTTAGGTCAGTGCAGTGGTGTTTGGGCAGTGTAGGGGGTCATGCAGGGGGTGGTGTTTTCTGGTTTAGGGCTGGGCAGTGGTTATCGGGCAGTGTGTAGGGTTGTGCTGGGGGGTGTTAATTCTGGGTTTAGGGCAGTGCAGTGGTGTTTGGACAGTGTAGGGGGTTGTGTGGGGGTGGAGTTTCAGGGTTTAGGCCAGTGCAGTGGTGTTTGGGCCGTGTAGGTTGTCTTGTGGGAGTGGTGTTTCAGGGTTTAGGGCAGTGCACTAGTGTTCGGGCAGTGTAGGGGGTCGTGTTGGAGCTGGGGTTTCAGGGTTTAGGGCAGTGCAGTGGTGTTCAGGCAGTGTAGGGTGTTGTGCGGGGGTGGAGTTTCAGGGTTTAGGCCTGTGCAGTGTTGTTCGGGCCGTGTAGGGGGTCGTGCAGGGTGGTGTTTCAGGGTTTAGGGCATTGCAGTAGTGTTTGGGCAGTGTGGGGGGTCATGCTGGGGCTGGTGTTTCAGGGTGGTTCAGTGGTGTTTGGGCAGTGTAGGGGGTCCTGCAGGGGTTGGTGTTTCAGGGTTTATGGCAGTGCAGTGGTGTTCGGGCAGTGTAGGGGGTTGTGCTGGGGCTGGTGTTTCAGGGTTAAGGGCAGTGCAGTGGTGTTCAACCAGTGTAGGTGGTCGTGCTGGGGCTGGTGTTTCAGGGTTTAGGGCAGAGCAGTGGTGTTCAGGAAGTGTAGGGGGTCATGATGGGTCTGGTATTTCAAGGTTTAGGGCAGAGCAGTGGTGTTCAGGCAGTGTAGGGGGTTGTGCTGGGGCTGGTGTTTCAGGGTTTAGGACAGTGCAGTGGTGTTCGGGCAGTATAGGGGGTCTTGCTGCGGCTGTTGTTTCAGGGTTTAGGGCAGAGCAGTGGTGTTCAGGTCAGTGTAGAGGATTGTGCGGGGGGTTGTGTTGTAGGGTATAGGGCAGAGCAGTGCTGTTCGGGCAGTGTAGAGAGTCATGCTGGGGGGTGTTTTAGGGTATAGGACAGAGCAGTGCTTTTCGGGCAGTGTAGAGAGTCGTACAGGGGTGGTGTTTCAGGGTTTAGGCCGGTGCAGAGCTGTTCGGGCACTGTAGGGTGTCATGTAGGGGTGGTGTTTCAGGGTTTAGTTCAGTGCAGTTTTGTTCTAGCAGTGTAGGGTGTCGTGCTGGGGGTGTTGTTTTGGGGTTTAGGGCAGTGCAGTGGTGTTCAGACAGTGTAGCAGGTCATGCAGGGGTTGTGTTTCAGGGTTTAAGGCAGTGTAGTGGTGTTTGGGTAGTGTAAGGGTTGTGCTGGGGCTGGTGTGTCAGGGTTTAGGGCAGTGCAGTAGTGTTCAGGTAATGTAGGGTGTTGTGCTGTGGAGGTATTTCAGGGTTTTGGGAAGTGCAGTGGTGTTTGGGCAGTGTAGGGGTCATGCTGGGGTTGTGTTTTAGGGTTTAGGGCAATGCAGTGGTGTTCGTGAAGAGTAGGGGGTCGTGCTGTATATGGTGTTTCAGGGTTTAGGGCAGTGCAGTGGTGTTCGGGCATTGTAGGGGATCATGCAGGGGGTGGTGTTTCAGTGTTTAGGGCAGGGCAGTGGTGTTCGGCAGTGTAGGGGGTCGTGTTGGGGGTGTTGTTTCAGGGTTTAGGGCAGTGCAGTGGTGTTCAGGCAGTGTAGGGGGTCATGTGGGGGTGGAGTTTCAGGGTTTAGGCCAGTGCAGTGGTGTTCGGGCCGTGTAGGGGGTTGTGCAGGAGTGGTGTTTCAGGGTTTAGGGCAGTACAGTAGTGTTCGGGCAGTGTAGGGGGTCGTGCTGGGGCTGGTGTTTCAGGGTTTAGGGCAGTGCAGTGGTGTTTAGGCAGTGTAGGGGGTCTTGCAGGGGTTGGTGTTTCAAGGTTTAAGGCAGTGCATAGGTGTTCGGGCAGTGTAGGGGGTTGTGCTGGGGCTGGTGTTTCAGGGTTTTGGGCAGTGCAGTGGTGTTTGGGCCGTGTAGGGGGTCCTGCAGGGGTTGGTGTTTCAGGGTTTATGGCAGTGCAGAGGTGTTCGGGCAGTGTAGTGTATTGTGCTGGGGCTGGTGTTTCAGGGTTTAGGGCAGTGCAGTAGTGTTCAACCAGTATAGGTGGACGTGCTGGGGCTGGTGTTTCAGGGATTAGGGCAGATCAGTGGTGTTCGGGCAGTGTAGGAGTCATGCTGGGTCTGGTGTTTCAAGGTTTAGGGCAGAGCAGTGGTGTACAGGCAGAGTAGGGTGTCGTGCTGGGGCTGGTGTTTCAGGGTTTAGGGCAGTGCAGTGGTGTTCGGGTAGTGTAGGTGGTCTTGCTAGGGCTGGTGTTTCAGGGTTTAGGGCAGAGCAATGGTGTTCAGGCAGTGTAAGGGGATGTGCGGGGGGTGGTGTTGTAGGGTTTAGCGCAGAGCAGTACTGTTCGGGCAATGTAGAGATGCGTGCGGGGTTGGTGTTTTAGGGTTTAGGACAGAGCAGTGCTGTTCGGGCAGTGTAGAGAGTCGTGCAGGGGTGGTGTTTCAGGGTTTAGGGCAGTGCAGAGGTGTTTGGGCACTGCATGGTGTCATGTAGGGGTGGTGTTTCAGGGTTTAGTTCAGTGCAGTTTTGTACTAGCAGTGTCGGGTGTCGTGCTGGGGTATGTTGTTTTGGTGTTTAGGGCAGAGCAGTGGTGTTCGGACAGTGTAGCGGGTCATGCAGGGGTGGTGTTTCAGGGTTTAGGGTAGTGTACTGGTGTTTGGGCAGTGTAAGGGTTGTGTTGGGGCTGGTATGTCAGGGTTTAGGGCAGTGCAGTGTTGTTCAAGTAGTGTAGGGAGTATTGCTGTGGGTGGTGTTTCAGGGTTTAGGGTAGTGCTGTGGTGTTCGGGAAGTGTAGGGGTCATGCTGGGGTTGTGTTTTAGGGTTTAGGGCAATGCAGTGGTGTTCGGGAAGTGTTGGGGTTGTGCTGTATATGGATTTTTATTGTTTAGGGCAGTGCAGTGGTGTTCAGGCAGTGTAGAGGTCATTCTGGGGTAGTGGTTTAGGGTTTAGGGCAGTGCAGTGGTGTTCGGGCAGTGTAGGGGGTCATGCTGGGGTGGTGATTCAGTGTTTAGGGCAGTGCAGTGGTGTTAGGGTAGTGTAGGGCGTTGTGCAGAAGGTGGTGTTTCAGGGTTTAGGTCAGTGCAGTGGTGTTTGGGCAGTGTAGGGGGTCATGCAGGGGGTGGTGTTTTCTGGTTTAGGGCTGGGCAGTGGTTATCGGGCAGTGTGTAGGGTTGTGCTGGGGGGTGTTAATTCTGGGTTTAGGGCAGTGCAGTGGTGTTTGGACAGTGTAGGGGGTTGTGTGGGGGTGGAGTTTCAGGGTTTAGGCCAGTGCAGTGGTGTTTGGGCCGTGTAGGTTGTCTTGTGGGAGTGGTGTTTCAGGGTTTAGGGCAGTGCACTAGTGTTCGGGCAGTGTAGGGGGTCGTGTTGGAGCTGGGGTTTCAGGGTTTAGGGCAGTGCAGTGGTGTTCAGGCAGTGTAGGGTGTTGTGCGGGGGTGGAGTTTCAGGGTTTAGGCCTGTGCAGTGTTGTTCGGGCCGTGTAGGGGGTCGTGCAGGGTGGTGTTTCAGGGTTTAGGGCATTGCAGTAGTGTTTGGGCAGTGTGGGGGGTCATGCTGGGGCTGGTGTTTCAGGGTGGTTCAGTGGTGTTTGGGCAGTGTAGGGGGTCCTGCAGGGGTTGGTGTTTCAGGGTTTATGGCAGTGCAGTGGTGTTCGGGCAGTGTAGGGGGTTGTGCTGGGGCTGGTGTTTCAGGGTTTAGGGCAGTGCAGTGGTGTTCAACCAGTGTAGGTGGTCGTGCTTGGGCTGGTGTTTAAGGGTTTAGGGCAGAGCAGTGGTGTTCAGGCAGTGTAGGGGGTCATGATGGGTCTGGTGTTTCAAGGTTTAGGGCAGAGCAGTGGTGTTCAGGTAGTGTAGAGGGTCGTGCTGGGGCTGGTGATTCAGGATTTAGGGCAGTGCAGTGGTGTTCGGGCAGTGTAGGGGGTCTTGCTGCGGCTGTTGTTTCAGGGTTTAGGGCAGAGCAGTGGTGTTTGGGTCAGTGTAGAGGGATGTGCGGGGGGTTGTGTTGTAGGGTATAGTGCAGAACAGTGCTGTTCGGGCAGTGTAGAGAGTCATGCTGGGGAGGTGTTTTAGGGTATAGGACAGAGCAGTGCTTTTCGGGCAGTGTAGAGAGTCGTACAGGGGTGGTGTTTCAGGGTTTAGGCCGGTGCAGAGGTGTTCGGGCACTGTAGGGTGTCATGTAGGGGTGGTGTTTCAGGGTTTAGTTCAGTGCAGTTTTGTACTAGCAGTGAAGGGTGTCATGCTGGGCGTGTTGATTTGGGGTTTAGGCCAGAGCAGTGGTGTTCGGACAGTGTAGCGGGTCATGCAGGGGTGGTGTTTCAGGGTTTAGGGTAGTGTACTGGTGTTTGGGCAGTGTAAGGGTTGTGTTGGGGCTGGTATGTCAGGGTTTAGGGCAGTGCAGTGTTGTTCAAGTAGTGTAGGTGTTGGACTTGGCCCTTCTGGCAGGTTCACCCCTGGACTTTTTGGCTTTTTATTGGTGAGTTTGGCGCTATTCTTCCTAACCTGCACCGCCGAATGTGTTTTTATGCGTCATGTGCTTTGCTTTACACCTCTGAATGTTATGCATCATGTGTTTATGTGCTTAGACCCCTACAGGTATAATGATACTTAGGTGGTTGTTTTCTCCCTAGTACAGGTGGTGCCAGTGAGGTCCTGATTCCCTGCGCAATATTTTCCTAAGGTGGTTAGGGTTGCGTAGGTGGTACTTACCTGATACCAGTAGTGACTGGTTGTGTGCTAGGTGTAATTTTGTGCAACAGTAATTTTATTTCCAATGTTCTAAGAGTGCTAATTCCGGACAGTGGTCCAGGTGGCCCTGTCCCCTGTATATATAATCCCTTGTAAATTCTGCCCGTGCCTGTTGGCACATTGTAGAGTGTGTGTTTTTATCTAATGTGTTGTGTATAATACAAAGGCTATTTTTATAGAATACCTTGTGTGGAGTTTCCTTTGTGGTGGGCCTTGGGTGTTGTTGCTGGGTGCGCGCGCAACCGCTTTACACATCGCCTCAGAGATAAGCCTGACTGCTCGTGCCAAGCTACCAAGGGGGTGAGCAGGGGTTATCTTTGGCGTGTAACTTCCTTGCCCTGACTAGAGTGGTGGTTTCTGCCTGACTCTGGCGCAAGCCCTAGCCAACCAGAAATCCCATTTCTAACAGTAGGGAGTATTGCTGTGGGTGGTGTTTCAGGGTTTAGGGCAGTGCTGTGGTGTTCGGGAAGTGTAGGGGTCATGCTGGGGTTGTGTTTTAGGGTTTAGGGCAATGCAGTGGTGTTCGGGAAGTGTTGGGGTCGTGCTGTATATGGATTTTTAGTGTTTAGGGCAGTGCAGTGGTGTTCAGGCAGTGTAGAGGTCATTCTGGGGTAGTGGTTTAGGGTTTAGGGCAGTGCAGTGGTGTTCGGGCAGTGTAGGGGGTCATGCTGGGGTGGTGATTCAGTGTTTAGGGCAGTGCAGTGGTGTTAGGGTAGTGTAGGGCGTTGTGCAGAAGGTGGTGTTTCAGGGTTTAGGTCAGTGCAGTGGTGTTTGGGCAGTGTAGGGGGTCATGCAGGGGGTGGTGTTTTCTGGTTTAGGGCTGGGCAGTGGTTATCAGGCAGTGTGTAGGGTTGTGCTGGGGGGTGTTAATTCTGGGTTTAGGGCAGTGCAGTGGTGTTTGGACAGTGTAGGGGGTTGTGTGGGGGTGGAGTTTCAGGGTTTAGGCCAGTGCAGTGGTGTTTGGGCCGTGTAGGTTGTCTTGTGGGAGTGGTGTTTCAGGGTTTAGGGCAGTGCACTAGTGTTCGGGCAGTGTAGGGGGTCGTGTTGGAGCTGGGGTTTCAGGGTTTAGGGCAGTGCAGTGGTGTTCAGGCAGTGTAGGGTGTTGTGCGGGGGTGGAGTTTCAGGGTTTAGGCCTGTGCAGTGGTGTTCGGGCCGTGTAGGGGGTCGTGCAGGGTGGTGTTTCAGGGTTTAGGGCATTGCAGTAGTGTTTGGGCAGTGTAGGGGGTCATGCTGGGGCTGGTGTTTCAGGGTTTAGGGTGGTTCAGTGGTGTTTGGGCAGTGTAGGGGGTCCTGCAGGGGTTGGTGTTTCAGGGTTTATGGCAGTGCAGTGGTGTTCGGGCAGTGTAGGGGGTTGTGCTGGGGCTGGTGTTTCAGGGTTTATGGCAGTGCAGTGGTGTTCAACCAGTGTAGGTGGTCGTGCTTGGGCTGGTGTTTAAGGGTTTAGGGCAGAGCAGTGGTGTTCAGGCAGTGTAGGGGGTCATGATGGGTCTGGTTTTTCAAGGTTTAGGGCAGAGCAGTGGTGTTCAGGTAGTGTAGAGGGTCGTGCTGGGGCTGGTGATTCAGGATTTAGGGCAGTGCAGTGGTGTTCGGGCAGTGTAGGGGGTCTTGCTGCGGCTGTTTTTTCAGGGTTTAGGGCAGAGCAGTGGTGTTTGGGTCAGTGTAGAGGGATGTGCGGGGGGTTGTGTTGTAGGGTATAGTGCAGAACAGTGCTGTTCGGGCAGTGTAGAGAGTCATGCTGGGGAGGTGTTTTAGGGTATAGGACAGAGCAGTGCTTTTCGGGCAGTGTAGAGAGTCGTACAGGGGTGGTGTTTCAGGGTTTAGGCCGGTGCAGAGCTGTTCGGGCACTGTAGGGGGTCATGTAGGGGTGGTGTTTCAGGGTTTAGTTCAGTGCAGTTTTGTACTAGCAGTGAAGGGTGTCATGCTGGGGGTGTTGATTTGGGGTTTAGGCCAGAGCAGTGGTGTTCGGACAGTGTAGCGGGTCATCCAGGGGTGGTGTTTCAGGGTTTAGAGCAGTGTAGTGGTGTTTGGGCAGTGTAAGGGTTGTGCTGGGGCTGGTGTGTCAGGGTTTAGGGCAGTGCAGTACTGTTCAGGTATTGTAGGGTGTTGTGCTGTGGGTGGTATTTCAGGGTGTTGGGCAGTGCAGTGGTGTTTGGGCAGTGTAGGGGTCATGCTGGGGTTGTGTTTTAGGGTTTAGGGCAATGCAGTGGTGTTCGTGAAGAGTAGGGGGTCGTGCTGTATATGGTGTTTCAGGGTTTAGGGCAGTGCAGTGGTGTTCGGGCATTGTAGGGGATCATGCAGGGGGTGGTGTTTCAGGGTTTAGGGCAGGGCAGTGGTGTCGGCAGTGTAGGGGGTCGTGCTGGGGGGTGTTGTTTCAGGGTTTAGGGCAGTGCAGTGGTGTTCAGGCAGTGTAGGGGGTCGTGTGGGGGTGGAGTTTCAGGGTTTAGGCCAGTGCAGTGGTGTTTGGGCCGTGTAGGGGGTCGTGCAGGGATGGTGTTTCAGGGTTTAGGGCAGTGCAGTAGTGTTCGGGCAGTGTAGGCGGTCGTGCTGGGGCTGGTGTTTCAGGGTTTAGGGCAGTGCAGTGGTGTTTAGGCAGTGTAGGGGGTCCTGCAGGGGTTTGTGTTTCAGGGTTTATGGCAGTGCATAGGTGTTCGGGCAGTGTAGGGGTGTTAGAAATGGCGATTTCTGGTTGGCTAGGGCTTGCGCCAAAGCCAGACAGAAACCACCATTTCTAACATTGGTGATCAGCGGTGGGATTTGGACTTGCGTTTGCGCTGTACCGCAGCGGCAACTGGCCGCACTACAAAACTCTGCATTTAGATAAATCACATGGTATAGGGATTATTGTTTTAAAATTGTTTTTAATTGTCATTTCTTTGGAAATGTGTTTTTGTGCACTGTGAGTTAGGTGTCCCTAGCTCGGGAGGGTAGATCATCCCCCTTAGTGCATTGTGTTTCTGGATTCACCAGAGGGTGGGATCCAGTGGTGGCAGCGTAATAGTGTCCTGTACATTTGACCCCCGCCCTGCGCCCAGAGTTGGTACCTGTGTCACGTGGTGGTCAGGTTGAGGAATCAGGGGTGGTAGAAACTGCCTTACCAGTCCGAGGGGAGGGTTGTGTGTGTGGATGAATGGTGTGTGGCACTAGGCAAGTGAGTGTGAGTTCTCTGGGTTAGAGAGCTTGCTGAATCTTTTTGTGAATTGTGTGCTCCTGTGTGAAACTCAGACCCCTAGGTTCCCTGTATAATTGTTACCATAACGTCCGCCAGAATGGAGCCTGCTTGTGATCCCTATGAGCTAGCTTGGCGCCAGAGGCAGGAGTTAGAAAGGTACTGTACAGAGGAAGAGTCAGAAGAGGAGGTAGAGGATGACAATACCTGGACGCCAGTAGAGAGTGAGGACCCCATAGGTAGGGCGTCCCGTGCTGGGTCCAGCGTAGGAGGCAGCGCCTCATCCCTTTCCCTGTCCCCAGAGGAGTGGGAAGATAGGAGGAAAGAAAGGGAGCACCAGCTGGCGTTAGAGAAGCTCAGGTTAGAGCATGCTCAGGCTATGGCGCAGCTGGAGGCCAGGAAGCAGCAGCGAGAGACTGAGTGGGTCTTGGCGCGGGAGAGGGTAGAGGAGGCTGAGAGGGCCTCCACCAGAGGCAAAGTAGCTCTGGAGGGTAGACTATCCCCTGCGCGCAGTTTTAATTTTCTGGGCTCCCCAGGGAGGGTTGAGTCCAGTGGTAGCAGCCAGATAGATTCCAGTGTAGGAAATCCCAGTCCCAGTTCCCCCAGTCTGGTACCTGTTTCCCAGGAGGAGGAGTTAAGGTTGAAATTCAGGGGCAGTAGGAAGCTGTCTCACCAGTCTTGGGAGGAGTTTGTGGATGACTGTCAGGATGCACTGGTGGAATGGCTGATGGTTAACCCGGAAGAGGATTTGAAGGCAGTGATCAAAATGATTATCAAAGAGCAGATGCTCAGTAGTTGTTCTCCAGGGTTGCGCCAACACCTGCAGAGGTACGACTCTTTTTGTCCTTGGGAGCTTGCAGAGGAAGCAGAGCACTGGGAAAGTGCTAGAGGTCCTCTAGTGTCATTAGAGAGTAATTCCAACAGTAGTGGTTCAGAGATCCTCCAGCCCAGCGTGGTGGAGGAGGCTCAGTGTAGCCCAGCTAGGTCCCAGGATAGCGAGGAGGGTGTAGGGGCTCACTGCCTGGCTCAGTGGAGCAGGAGTGAGAGGGTGACCGAGGGTCCCCGGACATACGAAACCCTGCCTCAGGACTTGGATGGTTCCATGAGGGAACACCAAGTTGGGGACCTAGGCTGTCCTGTTAGCCCATTTGAGGGAGATCTCCTGGTGAGTAGAGGACCTGGAGCACCTGTAACCAGGGCTCCTGTGGTTCTAGAGTCTGGCAGTACCGCTCCGGTAGGGAGGGTACAGGAGTCCAGTGTGAGGAGTGATTGGGGGATGAGTTTCCCAGTGGAAGAGCCTGTGGGTCAGGGACTACCCAGTTGGGCTAGGATCCCGTGTAGTGACCAGGGTGGCACCACTTCTGTTCTGGGGGATCTCCGCGCACTGTCAGGTGGACAGGGGACGGGAGATCAGCGCCAGACAGACAGTCGCTTGACGTATGTGTCCTTTGATAGCCTCAGGGGGATGGAGTGGAAATCCCCAGAAGTCCTGGAGTGCCAGGCAATTATTCCACCAAAGGTTCTAGGCCGGAGGTTGGGAGGCCAGGTTCAGGATCAGCCTGACCTGAAGGGTGGGACGTCTGTAATCAGCGTCCCGACCAGTTCTTCTTCCAGAGGTACCGCCCCAGTTGGTAGGGAGCAGGGTTCTGGAAGGGGGTGCAGAGGGTGGGAGAGCCCACCTCTGCCCCCGGTACAACCTGAGGGGTTAAACCCTGGGTTGGAATGGCGTTCTAGGTGTACCCCTCGCCAGAGGAGGAGGAACCCTAGGAGAAGAGGTAGGGGGAGGAGAGCCTTCCCTGAGACTCCTGGTCCGCCTGAGGGTGTAGACCCTAGGCTGGAGAACCAGTGGCAGTCTAGTCCTGTCTTTCAGAGAGGAAGAGTGGAGAATGGCCGCTATGTGCCAGGGGTTACTACCCCCCACTCTGTGGTTAGGCAAAGACCAGTGGCACCTGGGTGGCCTAGGGCCTGGTCTTGGCCGCGGACAGCTTGGGAGTACCAGTGGGGTAGCCCAGTTGGTCCAGACAGTGGTGTTAAAAAGAATTCCATGGGTTCACCGTGGCGTAGAACCGGAGGGTGTCCATGCAGTTGCGGGCCCGCGTCCGTGTTCTATCGTCCCAAGCAGGGAAGTCCATCACGGTGGTGATTGGTCTGCCCTGCGTTTTGGCTGGAAGGGGGTTGTGTTGGACTTGGCCCTTCTGGCAGGTTCACCCCTGGACTTTTTGGCTTTTTATTGGTGACTTGGTGTGGTAATTGTTTGGTCTCTGCGCACTTTCCCTGTGTCCCAGGGTAAAGTGCGTGCGTGCTCTGAGTGCATGTGGTGAGATAGGCCTGCCCTCCCATAGGAATGCATGGGGAGCGTATGTGTCCCTAGTAGTTCCTGATGCGTGGGGTGTGCAGGCCCGAGTTTGGTATGTGCGGACTCGTGGGAGTGAATGCTGCGCGATGATGTGTGCGGCGTGCATGTACCTAGTGTGGAAGTGCCACTTCTAGAAGTGGGCACTTCTGTGTGCAGTGTGTCTGTCGCGTGATTGGCTGGTCATGTCATGTGACGGGCTAGGGATTCCCCAGAGTCAGGATGAGTCACCCAGTGGTGAATGGGGAGATCAGCAGCTAGATGGGTGGGAGGAGTACACCTGGGTCCTGAATAGGACAGGGTTTTCCACACACAATGCTGGCCCCGCCCCCTGTGGTGCGACTGACGACCCTAGCCCTGCCAGTGAATAGAGTGAGGGGCTGAGCACATCAAGGGTGCTCCCCAACCAGCTGCGACTGGTTTTCCCCCTCACCCTGAACCCAGAACAAAGGGTTTGCCTGTATAAAAATGGGGCTGTGTCCCCACAGAAACTGTTCTCTGCCAGGATCTTACCTGAGGGGGGCTGCTGCTGGACCAGAGGACCGCCACTTGGATTACCTCCCTGCCTGGAGGCCCAGTGAGCTGGCTCTGGGTCCAGCCCTTGCCCCCCCTGCTCTTGAAGGACCATTTGTTGCTGGACTTTATTATCGTTCTTAAAGCGCTGGGAGCGCTTTTTGCAGCCCTAAGCGCCTGGGAGCGCTTTTATTCGACTGGTAGCGCTGGGAGCGCTTTCATTGGCTTCATAGCGCTAGGAGCGCTTTATTTTTGGAAGCCGGTGCCCACCCGGCGTTTGCCCTGTCTTTGCCGATTCCGACGTCCACTGGCAGGTGCCCACCCTGCCAGGGACATTGCCGAGCGTGTTAGTGGGTGCCCACCCCGCTTTATTGAAAATTAATATCCCTAGCGGGTGCCCACCCCGCCAGGGACTTTGCCGCGTTTGGATTCTCGCCCCCCTAGCGTGTGCCCACCCCACATCACCGCGATCCAAAAGTCACCGCTGCAGCCCGGCTCCGGACGACAGGAAGTCAGGCAGAGTTCGTGGTGATGTGGGCGGGGCCTCGGCCGGAGGCCGGAAGTCTACGGGAGCCCACCCCGTGCTCCGGCGAGCGAGAGGAGACCGCGAGAGCTGAGCCGACGGAGCCGTGCAGGCTCCGTGTCCGTCCCGTGCCGGCCGCTGCCCAGAAGCCCGACGCGGCCGCGGGAGCATCCTGGAAGCCAGGTGAGGCGTCCGTGGGTGTAAGAGTCCCCGTGGGGCTGAGGGGGGGGGGCCTGTGTGAGCGAGAGCCTGCGAGGCTCCAATGCTGTAGGGGGCAGTTCAGTAGTTTCTTGAGCCCCGAGAGGGCTCCACCGGCAGGCACCGGGGCAGTGCAGGTGTCGGGCGGCCCCGGAAGGCAGCGGGCCGCCCCAACGTGTACTCGAGCCCACGAGGCTCCAACGAAGCAGTGATTGCTCAGAGCGCCCAGAGCGCTCCAACGTTACCGGGGCATTTCTTCAGCGTTTGAGTGGCCCCAGATGGCAGCGGGCCACTCCCACCTTGCCCCACATTAGTTTACAGAGCCACAGAGGCTCTAGGGGGCTTTTGTTGTTGTTTTGAGCCCCGAGGCTCCAACGGAGGGGCACAGTATTGAAAGAGCCTAGAAGGCTCCAAAAAAGGCGCACTGTTCGTATCAGAGAGCCCCGAGAGGCCCCACGTGACTGCAATCCTGGTGTTCAAGGCCCAGTGGTGCCCCAGTTCAGTTCCACAGCTGCCCAGCACTTAGTGGGCAGCTGCAACGTTTAGGTTGGGGGCCCGTTGCGCTTTGCGCCGACTGCGTGCGCAGTCTTGCCTTGACTCTGCGTTTTGGATTGCCCCCCCTGCGCAGTCGTCCCCTAACCTTACTGGGACACCGGGCGTCCTTGCCCCTTCACGGCCAGTTGGCCTAGGGACTGCCACAGTGGTGGCTACTGTAAGTTTTTGCGCTATTGTACCTTTCCTGCACCTCTGAATGTGTTTATGCGTCATGTGCTTTGCTTTACACCTCTGAATGTTATGCATCATGTGTTTATGTGCTTAGACCCCTACAGGTATTGTGATACTTAGGTGGTTGTTTTCTCCCTAGTACAGGTGGTGCTAGTGAGGTCCTGATTCCCTGCGCAATATTTTCCTAAGGTGGTTAGGGTTGCGTAGGTGGTACTTACCTGATACCAGTAGTGACTGGTTGTGTGCTAGGTGTAAGTTTGCGCAACAGTAATTTTATTTCCTATGTTCTAAGAGTGCTAATTCCGGACAGTGGTCCAGGTGGCCCTGTCCCCTGTATATATAATCCCTTGTAAATTCTGCCCGTGCCTGTTGGCACATTGTAGAGTGTGTGTTTTTATCTAATGTGTTGTGTATAATACAAAGGCTATTTTTATAGAATACCTTGTGTGGAGTTTCCTTTGTGGTGGGCCTTGGGTGTTGTTGCTGGGTGCGCGCGCAAACGCTTTACACATCGCCTCAGGGATAAGCCTGTCTGCTCGTGCCAAGCTACCAAGGGGGTGAGCAGGGGTTATCTTTGGCGTGTAACTTCCTTGCCCTGACTAGAGTGGTGGTTTCTGCCTGACTTTGGCGCAAGCCTTAGCCAACCAGAAATCCCATTTCTAACAAGGGGGTTGTGCTGGGGCTGGTGTTTCAGGGTTTAGAACAGTGCAGTGGTGTTTGGGCCATGTAGGGGGTCCTGCAGGGGTTGGTGTTTCAGGGTTTATGGCAGTGCAGAGGTGTTCGGGCAGTGTAGGGGATTGTGCTGGGGCTGGTGTTTCAGGGTTTAGGGCAGTGCAGTAGTGTTCAACCAGTGTAGGTGGTCGTGCTTGGGCTGGTGTTTAAGGGTTTAGGGCAGAGCAGTGGTGTTCAGGCATTGTAGGGGGTCATGATGGGTCTGGTGTTTCAAGGTTTAGGGCAGAGCAGTGGTGTTCAGGTAGTGTAGAGGGTCGTGCTGGGGCTGGTGATTCAGGATTTAGGGCAGTGCAGTGGTGTTCGGGCAGTGTAGGGGGTCTTGCTGCGGCTGTTGTTTCAGGGTTTAGGGCAGAGCAGTGGTGTTTGGGTCAGTGTAGAGGGATGTGCGGGGGGTTGTGTTGTAGGGTATAGTGCAGAACAGTGCTGTTCGGGCAGTGTAGAGAGTCATGCTGGGGAGGTGTTTTAGGGTATAGGACAGAGCAGTGCTTTTTGGGCAGTGTAGAGAGTCGTACAGGGGTGGTGTTTCAGGGTTTAGGCCGGTGCAGAGGTGTTCGGGCACTGTAGGGTGTCATGTAGGGGTGGTGTTTCAGGGTTTAGTTCAGTGCATTTTTGTTCTAGCAGTGTAGGGTGTCGTGCTGGGGGGTGTGGTTTTGGGGTTTAGGGCAGTGCAGTGGTGTTCAGACAGTGTAGCAGGTCATGCAGGGGTTGTGTTTCAGGGTTTAATGCAGTGTAGTGGTGTTTGGGCAGTGTAAGGGTTGTGCTGGGGCTGGTGTGTCAGGGTTTAGGGCAGTGCAGTATTGTTCAGGTATTGTAGGGTGTTGTGCTGTGGGTGGTATTTCAGGGTGTTGGGCAGTGCAGTGGTGTTTGGGCAGTGTAGGGGTCATGCTGGGGTTGTGTTTTAGGGTTTAGGGCAATGCAGTGGTGTTCGGAAAGAGTAGGGGGTCGTGCTGTATATGGTGTTTCAGGGTTTAGGGCAGTGCAGTTGTGTTCGGGCATTGTAGGGGATCATGCAGGGGGTGGTGTTTCAGGGTTTAGGGCAGGGCAGTGGTGTTCCGCAGTGTAGGGAGACATGCTGGGGGGTTTTGTTTCAGGGTTTAGGGCAGTGCAGTGGTGTTCAGGCAGTGTAGAGGGTCATGTGGGGGTGGAGTTTCAGGGTTTAGGCCAGTGCAGTGGTGTTCGGGCTGTGTAGGGGGTCGTGCAGGGATGGTGTTTCAGGGTTTAGGGCAGTGCAGTAGTGTTCGGGCAGTGTAGGGGGTCGTGCTGGGGCTGGTGTTTCAGGGTTTAGGGCAGTGCAGTGGTGTTTAGGCAGTGTAGGGGGTCCTGCAGGGGTTTGTGTTTCAGGGTTTATGGCAGTGCATAGGTGTTCGGGCAGTGTAGGGGGTTGTGCTGGGGCTGGTGTTTCAGGGTTTAGGGCAGTGCAGTGGTGTTTGGGCCATGTAGGGGGTCCTGCAGGGGTTGGTGTTTCAGGGTTTATGGCAGTGCAGAGGTGTTCGGGCAGTGTAGGGGATTGTGCTGGGGCTGGTGTTTCAGGGTTTAGGGCAGTGCAGTAGTGTTCAACCAGTGTAGGTGGTCTTGCTGGGGCTGGTGTTTCAGGGATTAGGGCAGATCAGTGGTGTTCAGGCAGTGTAGGGGGTCATGCTGGGTCTGGTATTTCAAGGTTTAGGGCAGAGCAGTGGTGTACAGGCAGAGTAGGGTGTCGTTCTGGGGCTGGTGTTTCAGGGTTTAGGGCAGTGCAGTGGTGTTCGGGTAGTGTAGGGGGTCTTGCTAGGGCTGGTGTTTCAGGGTTTAGGACAGTGCAGTGGTGTTCGGGTAGTGTAGGGGGTCTTGCTAGGGCTGGTGTTTCAGGGTTTAGGACAGTGCACTGATGTTTGGGCAGTGTATGGGGTCGTGCTGGGGGGTGTTAATTCTGGGTTTAGGGCAGTGCAGTGGTGTTTGGACAGTGTAGGGGATTGTGTGGGGGTGGAGTTTCAGGGTTTAGGCCAGTGCAGTGGTGTTTGGGCCATGTAGGTTGTCGTGTGGGAGTGGTGTTTCAGGGTTTAGGGCAGTGCAGTGGTGTTCGGGCATTGTAGGGGATCATGCAGGGGGTGGTGTTTCAGGGTTTAGGGCAGGGCAGTGGTGTCGGCAGTGTAGGGGGTCGTGCTGGGGGGTGTTGTTTCAGGGTTTAGGGCAGTGCAGTGGTGTTCAGGCAGTGTAGGGGGTCGTGTGGGGGTGGAGTTTCAGGGTTTAGGCCAGTGCAGTGGTGTTCGGGCCGTGTAGGGGGTCGTGCAGGGATGGAGTTTCAGGGTTTAGGGCAGTGCAGTAGTGTTCGGGCAGTATAGGGGGTCGTGCTGGGGCTGGTGTTTCAGGGTTTAGGGCAGTGCAGTGGTGTTTAGGCGGTGTAGGGGGTCCTGCAGGGGTTTGTGTTTCAGGGTTTATGGCAGTGCATAGGTGTTCGGGCAGTGTAGGGGGTTGTGCTGGGGCTGGTGTTTCAGGGTTTAGGGCAGTGCAGTGGTGTTTGGGCCATGTAGGGGGTCCTGCAGGGGTTGGTGTTTCAGAGTTTATGGCAGTGCAGAGGTGTTCGGGCAGTGTAGGGGATTGTGCTGGGGCTGGTGTTTCAGGGTTTAGGGCAGTGCAGTAGTGTTCAACCAGTGTAGGTGGTCTTGCTGGGGCTGGTGTTTCAGGGATTAGGGCAGATCAGTGGTGTTCAGGCAGTGTAGGGGGTCATGCTGGGTCTGGTGTTTCAAAGTTTAGGGCAGAGCAGTGGTGTACAGGCAGAGTAGGGTGTCGTGCTGGGGCTGGTTGTTAGAAATGGGACTTCTGGTTGGCTAAGGCTTGCGCCAAAGTCAGGCAGAAACCACCACTCTAGTCAGGGCAAGGAAGTTACACGCCAAAGATAACCCCTGCTTACCCCCTTGGTAGCTTGGCACGAGCAGTCAGGCTTATCTCTGAGGCGATGTGTAAAGCGTTTGCGCGCGCACCCAGCAACAACACCCAAGGCCCACCACAAAGGAAACTCCACACAAGGTTTTCTATAAAAATAGCCTTTGTATTATACACAACACATTAGATAAAAACACACACTCTACAATGTGCCAACAGGCACGGGCAGAATTTACAAGGGATTATATATACAGGGGACAGGGCCACATGGAACACTGTCAGGAATTAGCACTTTGTAGAAATAGCACTTTTTAGAACATAGGAATAATACTGTAGTACAAAATAACATATGTAGCACACAACCAGTAACTACTGGTAACAGTTAAGTACCACCTACGCAACCCTAACCACCTTAGGAAAATATTGCGCAGGGAATCAGGACCTCACTAGCACCACCTGTACTAGGGAGAAAACAACCACCTAAGTATCACAATACCTGTAGGGGTCTAAGCACATAAACACATGATGCATAACATTCAGAGGTGTAAAGCAAAGCACATGACGCATAAACACATTCAGAGGTGCAGAAAAGGTACAATGGCGCCAAAACTCACATTAGCCACTACTGTGGCAGTCCCTGGGCCAACTGGCCTAGTAGGGGCAAGGACGCCCTGCGTCCAGAAAAGTCAGGGCGCGCCGGCGCAGGCTGCGCAAGCCAGAACACCGAGGCCACAACCTAAACGTTGCAGTTGCCCACTAAGTGCTGGGCAACTGGAGAGATGCGGTGGCACCACTGTGCCTTGTTAAACAAATCGGGCGGGGGGGTTGGAGCCTCTCCTGGGCTCTAACCACGCAAAATGCCCCCTAGAGCCTCGCAGGCTCCAAACAACTCTGTGGGGCAAGGTGGGAGTGGCCCGCTGCCATCTGGGGCCACTCAATCACAAGAGAAATGCCCCCGTCGTTGGAGCGCCCTGAGCGCACTGAACATTCATGCCCCCTGAGCCGTCGTGGCTCAAAACACAGTGCCTTTCTTGTGGAGCCTTGTGGCTCGGGACCCCGTTGGGGCGGCCCGCTGCCTTCCGGGGCCGCCCGACACTCGCACTGCACCGGTGCCTTGATTTGGGGGCGACCCACACCAGAGGGGTGGCTCCGGCACGTCCCGTGTGCTTGGAGCCGGCCTTGTCAGGTGGGGGCTGCTTGGGAGAGAGGCACCGGAGTGAGGCTTCAAGGAGGCTTCCACCCCCCAGCCGGCTTCACTTACCGGCTCTTCCTGGGCCTCTGGTCTACTTCGGTTGAGCTGACGAAGCTCCGGTCCGTGTCGCGGGAAGGGCTTTCGCCCTCCGCACCCTCCGTCACGCTTCTCCACTTCTCCGGGCCGGCCCAGTGCGGGGTGGGCTCCCGCCTGGGTCTCGAGGGGGAATTACACCAGCCGCACGTCATCGTCGGAAGGAGGCGGGGTAGGCTCCCGCCCTCCTACTTCCGGTTATCCCGGAGTCCCGCCCACGTCACCACACGGCGTTGCCTGACTTCCTGGGCTTCCCCCGGGGCCGCGGCGGTGATTCTCTCTACGGCGGAAATGAGGGGTGGGCTCCCTCAATTAAAACGTGATATACGGCGGGGTGAGCACCCGCCGTAAGATAAACAAATTAGCGGGGTGGGCACCCGCCAATACGCACGGCAATGTCCCTGGCAGGGTGGGCACCTGCCAGTGGACGTAGGAATCGGCAAGGACGGGGCACACGCCGGGTGGGCACCGGCTTTTCGAAATAGCGCGCTCCAAGCGCTAAGGAAAACAAGGGAGAGCGCTCCCAGCGCTCACGGCCAGTTCAGCGCTTCCAGGCGCTTAGAGATCCAAATAAAGCGCTCCCAGCGCGTTAAGGGTGCCAGTAGCATGAAGTCCAGTAGTGTTCTCCCCTGCATGCAGCAGGGCAGGGGTGGGGGGCTAGGCTGGACCCAGAGCCAGCTCACTGGGCCTCCAGGCAGGGAGGTAGTCCAGGTGGCGGTCCTCTGGTCCAGCAGCAGCAGCAGCCCCCCTCAGGCAGGATCCTGGCAAATAACAGTTTCTGTGGGGACACAGCCCCATTTTTATACAGTCAAACCCTTTGTTCTGGGTTCAGGGTGAGGGGGAAAACCAGTCGCAGCTGGTTGGGGAGCACCCTTGATGTGCTCAGCCCCTCACTCTATTCATTGGCAGGGCTAGGGTCGTCAGTCGCACCGCAGGGGGCGGGGCCAGCATTGTGTGTGGAAAACCCTGTCCTATTCAGGACCCAGGTGTACTCCTCCCACCCATCTAGCTGCTGATCTCCCCATTCACCACTGGGTGACTCATCCTGACTCTGGGAATCCCTAGCCCGTCACATGACATGACCAGCCAATCACGCGACAGACACACTGCACACAGAAGTGCCCACTTCTAGAAGTGGCACTTCCACACTAGGTACATGCACGCCGCACACATCATCGCGCAGCATTCACTCCCACGAGTCCGCACATACAAAACTCGGGCCTGCACACCCCACGCATCAGGAACTACTAGGGACACATACATTCCCCATGCATTCCTATGGGAGGGCAGGCCTATCTCACCACATGCACTCAGAGCACGCACGCACGTTACCCTGGGACACAGGGAAAGTGCGCAGAGACCAAACAATTACCACACCAAGTCACCAGTAAAACGCAAAAAAAGTTCAGGGGTGAACCTGCCAGAAGGGCCAAGTCCAACACTGGTGTTTCAGGGTTTAGGGCAGTGCAGTGGTGTTCGGGTAGTGTAGGGGGTCTTGCTAGGGCTGTTGTTTCAGGGTTTAGGGCAGAGCAGTGGTGTTCAGGCAGTGTAAGGGGATGTGCGGGGGGTGGTGTTGTAGGGTTTAGGGCAGAGCAGTACTGTTTGGGCAATGTAGAGATGCGTGCGATGGTGTGTGTTTTAGGGTTTAGGACAGAGCAGTGCTGTTCGGGCAGTGTAGAGAGTTGTGCAGGGGTGGTGTTTCAGGGTTTAGGGCAGTGGAGAGGTATTCGGGCACTGTAGGGTGTCATGTAGGGGTGGTGTTTCAGGGTTTAGTTCAGTGCAGTTTTGTACTAGCAGTGAAGGGTGTCGTGCTGGGGGTGTTGATTTGGGGTTTAGGGCAGAGCAGTGGTGTTCGGACAGTGTAGCGGGTCATGCAGGGGTGGTGTTTCAGGGTTTAGAGCAGTGTAGTGGTGTTTGGGCAGTGTAAGGGTTGTGCTGGGGCTGGTATGTCAGGGTTTAGGGCAGTGCAGTGTTGTTCAAGTAGTGAAGGGGGTTGTGCTGTGGGTGGTGTTTCAGAGTTTAGGGCAGTGCAGTGGTGTTCGGGAAGTGTAGGGGTCATGCTGGGGTTGTGTTTTAGGGTTTAGAGCAATGCAGTGGTGTTCGGGAAGTGTTGGGGGTCGTGCTGTATATGGTGTTTTAGGGTTTAGGACAGTGCACTGGTGTTTGGGCAGTGTATGGGGTCGTGCTGGGGGGTGTTAATTCTGGGTTTAGGGCAGTGCAGTGGTGTTTGGACAGTGTAGGGGATTGTGTGGGGGTGGAGTTTCAGGGTTTAGGCCAGTGCAGTGGTGTTTGGGCCATGTAGGTTGTCGTGTGGGAGTGGTGTTTCAGGGTATAGGGCAGTGCAGTGGTGTTCAGGCAGTGTAGGGGGTCATGCAGGGGGTGGTGTTTCAGGGTTTATGGCAGTGCAGTGGTGTTCGGGCAATGTGGGGGGTCTTGCTGGGGGTTTTGTTTCAGGGTTTAGGGCAGTGCAGTGGTGTTTGGGCACTTTAAGGGTTGTGCTGGGGCCTTTGTGTCAGGGTTTAGGGCAGTGCAGTGGTGTTCGGGCAGTGTTGGGGTTTGTGCTGGCGGTGGTGTTTTAGGGTTTAGGGCAGAGCGGTGCTGTTTGGGCAGTGTAGAGAGTCATGTAGGGGGTAGTGTTTCAGGGTTTAGGGCAGTGCAGTGGTGTTCGGGCAGTGTAGGGCATTGTGCTGGGCCTGGTGTTTCAGGGTTTAGGGTGGAGCAGTGGTGTTCAGGCAGTGTAGGGGATTGTGCTGGGGTTGGTGTTTCAGGGTTTTGGGCAGAGCAGTGGTGTTTGGGCAGTGTAGGGGGATGTGCAGGGGTGGTGTTTTAGGGTTACGGCAGAACAGTGCTGTTCGGGCAGTGTAGAGAGTCGTGCAGGGGGGTGATGTTTCAGGGTTTAGGGCAGTGCAGTGGTGTTCGGCAGTGTGTGGGGTCATGCTGGTGCTGGTGTTTCAGGGTTTAGGGCAGTGCAGTGGTGTTCGGGCAGTGTAGGGGGTCATGCTGGGGCTGGTGTTTCAGGCTTTAGGACAGAGCAGTGGTGTTCGGGCAGTGTAGAGAGTCGTGCAGGGTGGTGTTTTAGGGTTCAGGGCAGAGCAGTGCTGTTCAGGCAGTGTAGAGAGTCGTGCAGGGGTGGTGTTTCAAGGTTTAGGGCAGTGCAGAGGTTTTCGGGCACTGTAAGGTGTAATGTAGGGGTGGTGTTTCAGGGTTTAGTTCAGTGCAGTTTTGTTCTAGCAGTGTAGGGTGTTGTGCTGGGGGTGTTGTTTCAGGGTTTAGGGCAGTGCATTGGTGTTCGGACAGGGTAGTGGGTCATGCATGGGTAGTGTTTCAGGGTTTAGGGCAGTGCAGTGGTGTTTGAGCATTGTAAGGGTTGTACTGGGGCTGGTGTGTCAGGATTTAGGGCAGTTGAGTGTTCAGGCAGTGTAGGGGATTGTGCTGTGGGTGGTGTTTCAGTGTTGAGGGCAGTGCAGTGGTGTTTGGGCAGTGTAGGGGTCATGCTGGGGTAGTGTTTTAGGGTTTAGGGCAGTGCAGTGGTGTTTTGGCCGTGTAGGTTGTCGTGTGGGAGTGGTGTTTCAGGGTTTAGGACAGTGCACTAGTGTTCGGGCAGTGTAGGGGGTTGTGCTGGGGCGGGTGTTTCAGGGTTTAGGGCAGTGCAGTGGTGTTCAGGCAGTGTAGGGGGTCCTGCAGGGGGTGGTGTTTCAGGGTTTATGGCAGTGCGGTGGTGTTCAGGCAGTGTGGGGGGTCCTGCTGGGGGGTTTTGATTCAAGGTTTAGGGCAGTGCAGTGGTGTTTGGGCAGTTTAAGGGTTTTGCTGGGGCCTTTGTGTCAGGGTTTAGGGCAGTGCAGTGGTGTTTGGGCAGTGTAGGTGTGTGGGCTGGGGGTGGTGTTTTAGGGTTTAGGGCAGAGCAGTGCTGTTTGGGCAGTGTAGAGAGTCGTGCAGGGGAAGTGTTTCAGGGTTTAGGGCAGTGCAGTGGTGTTTGGGCAGTGTAGGGCATCGTGCTGGGCCTGGTGTTTCAGGGTTTAGGGTGGAGCAGTGGTGTTCAGGCAGTGTAGGGGGTGCTGGGGCTGGTGTTTCAGGGTTTTGGGCAGAGCAGTGGTGTTTGGGCAGTGTTGGGGGATGTCCAGGGGTGGTGTTTTAGGGTTACGGCAGAACAGTGGTGTTCGGGCAGTGTAGAGAGTCGTGCAGGGGGTGGTGTTTCAGGGTTTAGGGCAGTGCAATGGTGTTCGGCAGTGTGTGGGGTCATGCTGGTGCGGGTGTTTCAGGGTTTAGGGGAGTGCAGTGGTGTTCGGGAAGTCTAGGGGGTCATGCTGTATATGGTGTTTTAGGGTTTAGGGCAGTGCAGTGGTGTTCAGGCAGTGTAGGGGTCAATCTGGGGTAGTGGTATAGGGTTTAGGGCAGTGCAGTGGTGTTCGGGCAGTGTAGGGATGTGTGCTGGGGGTGGTGTTTCAGAGTTTAGGGCAGTGCAGTGGTGTTCAGGCAGTGTAGGGGGTCCTGCAGGGGGTGGTGTTTCAGGGTTTATGGCAGTGCAGTGGTGTTTGGGCACTTTAAGGATTGTGCTGGGGCCTTTGTGTCAGGGCTTAGGGCAGTGCAGTGGTGTTCGGACAGTGTTGGGGTTTGTGCTGTGGGTGGTGTTTTAGGGTTTAGGGCAGAGCGGTGCTGTTTGGGCAGTGTAGAGAGTAATGCAGGGGGTGGTGTTTCAGGGTTTAGGGTGGAGCAGTGGTGCTCAGGCAGTATGGGGGGTTGTGCTGGGGCTGGTGTTTCAGGGTTTTGGGCAGAGCAGTGGTGTTTGGGCAGTGTAGGGGGTCCTGCAGGGGGTGGTGTTTCAGGGTTTATGGCAGTGCACTAGTGTTCGGGCAGTGAAGGGGGTCGTGCTGGGGCTGGTGTTTCAGGGTTTAGGGCAGTGCAGTGGTGTTCAGGCAGTGTAGGGGGTCCTGCAGGGGGTGGTGTTTCAGGGTTTATGCCAGTGCAGTGATGTTTGGGCAATGTGGGGGGTCATGCTGGGGGGTTTTGTTTCAGGGTTTAGTGCAGTGCAGTGGTGTTTGGGCACTTTAAGGGTTGTGCTGGGGCCTTTGTGTCAGGGTTTAGGGCAGTGAAGTGGTGTTCGGGCAGTGTTGGGGTTTGTGCTGGGGGTGGTGTTTTAGGGTTTAGGGGAGAGCGGTGCTGTTTGGGCAGTGTAGAGAGTCGTGCAGGGGGTGGTGTTTCAGGGTATAGGGCAGTGCAGTGGTGTTCGGGCAGTGTAGGGCATCGTGCTGGGCCTGGTGTTTCAGGGTTTAGGGCAGTGCAGTGGTGTTCAGGCAGTGTAGGGGGTCCTGTTGGGGGTGGTGTTTCAGGGTTTATGGCAGTGCAGTGGTGTTCGGGCAGTGTGGGGTGTCATGCTGGGGGGTTTTGTTTCAGGGTTTATGGCAGTGCAGTGGTGTTTGGGCACTTTAAGGGTTGTGCTTGGGCCTTTGTGTCAGGGTTTAGGGCAGTGCAGTGGTGTTCGGGCAGTGTTGGGGTTTGTGCTGGGGGTGGTGTTTTAGGGTTTAGGGCAGAGTGGTGCTGTTTGGGCAGTGTAGAGAGTCGTGCAGGGGGTGGTGTTTCAGGGTTTAGGGCAGTGCAGTGGTGTTCGGGCAGTGTAGGGGTCATTCTGGGGTTGTGTTTTAGGGTTTAGGGCAATGCAGTGGTGTTCGGGAAGAGTGGGGGGTCGTGCTGTATATGGTGTTTCAAGGTTTAGGGCAGTGCAGTGGTGTTCGGGCATTGTAGGGGATCATGCAGGGGGTGGTGTTTCAGGGTTTAGGGCAGGGCAGTGGTGTCGGCAGTGTAGGGGGTCGTGCTGGGGGGTGTTGTTTCAGGGTTTAGGGCAGTGCAGTGGTGTTCAGGCAGTGTAGGGGGTCGTGTGGGGGTGGAGTTTCAGGGTTTAGGCCAGTGCAGTGGTGTTCGGGCCGTGTAGGGGGTCGTGCTGGGGCTGGTGTTTCAGGGTTTAGGGCAGTGCAGTGGTGTTTAGGCAGTGTAGGGGGTCCTGCAGGGGTTTGTGTTTCAGGGTTTATGGCAGTGCATAGGTGTTCGGGCAGTGTAGGGGGTTGTGCTGGGGCTGGTGTTTCAGGGTTTAGGGCAGTGCAGTGGTGTTTGGGCCATGTAGGGGGTCCTGCAGGGGTTGGTGTTTCAGAGTTTATGGCAGTGCAGAGGTGTTCGGGCAGTGTAGGGGATTGTGCTGGGGCTGGTGTTTCAGGGTTTAGGGCAGTGCAGTAGTGTTCAACCAGTGTAGGTGGTCTTGCTGGGGCTGGTGTTTCAGGGATTAGGGCAGATCAGTGGTGTTCAGGCAGTGTAGGGGGTCATGCTGGGTCTGGTGTTTCAAGGTTTAGGGCAGAGCAGTGGTGTACAGGCAGAGTAGGGTGTCGTGCTGGGGCTGGTGTTTCAGGGTTTAGGGCAGTGCAGTGGTGTTCGGGTAGTGTAGGGGGTCTTGCTAGGGCTGTTGTTTCAGGGTTTAGGGCAGAGCAGTGGTGTTCAGGCAGTGTAAGGGGATGTGCGGGGGGTGGTGTTGTAGGGTTTAGGGCAGAGCAGTACTGTTTGGGCAATGTAGAGATGCGTGCGATGGTGTGTGTTTTAGGGTTTAGGACAGAGCAGTGCTGTTCGGGCAGTGTAGAGAGTTGTGCAGGGGTGGTGTTTCAGGGTTTAGGGCAGTGGAGAGGTATTCGGGCACTGTAGGGTGTCATGTAGGGGTGGTGTTTCAGGGTTTAGTTCAGTGCAGTTTTGTACTAGCAGTGAAGGGTGTCGTGCTGGGGGTGTTGATTTGGGGTTTAGGGCAGAGCAGTGGTGTTCGGACAGTGTAGCGGGTCATGCAGGGGTGGTGTTTCAAGGTTTAGAGCAGTGTAGTGGTGTTTGGGCAGTGTAAGGGTTGTGCTGGGGCTGGTATGTCAGGGTTTAGGGCAGTGCAGTGTTGTTCAAGTAGTGAAGGGGGTTGTGCTGTGGGTGGTGTTTCAGAGTTTAGGGCAGTGCAGTGGTGTTCGGGAAGTGTAGGGGTCATGCTGGGGTTGTGTTTTAGGGTTTAGAGCAATGCAGTGGTGTTCGGGAAGTGTTGGGGGTCGTGCTGTATATGGTGTTTTAGGGTTTAGGACAGTGCACTGATGTTTGGGCAGTGTATGGGGTCGTGCTGGGGGTGTTAATTCTGGGTTTAGGGCAGTGCAGTGGTGTTTGGACAGTGTAGGGGATTGTGTGGGGGTGGAGTTTCAGGGTTTAGGCCAGTGCAGTGGTGTTTGGGCCATGTAGGTTGTCGTGTGGGAGTGGTGTTTCAGGGTTTAGGGCAGTGCAGTGGTGTTCAGGCAGTGTAGGGGGTCATGCAGGGGGTGGTGTTTCAGGGTTTATGGCAGTGCAGTGGTGTTCGGGCAATGTGGGGGTCTTGCTGGGGGTTTTGTTTCAGGGTTTAGGGCAGTGCAGTGGTGTTTGGGCACTTTAAGGGTTGTGCTGGGGCCTTTGTGTCAGGGTTTAGGGCAGTGCAGTGGTGTTCGGGCAGTGTTGGGGTTTGTGCTGGCGGTGGTGTTTTAGGGTTTAGGGCAGAGCGGTGCTGTTTGGGCAGTGTAGAGAGTCATGTAGGGGGTAGTGTTTCAGGGTTTAGGGCAGTGCAGTGGTGTTCGGGCAGTGTAGGGCATTGTGCTGGGCCTGGTGTTTCAGGGTTTAGGGTGGAGCAGTGGTGTTCAGGCAGTGTAGGGGATTGTGCTGGGGTTGGTGTTTCAGGGTTTTGGGCAGAGCAGTGGTGTTTGGGCAGTGTAGGGGGATGTGCAGGGGTGGTGTTTTAGGGTTACGGCAGAACAGTGCTGTTCGGGCAGTGTAGAGAGTCGTGCAGGGGGTGATGTTTCAGGGTTTAGGGCAGTGCAGTGGTGTTCGGCAGTGTGTGGGGTCATGCTGGTGCTGGTGTTTCAGGGTTTAGGGCAGTGCAGTGGTGTTCGGGCGGTGTAGGGGGTCATGCTGGGGCTGGTGTTTCAGGCTTTAGGGCAGAGCAGTGGTGTTCGGGCAGTGTAGAGAGTCGTGCAGGGTGGTGTTTTAGGGTTTAGGGCAGAGCAGTGCTGTTCAGGCAGTGTAGAGAGTCGTGCAGGGGTGGTGTTTCAGGGTTTAGGGCAGTGCAGAGGTTTTCGGGCACTGTAGGGTGTAATGTAGGGGTGGTGTTTCAGGGTTTAGTTCAGTGCAGTTTTGTTCTAGCAGTGTAGGGTGTTGTGCTGGGGGTGTTGTTTCAGGGTTTAGGGCAGTGCAGTGGTGTTCGGACAGGGTAGTGGGTCATGCATGGGTAGTGTTTCAGGGTTTAGGGCAGTGCAGTGGTGTTTGAGCTTTGTAAGGGTTGTACTGGGGCTGGTGTGTCAGGATTTAGGGCAGTTGAGTGTTCAGGCAGTGTAGGGGATTGTGCTGTGGGTGGTGTTTCAGTGTTGAGGGCAGTGCAGTGGTGTTTGGGCAGTGTAGGGGTCATGCTGGGGTAGTGTTTTAGGGTTTAGGGCAGTGCAGTGGTGTTTTGGCCGTGTAGGTTGTCGTGTGGGAGTGGTGTTTCAGGGTTTAGGACAGTGCACTAGTGTTCGGGCAGTGTAGGGGGTTGTGCTGGGGCGGGTGTTTCAGGGTTTAGGGCAGTGCAGTGGTGTTCAGGCAGTGGAGGGGGTCCTGCAGGGGGTGGTGTTTCAGGGTTTATGGCAGTGCAGTGGTGTTCAGGCAGTGTGGGGGTCCTGCTGGGGGGTTTTGATTCAGGGTTTAGGGCAGTGCAGTGGTGTTTGGGCAGTTTAAGGGTTTTGCTGGGGCCTTTGTGTCAGGGTTTAGGGCAGTGCAGTGGTGTTTGGGCAGTGTAGGTGTGTGGGCTGGGGGTGGTGTTTTAGGGTTTAGGGCAGAGCAGTGCTGTTTGGGCAGTGTAGAGAGTCGTGCGGGGGAAGTGTTTCAGGGTTTAGGGCAGTGCAGTGGTGTTCGGGCAGTGTAGGGCATCGTGCTGGGCCTGGTGTTTCAGGGTTTAGGGTGGAGCAGTGGTGTTCAGGCAGTGTAGGGGGTGCTGGGGCTGGTGTTTCAGGGTTTTGGGCAGAGCAGTGGTGTTTGGGCAGTGTAGGGGGATGTCCAGGGGTGGTGTTTTAGGGTTACGGCAGAACAGTGGTGTTCGGGCAGTGTAGAGAGTCGTGCAGGGGGTGGTGTTTCAGGGTTTAGGGCAGTGCAATGGTGTTCGGCAGTGTGTGGGGTCATGCTGGTGCGGGTGTTTCAGGGTTTAGGGGAGTGCAGTGGTGTTCGGGAAGTCTAGGGGGTCATGCTGTATATGGTGTTTTAGGGTTTAGGGCAGTGCAGTGGTGTTCAGGCAGTATAGGGGTCAATCTGGGGTAGTGGTATAGGGTTTAGGGCAGTGCAGTGGTGTTCGGGCAGTGTAGGGGTGTGTGCTGGGGGTGGTGTTTCAGAGTTTAGGGCAGTGCAGTGGTGTTCAGGCAGTGTAGGGGGTCCTGCAGGGGGTGGTGTTTCAGGGTTTATGGCAGTGCAGTGGTGTTTGGGCACTGTTGGGTTTCATGCTGGGGGGTTTTGTTTCAGGGTTTAGGGCAGTGCAGTGGTGTTTGGGCACTTTAAGGATTGTACTGGGGCCTTTGTGTCAGGGCTTAGGGCAGTGCAGTGGTGTTCAGGCAGTGTTGGGGTTTGTGCTGTGGATGGTGTTTTAGGGTTTAGCGCAGAGCGGTGCTGTTTGGGCAGTGTAGAGAGTCATGCAGGGGGTGGTGTTTCAGGGTTTAGGGCAGTGCAGTGGTGTTTGGGCAGTGTAGGGCATCGTGCTGGGCCTGGTGTTTCAGGGTTTAGGGTGGAGCAGTGGTGCTCAGGCAGTGTGGGGGGTTGTGCTGGGGCTGGTGTTTCAGGGTTTTGGGCAGAGCAGTGGTGTTTGGGCAGTGTAGGGGGTCCTGCAGGGGGTGGTGTTTTAGGGTTTATGGCAGTGCACTAGTGTTCGGGCAGTGAAGGGGGTCGTGCTGGGGCTGGTGTTTCAGGGTTTAGGGCAGTGCAGTGGTGTTCAGGCAGTGTAGGGGGTCCTGCAGGGGGTGGTGTTTCAGGGTTTATGCCAGTGCAGTGATGTTTGGGCAATGTGGGGGGTCATGCTGGGGGGTTTTGTTTCAGGGTTTAGTGCAGTGCAGTGGTGTTTGGGCACTTTAAGGGTTGTGCTGGGGCCTTTGTGTCAGGGTTTAGGGCAGTGAAGTGGTGTTCGGGCAGTGTTGGGGTTTGTGCTGGGGGTGGTGTTTTAGGGTTTAGGGGAGAGCGGTGCTGTTTGGGCAGTGTAGAGAGTCGTGCAGGGGGTGGTGTTTCAGGGTATAGGGCAGTGCAGTGGTGTTCGGGCAGTGTAGGGCATCGTGCTGGGCCTGGTGTTTCAGGGTTTAGGGCAGTGCAGTGGTGTTCAGGCAGTGCAGGGGGTCCTGCAGGGGGTGGTGTTTCAGGGTTTATGGCAGTGCAGTGGTGTTCGGGCAGTGTGGGGGTCATGCTGGGGGGTTTTGTTTCAGGGTTTATGGCAGTGCAGTGGTGTTTGGGCACTTTAAGGGTTGTGCTTGGGCCTTTGTGTCAGGGTTTAGGGCAGTGCAGTGGTGTTCGGGCAGTGTTGGGGTTTGTGCTGGGGGTGGTGTTTTAGGGTTTAGGGCAGAGCGGTGCTGTTGGGGCAGTGTAGAGTGTCGTGCAGGGGGTGGTGTTTCAGGGTTTAGGGTGGAGTAGTGGTGTTCAGGCAGTGTAGGGGGTTGTGCTGGGGCTGGTGTTTCAGGGTTTTGGGCAGAGCAGTGGTGTTTGGGCAGTGTGGGGGATGTACAGGGGTGGTGCTTTAGGGTTACGGCAGAACAGTGCTGTTCGGGCAGTGTAGAGAGTCGTGCAGGGGGTGGTGTTTCAGGGTTTAGGGCAGTGCAGTGGTGTTCGGCAGTGTGTGGGGTCATGCTGGTGCTGGTGTTTCAGGGTTTAGGGCAGTGCATTGGTGTTTAGGCGGTGTAGGGGGTCATGCTGTGGGTGGTGTTTCAGGCTTTAGGGTAGAGCAGTGGTGTTCGGGGAGTGTAGAGAGTCATGCGGGGTGGTGTTTTAGGGTTTAGGGCAGAGCAGTGCTGTTCAGGCAGTGTAGAGAGTCGTGCAGGGGTGGTGTTTCAGGGTTTAGGGCAGTGCAGAGGTTTTCGGGCACTATAGGGTGTAATGTAGGGGTGGTGTTTCAGGGTTTAGTTCAGTGCAGTTTTGTTCTAGGAGTGTAGGGTGTCATGCTGGGGGTGTTGTTTCAGGGTTTAGGGCAGTGCAGTGGTGTTCGGACAGGGTAGCGGCTCATGCATGGGTGGTGTTTCAGGGTTTAGGGCAGTGCAGTGGTGTTTGAGCATTGTAAGGGTTGTACTGGGGCTGGTGTGTCAGGGTTTAGGGCAGTGCAGTGTTCAGGCAGTGTAAGGGGTTGTGCTGTGGGTGGTGTTTCAGGGTTTAGGGCAGTGCAATGGTGTTTGGGCAGTGTAGGGGTCAGGCTGGGGTAGTGTTTTAGGGTTTAGGGCAGTGCAGTGGTGTTGGGGCAGTGTTGGGGGTCGTGCTGTGGGTGATGTTTCAGGGTTTAGGGAAGTGCAGCGATGTTTGGTCAGTGCAGGGGTCATGCTGGGATAGAGTTTTAGGGTTTAGGGCGGTGCAGTGGTGTTTGGACAGTGTAGGGGGTCATGATGGGGTGGTGATTCAGTGTTTAGGGCAGTGGTGTTCGGGCAGTGTAGGGGGTCATGCAGGGGGTGGTGTTTCATGGTTTAGGTCAGTGCAGAGGTGTTCGAGCAGTGAAGGGGGCCGTGCTGGGGGGTGTTGTTTCAGGGTTTAGGGCAGTGCAGTGGTGTTCAGGCAGTGTAGCGGGTCAAGCAGATGTGGCGTTAAAGGGTTTAGGGCAGTGCAGTGGTTTTCGGGCAGTGTGGGGGGTCATGCTGTGGGTGGTGTTTCAGGGTTTAGGGCAGTACAGTGCAGTGCAGTGAGTGTTTGGGCAGAATAGGGGTCATGCTGGGGTAGTGTTTTAGGTTTTAGGGCAGTGCAGTGGTGTTCGGGCAGTGTAGAGAGTCGTGCAGGGGGTGGTGTTTCAGGGTTTAGGGCAGTGCAGTGGTGTTCGGCAGTGTGTGGGGTCATGCTGGTGCTGGTGTTTCAGGGTTTAGGGCAGTGCATTGGTGTTTGGGCGGTGTAGGGGGTCAAGCTGTGGGTGGTGTTTCAGGCTTTAGGGCAGAGCAGTGGTGTTCGAGCAGTGTAGAGAGTCATGCGGGGTGGTGTTTTAGGGTTTGGGGCAGAGCAGTGCTGTTCAGGCAGTGTAGAGAGTCATGCAGGGGTGGTGTTTCAGGGTTTAGGGCAGTGCAGAGGTTTTCGGGCACTGTAGGGTGTAATGTAGGGGTGGTGTTCCAGGGTTTAGTTCAGTGCAGTTTTGTTCTAGCAGTGTAGGGTGTCATGCTGGGGGTGTTGTTTCAGGGTTTAGGGCAGTGCAGTGGTGTTCGGACAGGGTAACGGGTCATGCATTGGTAGTGTTTCAGGGTTTAGGGCAGTGCAGTGGTTTTTGAGCATTGAAAGGGTTGTACTGGGGCTGGTGTGTCAGGGTTTAGGGCAGTGCAGTGTTAAGGCAGTGTAGGGGGTTGTGCTGTGGGTGGTGTTTCAGGGTTTAGGGCAGTGCAGTGGTGTTTGGGCAGTGTAGGGGGTCGTGCTGGGTCTGGTGTTTAAGGGTTTAGGGCAGTGCAGTGGTGTTCAGGCAGTGTAGGGGGTCCTGCAGGGGGTGGTGTTTTAGGGTTTAGGGCAGAGCAGTGCTGTTCGGGCAGTGTAGAGAGTCGTGCAGGGGTGGTGTTTCAGGGTTTTGGGCAGTGTAGAGGTTTTTGAGCACTGTAGGGTGTAATGTAGGGGTGGTGTTTCAGGGTTTAGTTCTGTGCAGTTTTGTTTTAGCAGTGTAGGGTGTCGTGCTGGGGATGTTGTTTCAGGGTTTAGGGCAGTGGTGTTCGGACAGGGTAGCGGGTCATGCATGGGTGGTGTTTCAGGGTTTAGGGCAGTGCAGTGGTGTTTGGGCATTGTAAGGGTTGTACTGGGGCTGTTGTGTCAGGGTTTAGGGCAGTGCAGTATTCAGGCAGTGTAGGGGGTTGTGCTGTGGGTGGTGTTTCAGGGTTTAGGGCAGTGCAGTGGTGTTTAGGCAGTGTAGGGGTCATGCTGGGGTAGTGTTTTAGGGTTTAGGGCAGTGCAGTGGTGTTCGGGCAGTGTTGGGGTCGTGCTGTGGGTGATGTTTCAGGGTTTAGGGCAGTGCAGTGATGTTTGGTCAGTGTAGGGGTCATGCTGGGATAGAGTTTTAGGGTTTAGGGCAGTGCAGTGGTGTTTGGGCAGTGTAGGGTGTCATGTTGGGGTGGTGATTCAGTGTTTAGGGCAGTGCAGTGGTGTTCAGAGAGTGTAGGGGGTCATGCAGGGGGTGGTGTTTCAGGGTTTAGGTCAGTGCAGAGGTGTTCGAGCAGTGAAGGGGGCCGTGCTGGGGGGTGTTGTTTCAGGGTTTAGGGCAGTGCAGTGGTGTTCAGGCAGTGAAGCGGGTCAAGCAGATGTGGCGTTAAAGGGTTTAGGGCAGTGCAGTGGTTTTCGGGCAGTGTAGGGGGTCATGCTGTGGGTGGTGTTTCAGGGTTTAGGGCAGTGCAGTGAGTGTTTGGGCAGAATAGGGGTCGTGCTGGGGTAGTGTTTTAGGTTTTAGGGCAGTGCAGTGGTGTTTGGGCAGTGAAGGGGGTCATGCTGGGGTGGTGTTTCAGTGTTTAGGGCAGTGCAGTAGTGTTTGGGCCGTGTAGGGTGTCGTGCAGGGGGTGGTTTTTCAGGGTTTAGGGCAGTGCAGTGGTGTTTGGGCAGTGTAGGGGGTAGTGCAGAGGGTGGTGTTTTAGGGGTAAAGCGCAGTGCAGTGGTGTTTGGGCAGTGTAGGGGTCATTCTGGGGTAGTGGTTTAGGGTTTAGGGCAGTGCAGTGGTGTTAGGGCAGTGTAGGGGGTCATGCAGTGGGTGGTGTTTTCGGGTTTAGGGCTGGGCAGTGGTTATCAGGCACTGTATGGGGTTGTGCTGGGGGTGTTAATTCTGGGTTTAGGGCTGTGCAGTGGTGTTTGGACAGTGTAGGGGGTTGTGTGGGGGTGGAGTTTCAGGGTTTAGGCCATTGCAGTGGTGTTTGGGTCGTGTAGGTGGTCATGCAGGGGGTGGTGTTTTCGGGTTTAGGGCTGGGCAGTGGTTATCGGGCAGTGTATGGGGTCGTGCTGGGGGGTGTTAATTCTGGGTTTAGGGCAGTGCAGTGGTGTTTGGACAGTGTAGGGGGTTGTGTGGGTGTGGAGTTTCAGGGTTTAGGCCAGTGCAGTGGTGTTTGGGCCGTGTAGGTTGTCATGTGGGAGTGGCATTACAGGGTTTAGCGCAGTGCACTAGTGTTCGGGCAGTGTAGGGGGTCATGCTGGGGCTGGTGTTTCAGGGTTTATGGCAGTGCAGTGGTGTTCGGGCAGTGTGGGGGGTCATGCTGGGGGGTTTCGTTTCAGGGTTTAGGGCAGTGCAGTGGTGTTTGGGCAGTTTAAGGGTTCAATGAATCAATCAATCACATTTATAAAGCGCGCTACTCACCCGTGACGGTCTCAAGGCGCTGGGGGGGGGGGGGTCAGTGCTCATAGAGCCAGGTCTTGAGCTGCCTCCTGAAGGATAGGTGGTCAGGTATGGCGCGAAGGTTGCTGGGCAGAGAGTTCCAGGTCTTTGCTGCCAGGAAAGAGAAGGATCTTCCTCCGGCGGTGGCTTTGCAGATGCGAGGTACGGCTGCCAGGGCATGTCCTGTCGAGCGTAGGGTGCGCGGAGGAGTGTAGAAGGAGACGCCATGGTTGATGAGTTTTGGTCCGAGGTTGTGAAGGGCTTTGTGTGCGTGGGTGAGGAGTCTGAAGGTGATCCTCTTGTTGATTGGGAACCAGTGGAGTTTCTTCAAGTGTCCGGAGATGTGGTGGTGGCGGGGTACGTTCAGGATGAGTCGTGCGGCAGCGTTCTGGATCCGTTGAAGTTTCCTCTGCAGCTTGATGGTGATGCCGGCGTACAGAGTGTTCCCGTAGTCCAAGCGACTGGTGACGAGGGCGTGGGTGACGGTCTTTCTGGTATCGGTGGGGATCCAGCGGAAGATCTTGCGGAGCATGCAGAGGGTGTTGAAGCATGCCGAGGTCACAGAGTTGACCTGTCTGGACATGGAGAGGGATGAGTCCAGGATGAAGCCGAGGTTGCGTGCGTGGTCGGTGGGTTGGGGAGTGCTGCCTAGGGCGGGAGGCCACCAGGAGTCGTCCCAGGCGGAGGGTGTAGGGCCGAGGATGAGAACCTCCGTCTTCTCTGTGTTCAGTTTCAGCCTGCTGTCTGTCATCCAGTTCGCTACTTCCTTAATGCCTTTGTGTAGTCTGGTCCTTGCTGAGGTGAGGTTGTTGGTGAGCGATAAGATGAGCTGGGTGTCGTCGGCGTAGGATATGAGGTCGAGTCCGTGTTTTCGTGCGATGTTCGCCAGGGGGGTCATGTAAATGTTGAAGAGGGTGGGGCTGAGGGTGAATCCTTGGGGGACGCCGCAGATGATCTCCGTGGCTGTAGATCTGAAGGGGGGGAGGCGGACTCTCTGAGTTCTTCCGGAGAGGAAGGAGATGATCCATTCCAGGGCCTTGCCTCTGATGCCGGCGTTGCTGAGGCGGTGTATCAGGGTACGGTGACAGACCGTGTCGAAGGCTGCAGAGAGGTCCAGGAGTATGAGGGCCACGGTTTCTCCCTTGTCGGTCAGGGATCTGATGTCGTCCGTGGCTGCGATGAGGGCGGTTTCGGTGCTGTGGTTAGCTCTGAAGCCGAACTGTGTGGGGTCGAGTGAGTCGTTGGTTTCCAAGGCAGTGGTGAGTTGAGCGTTGACGATTTTCTCAATGGCGGGGAACGGTAGGAGAGAGATGGGCCGGAAGTTTTTGAGTTCGGTGGGGTCTGCTGTTGGTTTCTTTAAGAGGGTGTTGAGCTCTGCGTGTTTCCAGCTCTCTGGGAAGGTGGCGGAGGTGAGAGATGCGTTGATGATGTCTCGGAGGTGGGGTGCGATGATGTTGTCGGCTTTGTTGTAGATATGGTGTGGGCAGGGGTCGGATGGAGATCCAGAGTGGAGCGAGTTCATGACGCGGGTGGTTTCCTCGGTGGTGGTTGGGTTCCAAGTGAGGATGGTGGTGATGTCGGTGGCGGGTTCCGGGGGTGGGTTCGTGTTGGTAGTGGTGAAGCTGTTGTATATGTCGGTGATTTTGTGGTGGAAGAAGGCTGCGAGGGAGTCGCAGAGGTCCTGTGAGGGAGGGATGGAGTTGTTTTCTGCGTCGGGGTTGGAGAGCTCTTTGACGATGCCAAAGAGTTCCTTGCTGTTGTGGGCGTTGTTGTCTAGTCTGTTCTGGTAGGCTGATTTTAGTGCGGCGCGGAGGCGTCGGTGGTGTTGGCGGGTGGCGTTCTTTAGGGCTGACATGTTCTCCTCGGTCTGGTTGAGGCTCCAAGTCTTCTCGAGGGTGCGGCATTCTTTTTTGGAGTCCTTGAGGTCGGTGGTGAACCAGGAGTTTTTCTTGTGGTTGTTGGTGTTAGCTTGGGTCTTCAGGGGGGCCAGGAGGTTGGCGCAGTCTGAGATCCAGCTCGTGAGGTTGTTGGCGGCTTCGTTGGGGTTAGTGGTGCTGGTAAGTTGGTTCTGGGAGAGGGTCGATGCGAGCTGTTCTGTGGTGACTCGATTCCAGTGTCTTCTGGGTGGTTGCTGGGTGTGGTGGTGCATGGTGGTCTTCTTGAAACTGAAGTGGACACAGCTGTGGTCCGACCAGGTGAGTTCGGTGGTGTGGCTGAAGGAGATGTGTTTGCTGGAGGAGAAGATGGGGTCGAGCGTGTGTCCGGCGTGGTGGGTGGGGGTGTTGACTAGCTGTTTCAGTCCTAGGTTGGCGAGGTTGTCCAGTAAGGCTGTGGTGTTGTTGTCGGTGTGGTTCTCCAGGTGAAAGTTGAGGTCCCCTAGGAGGATGTAGTCGGTGGACGAGAGTGCGTGAGGGTTGATGAAGTCTGCGATGTCTTCGCTGAACTTGGTGCGTGGTCCTGGTAGTCTGTACATGAGGGTGCCTCTGAGGGTGGTCTTGGGGTCGCTGTGGATCGCGAAGTGGAGGTGTTCGGTGTTGGGGAGTGAGTCGTCGATGTGGGTCGAGATACGGATGGAGCTTTTGTGTGCGATGGCGACGCCTCCTCCGATGCGGTTGGTGCGGTCTTTTCGGATAATTTTGTAGCCGTCGGGGATGGCTATGGCGATGTCGGGTGCCGAGGAGGGGTTCATCCAGGTCTCGGTGAGGAAGGCGATGTCCGGGTTTGTTAAGTTGATGAGGTTCCAAAGTTCGATGGCGTGTCTGTGGACGGATCGGGTGTTGACCAGGATGCAGTGGAGATTGCTTCCGGGGGAGTCATTCTTGACGGGAGCGGTGTGAGTCCATAGGCAGGTGAAGCGGCAGCTGCTGCAGGTGACGGGTCCGTGGGTTCGTTTCGGGGTGGCGCGGTAGCAGCCCGGCGTGCGGCCAGGGTTGAGGGTGGTGAGGGTGGTGGGGTCGTAGGTCCGGCGGGCGTCGGGGGGGCCAGGGGTTTGGGCGCTGGGCATGGTCCTGGCGTGGCCGGGCACAGACGGGCTTGCCTTAGGAGTGCCTGCGGCGCGCCAGCGGCGCGCCAGCGGCGCGCCAGCGGCGTGCCCGCTGCGCGCATCCGCTGCGCGGTCGCGCAGCGGCCGCCATTTAAGGCTAGCTGGGAGGAGGGGTCAGCTGGGAGGCGGGTGGCGGGAGGGTAGGGGCCAATGGGATGCGGGCAAAAACGGCGAGAAAAGCGGGAGAGGGAATGGAGCGGCGAGGGCCGCAAAAGGCGGGAAAAAACGAGGAAAAAGCGATCGAGAAAACGAGGCAGAAAAAAGGCGACGGGCACGGCGAGGTGGGTACACACAGGCAAACAGGGGTACAAAAGGCAAAAAAGGAGAACACTCGCTCAACAGCCAGGGGTACAGAAGGCAAAAAAGGGAAACACTCGCACAGACAACCAGGGGTACAGAAGGCAAAAAGGAAAGCACTCGCTCAGGCAACAAGGGCACACTCACGCTCAGGGGCAGCAGTAACCAGGGGTTGTGCTGGGGCCTTTGTGTCAGGGTTTAGGGCAGTGCAGTGGTGTTCGGGCAGTGTAGGGGGGCGTGCAGGGGGTGGTGTTTCAGGGTTTATGGCAGTGCAGTGGTGTTCGGGCAGTGTGGGGGGTCTTGCTGGGGAGTTTTGTTTCAGGGTTTAGGGCAGTGCAGTGGTGTTTGGGCAGTTTAAGGGTTGTGCTGGGGCCTTTGTGTCAGGGTTTAGGGCAGTGCAGTGGTGTTCGGGCAGTGTAGGTGTGTGTGCTGGGGGTGGTGTTTTAGGGTTTAGGGCAGAGCGGTGCTGTTTGGGCAGTGTAGAGAGTTGTGCAGGGGGTGGTGTTTCAGGGTTTGGGGCAGTGCAGTGGTGTTCGGGCAGTGTAGGGCATCGTGCTGGGCCTGGTGTTTCAGGGTTTAGGGTGGAGCAGTGGTGTTCAGGCAGAGTAGGGGGTTGTGCTGGGGCTTGTGTTTCAGAGTTTAGGGCAGAGCAGTGGTGTTTGGGCAGTGTAGGGGGATGTGCGGGGGTGGGGTTTTAGGGTTACAGCAGAACAGTGCTGTTCGGGCAAAGTAGAGAGTCGTGCAGGGGGTGGTGTTTCAGGGTTTAGAGCAGTGCAGTGGTGTTCGGCAGTGTGTGGGGTCATGCTGGTGCTGGTGTTTCAGGGTTTAGGGCAGTGCAGTGGTGTTCGGGCGGTGTAGGGGGTCATGCTGGGGCTGGTGTTTCAGAGTTTAGGGCAGAGCAGTGGTGTTCAGGCAGTGTAGAGTGTCGTGTGGGGTGGTGTTTTAGGGTTTAGGGCAGAGCAGTGTTGTTCGGGCAGTGTAGAGAGTCGTGTAGGGGTGGTGTTTCAGGGTTTGGGCAGTGTAGAGGTTTTCGAGCACTGTAGGGTGTAATGTAGGGGTGGTGTTTCAGGGCTTAGTTCTGTGCAGTTTTGTTCTATCAGTGTAGGGTGTCGTGCTGGGGATGTTGTTTCAGGGTTTAGGGCAGTGCAGTGGTGTTCGGACAGGGTAGCGGGTCATGCATGGGTGGTGTTTCAGGGTTTAGGGCAGTGCAGTGGTGTTTGGGCATTGTAAGGGTTGTACTGGGGCTGGTGTGTCAGGATTTAGGGCAGTGAAGTGTTCAGGCAGTGTAGGGGGTTGTGCCGTGGGTGGTGTTTCAGGGTTTAGGGCAGTGCAGTGGTGTTTGGGCAGTGTAGGGGTCATGCTGGGGTAGTGTTTTAGGGTTTAGGGCAGTGCAGTGGTGTTCGTACAGGGTAGCGGGTCATGCATGGGTGGTGTTTCAGGGTTTAGGGCAGTGCAGTGGTGTTTGGGCATTGTAAGGGTTGTACTGGGGCTGGTGTGTCAGGGTTTAGGGCAGTGCAGTGGTGTTTGGGCAGTGTAGGGGGTCATGTTGGGGTAGTGATTCAGTGTTTAGGGCAGTGCACTGGTGTTCGGGCAGTGTAGGGGGTCATGCAGGGGTGGTGTTTCAGGGTTTAGGGCAGTGCAGTGGTGTTCGGGTAGTGCAGAGGGTGGTGTTTTAGGGGTAAAGCGCAGTGCAGTGGTGTTTGGGCAGTGTAGGGGTCATTCTGGCGTAGTGGTTTAGGGTTTAGGGTTTAGGGCAGTGCAGTGGTGTTAGGGCTGTGTAGGGGGTCATGCAGGGTGTGGTGTTTTCGGGTTTAGGGCTGGGCAGTGGTTATCAGGCACTGTATGGGGACGTGCTGGGGGGTGTTAATTCTGGGTTTAGGGTAGTGTAGTGGTGTTTGGACAGTGTAGGGGGTTGTGTGGGTGTGGAGTTTCAGGGTTTAGGCCAGTGCAGTGGTGTTTGGGCCGTGTAGGTTGTCGTGTGAGAGTGGCATTTCAGGGTTTAGGGCAGTGCACTAGTGTTCGGGCAGTGTAGGGGGTCATGCTGGGGCTGGTGTTTCAGGGTTTAGGGCAGTGCAGTGGTGTTCAGGCAGTGTAGTGGGTCCTGCAGGGGGTGGTGTTTCAGGGTTTATGGCAGTGCAGTGGTGTTCGGGCAGTGTGGGGGGTCTTGCTGGGGAGTTTTGTTTCAGGGTTTAGGGCAGTGCAGTGGTGTTTGGGCAGTTTAAGGGTTGTGCTGGGACCTTTGTGTAAGGGTTTAGGGCAGTGCAGTGGTGTTCGGGCAGTGTAGGTGTGTGTGCTGGGGGTGGTGTTTTAGGGTTTAGGGCAGAGCGGTGCTGTTTGGGCAGTGTAGAGAGTTGTGCAGGGGGTGTTGTTTCAGGGTTTGGGGCAGTGCAGTGGTGTTCGGGCAGTGTAGGGCATCGTGCTGGGCTTGGTGTTTCAGGGTTTAGGGTGGAGCAGTGGTGTTCAGGCAGAGTAGGGGGTTGTGCTGGGGCTTGTGTTTCAGAGTTTAGGGCAGAGCAGTGGTGTTTGGGCAGTGTAGGGGGATGTGCGGGGGTGGTGTTTTAGGGTTACGGCAGAACAGTGCTGTTCGGGCAAAGTAGAGAGTCGTGCAGGGGGTGGTGTTTCAGGGTTTAGAGCAGTGCAGTGGTGTTCGGCAGTGTGTGGGGTCATGCTGGTGCTGGTGTTTCAGGGTTTAGGGCAGTGCAGTGGTGTTCGGGCGGTGTAGGGGGTCATGCTGGGGCTGGTGTTTCAGAGTTTAGGGCAGAGCAGTGGTGTTCGGGCAGTGTAGAGTGTCGTGTTGGGTGGTGTTTTAGGGTTAAGGGCAGAGCAGTGCTGTTCGGGCAGCGTAGAGAGTCGTGTAGGGGTGGTGTTTCAGGGTTTGGGCAGTGTAGAGGTTTTCGAGCACTGTAGGGTGTAATGTAGGGGTGGTGTTTCAGGGCTTAGTTCTGTGCAGTTTTGTTCTATCAGTGTAGGGTGTCGTGCTCGGGATGTTGTTTCAGGGTTTAGGGCAGTGCAGTGGTGTTCGGACAGGGTAGCGGGTCATGCATGGGTGGTGTTTCAGGGTTTAGGGCAGTGCAGTGGTGTTTGGGCATTGTAAGGGTTGTACTGGGGCTGGTGTGTCAGGATTTAGGGCAGTGCAGTGTTCAGGCAGTGTAGGGGGTTGTGCCGTGGGTGGTGTTTCAGGGTTTAGGGCAGTGCAGTGGTGTTTGGGCAGTGTAGGGGTCATGCTGGGGTAGTGTTTTAGGGTTTAGGGCAGTGCAGTGGTGTTCGTACAGGGTAGCGGGTCATGCATGGGTGGTGTTTCAGGGTTTAGGGCAGTGCAGTGGTGTTTGGGCATTGTAAGGGTTGTACTGGGGCTGGTGTGTCAGGGTTTAGGGCAGTGCAGTGGTGTTTGGGCAGTGTAGGGGGTCATGTTGGGGTGGTGATTCAGTGTTTAGGGCAGTGCACTGGTGTTCGGGCAGTGTAGGGGGTCATGCAGGGGTGGTGTTTAAGGGTTTAGGGCAGTGCAGTGGTTATTGGGCATTGTAAGGGTTGTACTGGGGCTGGTGTGTCAGGATTTAGGGCAGTGCAGTGTTCAGGCAGTGTAGGGGGTTGTGCCGTGGGTGGTGTTTCAGGGTTTAGGGCAGTGCAGTGGTGTTTGGGCAGTGTAGGGGTCATGCTGGGGTAGTGTTTTAGGGTTTAGGGCAGTGCAGTGGTGTTCGTACAGGGTAGCGGGTCATGCATGGGTGGTGTTTCAGGGTTTAGGGCAGTGCAGTGGTGTTTGGGCATTGTAAGGGTTGTACTGGGGCTGGTGTGTCAGGGTTTAGGGCAGTGCAGTGGTGTTTGGGCAGTGTAGGGGGTCATGTTGGGGTGGTGATTCAGTGTTTAGGGCAGTGCACTGGTGTTCGGGCAGTGTAGGGGGTCATGCAGGGGTGGTGTTTAAGGGTTTAGGGCAGTGCAGTGGTGTTCGGGTAGTGCAGAGGGTGGTGTTTTAGGGGTAAAGCGCAGTGCAGTGGTGTTTGGGCAGTGTAGGGGTCATTCTGGGGTAGTGGTTTAGGGTTTAGGGCAGTGCAGTGGTGTTAGGGCTGTGTAGGGGGTCATGCAGGGGGTGGTGTTTTCGGGTTTAGGGCTGGGCAGTGGTTATCAGGCACTGTATGGGGTCATGCTGGGGGGTGTTAATTCTGGGTTTAGGGTAGTGCAGTGGTGTTTGGACAGTGTAGGGGGTTGTGTGGGTGTGGAGTTTCAGGGTTTAGGCCAGTGCAGTGGTGTTTGGGCCGTGTAGGTTGTCGTGTGAGAGTGGCGTTTCAGGGTTTAGGGCAGTGCACTAGTGTTCGGGCAGTGTAGGGGGTCATGCTGGGGCTGGTGTTTCAGGGTTTAGGGCAGTGCAGTGGTGTTCAGGCAGTGTAGTGGGTCCTGCAGGGGGTGGTGTTTCAGGGTTTATGGCAGTGCAGTGGTGTTCGGGCAGTGTGGGGGATCATGCTGGGGGGTTTCGTTTCAGGGTTTAGGGCAGTGCAGTGGTGTTTGGGCAGTTTAAGGGTTGTGCTGGGGCCTTTGTGTCAGGGTTTAGGGCAGTGCAGTGGTGTTCGGGCAGTGTAGGGGTGTGTGCTGGGGGTGGTGTTTTAGGGTTTAGGGCAGAGCGGTGCTGTTTGGGCAGTGTAGAGAGTTGTGCAGGGGGTGGTGTTTCAGGGTTTAGGGCAGTGCAGTGGTGTTCGGGCAGTGTAGGGCATCGTGCTGGGCCTGGTGTTTCAGGGTTTAGGGTGGAGCAGTGGTGTTCAGGCAGTGTAGGGGGTTGTGCTGGGGCTGGTGTTTCAGGGTTTAGGGCAGAGCAGTGGTGTTTGGGCAGTGTAGGGGGATGTGCAGGGGTGGTGTTTTAGGGTTACGGCAGAACAGTGCTGTTCGGGCAGTGTAGAGAGTCGTTCAGGGGGTGGTGTTTCAGGGTTTAGGGCAGTGCAGTGGTGTTCGGCAGTGTGTGGGGCCATGCTTGTGCTGGTGTTTCAGGGTTTAGGGCAGTGCAGTGGTGTTCGGGTGGTGTAGGGTTCATGCTGGGGTTGGTGTTTCAGGGTTTAGGGCAGTGCAGTGGTGATCGGACAGGGTAGCGGGTCATGCATGGGTGGTGTTTCAGGGTTTAGGGCAGTGCAGTGGTGTTTGGGCAATGTAAGGGTTGTACTGGGGCTGGTGTGTCAGGGTTTAGGGCAGTGCAGTGTTCAGGCAGTGTAGGGGGTTGTGCTGTGGGTGGTGTTTCAGGGTTTAGGGCAGTGCAGTGGTGTTTGGGCAGTATAGGGGTCATACTGGGGTAGTGTTTTAGGGTTTAGGGCAGTGCAGTGGTGTTCGGGCAGTGTAGGGGGTCGTGCTGTGGGTGATGATTCAGGGTTTAGGGCAGTGCAGTGATGTTTGGGCAGTGTAGGGGTCATGCTGGGATAGAGTTTTAGGGTTTAGGGCAGTGCAGTGGTGTTTGGGCAGTGTAGGGGGTCATGTTGGGGTGGTGATTCAGTGTTTAGGGCAGTGCAGTGGTGTTTGGGCAGTGTAGGGGGTCATGCAGGGGGTGGTGTTTCAGGGTTTAGGTCAGTGCAGAGGTGTTCGAGCAGTGAAGGGGGCCGTGCTGGGGGGTGTTGTTTCAGGGTTTAGGGCAGTGCAGTGGTTTTCGGGCAGTGTAGGCGGTCATGCTGTGGGTGGTGTTTCAGGGTTTAGGGCTGTGCAGTGAGTGTTTGGGCAGAGTAGGGGTCGTGCTGGGGTAGTGTTTTAGGTTTTAGGGCAGTGCAGTGGTGTTCAGGCAGAATAGGGGGTCATGCTGGGGTGGTGTTTTAGTGTTTAGGGCAGTGCAGTAGTGTTTGGGCAGTGTAGGGTGTCATGCAGGGGGTGGTTTTTCAGAGTTTAGGGCAGTGCAGTGGTGTTCAGGCAGTGTAGGGGGTAGTGCAGAGGGTGATGTTTCAGGGTTTACGGCAGGGCAGTGGAGTTCGGGCAGTGTAGGGGTCGTGCGGGATGTGGTGTTTTAGGGGTAAAGGGCAGTGCAGTGGTGTTCGGGCAGTGTAGGGAGTCGTGCGGGGCTGGTGCTTCAGGGTTTAGGGCAGAGCAGGGGTGTTCGGGCAGTGTAGGATGTCGTGCTGGGTCTGGTGTTTCAGGGTTTAGGGCAGAGCAGTGGTGTTTGGGCAGTGTAGGGGGTCATGCTGTGGCTGGTGTTTCAGGATTTAGGGCCGAGCTGTGGTGTTCCTGCATTGTAGGGGTATGTGCGGGGTGGAGTGTTAGGGTTTAGGGCTGAGTAGTGGTTGTTAAGCAGGGTAGGGGGTCGTGCAGGGGGTGCTGCGTCAGGGTTTGTGGCAGTGCAGTGGTGTTCGGGCACGGTAGGAGGTCATGCTTGGGTTGGTGTTTTAGGGTTTTGGGCAGAGCAGTGCTGTTCAGGCAGTGTAGAGAGTTGTGCCGGGGGTGGTGTTTCAGGGATTAGGGCAGTGCAGTGGTGTTCGGGAAGTGTAGGGTGTCGTGCAGGGGGTTGGTGTTTTAGGGTATAGGGCAGTGCAGGTGTGTTCGGGCAGTGTAGGCAGTCGTGCTGGCGATGGTGTTTCAGTGTTTAGGGCACTGCATTGGTGTTCGGGCAATGTAGGGGGTCGTGCTGGGGCTGGTGTTTCAGGGTTTAAGGCATTGCAGTGGTGTGCGAGCAGTGTAGAGCGTCTTGCTGGGGTTGATGTTTCAGGGTTTACGACAGTGGTGCAGTGGTGCTCATGCAGTGTAGGGGGTCTTGCTGGGGGTGGTGTTTCAGGGTTTAAGGCAGTGGTGTTTAGGCAGTATAGGGGGTCTTGCTGGGGGTGGTATTTCAGGGTTCAGGGCAGTGCAGTAGTGTTCAGGCAGTGCAGTTGATCATGCTGAGGATGGTGTTTCAGGGTTTAGGCAGAACAGTGGTGTTTGGGCAGTGTAGAGGGTCATGCTAGGGGCTGTGTTTCAAGGTTTAGGTCAGTGCAGTTTTGTTCGGGCAGTGAAGGGGGTTGTGCAGGGGGTGGTGTTTCAGGGTTAGGGCAGTGCAGTGGTGTTCGGGCAGTGTAGGGGGTCATGCTGTGGTGGTGTTTCAGGGTTTAGGGCAGAGCAGTGGTGTTCGAGCAGTATAGGGGGTTGTGCTGGGTGTGGTTTTTCAGGGTTTAGGGCAGTGCAGTTTTGTTTGGGCAGTGTGAGGGGGTCATGCTAGGGGTGATGTTTTAGGGCAATGCACTGGTGTTCGGGCAGTTTAGGGGTTCGTGCTGGGCTGGTGTTTCAGGGTTTAGGGCAGTGCAGTGGTGTTCAGCCAGTGTAGGGGGTCGTGGTGGTGCTGGTGTTTCAGAGTTTAGGGCAGAACAGTGGTGTTCTGGCAGTGTAGGGTATTGTGTTGGGGCTGGTGTTTCAGGGTTTAGGGCAGATCAGTGGTGTTCAGGCAGTGTAGGGGGATGTGAAGGGAGTGGTGTTTCAGGGTCTAGTGCAGTGCAGTTGTGTTCTGGCAGTGTAGGGGTCGTGCAGGGGGTGGTGTTTTAGGGTTTGGGGCAGTGCAGTTGTTTTTCAGGCAGTGTACGGGTTCATGCAAGGGGTGGTGTTTTAAGGTTTACTGCAGTGCAGGGGTGTTCAGGCAGTGTAGGGGGACTAGCTGGGGGTGGTGTTCCAGGTTTTAGGGAAGTGCAGTGGTGTTCGGGCAGTGTAGAGAGTCATGTAGGGGGTGGTGTTTCAGGGTTTAGGGCAGTGCAGTGGTATTAGGGCAGTGTAGGGGGTATTGCTGGGGGTGGTGTTTCAGGGTTTAGGGCAATGCAAAGGTGTTCGGGCAGTGTAGGGGTTCTTGCTGGGGGTGGTGTTTCAGGGTTTAGGGCAGTGTAGTGGTGTTCAGGCAGTGTAGGGCGTCTTGCTGGGTGTAGTGTTTCAGGGTTTAGGGCAGTGCAGTGGTGTACGGGCAGTGTAAGGGGTTTTGCTGGGAGGTGATGATTCAGGGTTTTAGGCAGTGGAGTGGTGTTTGGGCAGTGTAGGTGGTAGTGTAGGGGGTGGTGTTCAGGGTATAGGGCAGTGCAGTGGTATTCGAGCAGTGTTGGGGGTCGTGCTGGAGGGTGTTGTTTCAGGGTTTAAGGCAGTGCAGTGGTGTTCGGGCAGTGCAGGGGGTCATGCTGGGGGGTGTTGTTTCAGGGTTTAGGGCAGTGCAGTTTTGTTTGGGCAGTCTAGGGGGAATGCAGGGGTGGTGGTTCGGGGTTTAGGGCAGTGAAGTGGTGTTCAAGCAGTGTAGGGGGTCGTCAGGGTGTGGTGTTTCAGGGTTTAGGGCAGGACATTATATCTTCGGGCAGGGGTGGTGTTTCAGGGTTAGGGCAGTGCTGTGGTGTACAGGCAGTGTATGGGGTCTTACGGGCAGTGTAGGGTGTCGTGCTTGGGTGGTGTTTCAGGGTTTAGGGCAGTGAAGTGGAGTTCGGTCAGTGTAGGGGTCCTGCAGGGGTTGCTGTTTTAGGGTTTAGGGCAGGGCAGTGGTGTTCGGGCAGTGTAGGGGGACTAGCTGGGGGTGGTGTTTCAGGGGTTAGTGCAGTGCAGTGGAGTTCGGGCAGTGTAGAGAGTCATGCAGGGGGTGGTGTTTCAGGGTTTAGGGCAGTGCAGTGCTATTCGGGCAGTGTAGGGGGTATTGCTGGGGGTGGTGTTTCAGGGTTTAGGGCAGTGTAGTGGTGTTCAGGCAGTGTAGGGGGTCTTGCTGGGTGTAGTGTTTCAGGGTTTAGGGCAGTGCAGTGGTGTACGGGCAACATAGGGGGTTTTGCTGAGAGGAATTGATTCAGGGTTTAAGGCAGTGGAGTGGTGTTCGGGCAGTGTAGGTGGTAGTGTAGGGGGTGGTGTTCAGGGTATAGGGCAGTGCAGTGGTATTCGAGCTGTGTTGGGGGTCGTGCTGGAGGGTGTGGTTTCAGGGTTTAGGATAGTGCAGTGGTGTTCGGGCAGTGCAGGGGGTCATGCTGGGGGGTGTTTTTTCAGGGATTAGGGTAGTGCAGTTTTGTTCGGGCAGTGTAGGGAGAATGCGGGGGGTGGTGTTTCAGGGTTTAGGGCAGTGCAGTGGTGTTAAAGCAGTGTAGAGGGTCGTGCAAGGTGTGGTGTTTCAGGGTTTAGGGCGGGGCATTATGTCTTTGGGCAGGGGTGGTGTTTCAGGGTTAGGGCAGTGCTGTGGTATACAGACAGTGTATGGGGTCTTGCTGGGGGTGGAGTTCCAGGGTTTAGGGCAGTGAGGTGGTGTTCGGACAGTGTAGGGTGTCTTGCTGGGGTGGCGTTTCAGGGATTAGGGCAGTGCAGTGGTGTTCAGGCAGTGTAGGGGGTCATGCAGGGGGTGGCCTTTCAAGGTTTAGGGTGGTACAGTGGTGTTCGGGCAGTGTAGGGGGTCGTGCTGGGGGTGGTGTTTCAGGGTTTAGGGCAGTGCAGTGGAGTTCGGGCAGTGTAGGGGTCCTGCAAGGGGTTGGTGTTTTAGGGTTTAGGTATGATAAACAACAAAAGAGTATGGGGAAGTGTTGGACCCGGCCTCGTGGCATGGTCCTTACCCCCGTGGATTGTGCCCATTCACCGCCCCGGCCTTCACGGGCCACCCTGCTGAACTGCACCGAGGCCCTTTATCCTGAGATGCACGAGGTCGCATACCCCTCGTGGCTCCGCCATCTTGCTGGCATCCACGTGACTCTGTGCACCAGCCAGCGCGACCCCGCTCAACCTGGCCTCGACCCCAGTGAAGCCCCGACATCGAGGCACCACGAACTGGCCAGGGGGTGCCGCAGGACCCATTCATCGCCCCCGGCGGAGGACAGTATCGATGGGACCCCCAACTGTCCTCCCCTCTCGAGGTGTGATCGCCCTGCAACTCCCTTGGGCCTGGCGCCTCTCCTGCTGGGCGTCTGGCCACCTCCACCCGGCCTCTCCGCCCCCCCCGGGCGCCTGGGTCCGGACATCAAAGGGCTCCAGACCTATATCTGGGGCGACCCCGCCACAGATCGGCAGTTGTATCCCGGAGTCGAGAGCCCTGCTGATTGAATCGCGGCTGACCCTACGGAGAAGACCTCTTGTCGGAACCATCACGAGCCCTGCGGACTGCGTCGCGGCTCCTTCTTGTGAACACTTTGAAACCACCTGGAACATCGGACCCCTGCTGACGCTGTCGCGGCCCAACCTCGCTGAAACCTCCCTCGGAGCCCTGCTGACGACGTCGCGGCTCGAGCTGAGCAGAAACCATCTTGAGAGCCCTGCTGATTGGATCGCGGCTCTCCACGAACTGTACGCCGGAGCCCTGCTGACGCCGTCGCGGCTCGACCCCTCCGAGATCCGGAGGTCCTCCAGCTTGAGGATAGGAACTGGGCCCAGGTACCCTCGTACCGCACTCCTGCCAAAGACTGTCCCGCTACCCCTACCCTTCCGAAGAGACACTGAGACTTTTGGTGGATCCCTCGATCCCTTCGTGTAAATATTGACCTCGTAACCTTTTTATTGCTGATAAAGAATTGCTTGTCTTGAGACAACCTCCTTGAGTCCTGTGTGGTGGTGTTACTGTGCTAGTACGTGATAGGAGAAGGATCTCTCAGGAGACTTCTCGGCAGTGCTCGGCTACTTCGTACAGTGTGAGGGCCCCCCTTGGTGGTCTCGCCGACTCCTCGGGGTCTGCCTTCCAACAGGAAGAACAACTACCACAGAGGAAAGGGAAAGAGAGCCTATATTACCAAAACAATCAAAATTTGTAAAAAGAGTCCTCACTCACCAACCTGGTTGGTGACATGCTTCATCATTGGACTCCCACCAGGGAGGTCTAATACCTCCCCGGTGTGCTACAACGCCTGTTTACAGCGGAGCTGGTGATTGAAGTGTTACGTGTGATAGTGCAATGTGATGTGCAAAGTGAATGTAAAAAATGTCTAGGTTTCAACCAAAATCCTTTATTGTGGTAAACCTGGCATTAATTAAAAAGGGTATGATAACTAGATACCAAATTTTGGTTAGTTAACCCTAATAGTGAAAAGAATAAAATTTGGTCAACATGTTTCTGCCTTTTTTAGATGATTCACCAGGCATTCATCAGGACCCTACTGCCCCGGTGGTATGCACACGCTAAGGTGCACCCAACCGTTGGCAGCAATGTTAATAAAAGACTCACGGTTCTTGTTACCGGAGAGACTTCAGGAATTCTGAAGAAAAAAGTGTCTGCAAGAATAAACAGAAACAATAAACAACATAAACAGATCTTTGCTTAGTGAAATAACACGCAATTACATGTTTTTGGTCAAAGGCAAAAGTCCCCCTTCACTTAACAGGGCATTATGTCTTCGGGCAGGGGTGGTGTTTCAGGGTTAGGGCAGTGCTGTGGTGTACAGGCAGTGTATGGGGTCTTGCTGGGGGTGGAATTTCAGGGTTTAGGGCAGTGAGGTGGTGTTCGGACAGTGTAGGGTGACTTGCTGGGGTGGCGTTTCAGGGTTTAGGGCAGTGCAGTGGTGTTCGGGCAGTGTAGGGGGTCGTGCAGGGGTTGGCCTTTCAAGGTTTAGGGTGGTGCAGTGGTGTTCGGGCAGTTGAGGTTCCGTGGGAATTGGACTGACATTTTGGGTATGTTCGAATATGGATAAGTTTGGTATCTACGAACCGCAAATGACGAGTTTAGTGGGTGTACGCGTTTTCGCTACGCTATTATGTATGGTTCGTCTCATTCCTGGGCATGTCCATCTGAACCCCTGGGTTCCATTTTAGATACGGTATCCATTTTGTCTCTTGCCCTCAAGTAGCCAGCGAACGGACACTGTCCGCTTCGTGACCCTGGGATTCCCAAGCTTTCGTGGAGGACACATGTTCCTTTGAAGGTGTCTTTATGATGAGGGGGATGACACGGCAAGGGCAGATGGCTCCGCTCGAGGCTCATCTTGCCGTGCTAGTGTATTGTTTCAGTCGTGCATACATTAGGCACGAGTCCTTTGATCCTGCAATCAAGTTTCCGATATTGCTTTCTACACTGTTTCCTAAACTGTTGTGCATCCTTTGCATCTGTTTCTGTCCCTTCCTCTAATTCGTTATGGTCAGAATGGAATGTGCTTAATGTGCTTTTACAGTTGGGAACCGGCAATGCTGCTGTAATTATGTTCCGGGTTTCTGAAAACATGAATGCGACCTTTTTGAAGTTTACTGTGGGAACTGAGTTGTAACCTTTTGTTCGCCATACTGATCAATGACGAAGATGTGTATAAAAGGAGCGATCCACTTGTGCAATTTGAAGCAGTCTCTCAGAACCTACACGTTGTGTACTTCTTGCGATTTCTGTATCCCTGCAGTCAATAAATGCTGATCTTTGACGCCGCAGGAAGTGTCCCGTGTCTCTGTGTTTTGTACGCCGGAACAGGTAACCCACGAAGGTTTCAGGTGTTGTCCCCTGGCACCGCTGGGCCTTAGAATAGCCCAGTCCTTCAGTTGGCACCCATCGTGGGGCGACATGAGCGGTACCGGTCCAAAGCCCGACGATCGTGAGGAACTTTGTGTGAAATCTCCGAGGGAAGGTGCACCCCGCTTCATCGATCCAGTTGTCGAAATAAGTGGCCCGAAGACTTTTCCCACGAAGATTCCCGCCTCCTGACGGCTATGACGGACTGATGCCCTGACTGTCGACCTGTTTTTGGTGCCTGGCGTAGTCCTTTGTACGGCGAGACGATAGACGGGCCTTCCTGGTGACGCCATTGCTCTTTCAGTTAAGTATTTGTGGGTCGCTCCCAGAGTAGACTTGGTTGTTTGCATGGTTCCATTGCATTTGTGGTTCTTAGTCGTTGGTTCTTAGTTGTTTGGTTTTATTTGACAATTGCAATTGCCAAAAACCGAGGGTCTTGCATTTTTGCGAGGACATCGTAATTCGATAGCCCTTGAAGTTTGTAAACTCGGTTAGTGTGCACGATGCCTGGCCGTAGTACTTTGTTTGGTTTCTTTAAATGTTGCAGCACGGATTCCCGACTGGAGGATTCATGTCCGATACCTCCAGTTGGAACTCCAATTTATGAGCTCTATAGTCGCCACCGAGTAGGTCCTATCGTATATAATGAATATTGGATTCGATATACTAAAAATGATGGTGTTCTTAGTTGGCCACCACATGGTAGTTTCGAAACTGCAATATTGGATAATCTTGAAACTAAATTGTTTAAAAAGAAGGCTAGGCCGGCCATGTTTGATTCCTTTCGGTTATGGCGTAAAGAGGCCAAGCAGAAAGAAATCAAACAGTCTAAGAAAAATAAGAGAGAAGGTGTTATTGCGGTGATGCGAAATGCAGAACAGTATCAGCGAGACAAGGATGAGAAGGAGCAGGAAGTTTCTGCTAGACTGCATCATATGGCGGTGGATAAATGTTATCCGGTTTTACCGTCTAGTCCTGATAAGACGGGAGAGGAAACGGTCGAGGATCCCTTATTGTCTTATCTATTGAAATCACCACCTCCCTATGCACCAGATACTGTGGGTCCTGTGATTCCCCTTGCTCCCCAACCTGTTGTCTTGGCGGCTGCTGGACAGCCTGTTGTTCCTCCTGTTCTTCCGAATCCTCTTGTGCCGCAAATTGTTCATCCTCCGCTACCCGCTCTTTTCCCTATTGCTCCTTTGCCTGTACCTCTTCAGCCTATTGTTACTACTACTCCTGCTATCTCGACTACTTCTACTATTTCTACGGTTACCCCTAATGTAGTAACTCCTGTGCTTCCTTCTTCTTCCCCTTCTGTTCATAGTCGTATATTTAATGCTGTCGCTAATCTCTATTCTCCACTTTTTGGACCGATACTTGGGTCCGATCTTTCTGATGTCTCTCAGAGGCGCAGTCAAATTCCTGATGGTAGAGAACGTGAGTCGTTAGTAAAACTGGCGCGTAAATGGATTAGTCATCCTGCGAAGTACACTTCGCGTATAGTTTTCGAGACATTTTCTCAGTTTAATGAGCGCACACAAAGATTTGTGTACGAGGAAATGTGTAAATCTTTGCGAGAAGAGTGGGATAATGATGCGGTAGACAATGTACCGCCCGAGATTACTGAGCTTCAGAATCAATTTTCGAGTGGTATGATTGTGGGTGCTAATGTCCGACATGCTTTAGAGCGTCTGTTATCTTTTCGATCTACGGTATCACCTCGAGCATTGCTTAAGGGTGAATCTGAGGAGCGGATGGCACAATCTGGTCAGTACCCTATGCGGGAAGTTCCTCCAGTGTGGATGCCAGGTGATCCTGCTGCTGTCCCTGCTATTCCACCACACTTTCAGAGAGTTTGGATACACCTCCCCTGGAAGCGGTCGGAAGTTTTGCAGGTGAAGCAAACTTTGCCTGACCCCCGCAAAAATCCGGCAGGTTATTACAAGGAGTTATCCCAATTAGTGGATGCCACTATTATGAACCTTGCCGACATCGACATGTTGTTTGGTAATGTAGTACCTCAACCAATTTGGGCGAAAATCCGCCAAGAGAATCACGTAGCCGAGTTAGGCGGTGATTGGGCTGCTCTTGCTGCGGCTGACGCACGGCAAGTTGGTGGGGCTAAACCTGAACAGCTCATTGAGAATCTGCTCCAGAGGATAATTACACTTATGAAGACGCTTATGCCGGCGATAAGAGTTAACTGGGACAAACTGTCCGCGTGCAAACAAAAGAAGGACGAGAGTGTCTCCGATTTCTTTACGAGATTTGAGGAGGCATTCATCGATCACAGTGGTCAGGATATGAGCACTGAGGGAGGTCAGCGACTGTTTGTTGATAAATTTGTCTCGAATCTGTTGCCTGAACTAAGCAACAAATTGAAGAATTCTGAAAGTTTGTGGGCTGTTTCTACCACTGCTCAAATATTAGCTACGGCCCAATACTACGAAAATAGAGAGAAAGAAGAAAGCGAACGTGCAGATAAGAAAACGAAGGATCTTAAAACTAAGGTCTTATTGCAGCAAGCGTATCCCCCGCGCTCGAATCAGAATGACTCGCAACAGCAAAATCGATTACAGTCGCAGTTTTCTAGGTCACAGCCGTGTACTGACTCCTCTACGCCACGAACTATGTTGGGGTATAATCAATGCGCATATTGTAGGGCTGAGGGCCATCTGAAGTTTAATTGTCCAGTTTTGCGTGACCGAAACAATGGTGTTTCGGCTCGAGGAGGTCGTAGTGGTCCTCAACAAGCATCACGTGGTAGAGGTCGCGGTATTACTCAGAATCAGAATGAGCGTTTGGCCACTTCGGCAGGCTCGCCAAATTGCTTTGATCGGCGCGATTTATCGTCTGGTAGATCTGCACAGTATCATGTGGATGACTATTACGTCGAGCATGATGTTGCTGCTGACGGTCATTATTAGGACAGCCATAGACAAAGAAAGGGAGTGGTATCAGTTCTGGTTGATCAGAGAGGTCCTTACGTTACAGTTGCCACAATGGGCGTAGTTGAGCCTTTTCTGTTGGATACTGGTGCAGCGAAAAGCTCCATCATGCATTCGAAACTCCCTGGCGCGCCTTTGTCTGGCTTAACGAATGTTTCCGTTGGATTCTCTGGCGCCCCCGTTAGCAATCCAGTCTCTAGTCCGTTGCCCCTTACAATTGGGTCTCGTAAGTTAGAAGCTCCTTTACTGTTGACTACTGGTTGTGGTGAGAATCTTTTGGGCCTGGACTTGTTGAAGTGGTTATATGCGACTCTGTACTGTTCTCCTGCGGGAGTGGAGCTTACGTTGGGTCAGAAAGTGATCTCTCCTATGTATTTGTCGACGGATAAGCTCCCACCGGAATTGAGTTCTCTTCCTAAGTCTTTGTGGGCGACGGGTCCCAACGATGTGGGCCTGTTGGATATACCGCCTTACGTTGTTCAATTGAAATCAAATGTGCGACTGCCACGCATTCCCCAGTATCGTATCTCTCTTGATGGAGAGCGAGCACTATTAGCGATCATTTACGATTTGATCGATAAGGATGTCATCGAAGAAACACGGGGTAACGTGTGTAATAGTCCTGTGTTACCTATTTTGAAACGAACTGATCCATCCAAGCCTCCTGTGTATCGTTTTGTTATTGATTTAAGAGAGGTGAATAAAATTGTGATTCCACAGTTTCCCGTGGTGCCTGACATTACAGCTTTGCTGACTCTGATTCCAGCTTCTGCATCGTGGTTCTCGGTAATCGATCTGAAGAATGCCTTCTTTAGCATTCCAATTGCTGAGGAAAGCAGAGATCTATTTGGTTTCTCGTTAGGTGGTCGCAGTTTCAGATTTAAACGCGCACCTCAGGGCTACTGTGAGAGTCCATCGATCTACAGCCAAGCTCTTAAGAGTCAACTTGATGCGTTTGTATTACCGGCTGGTGCGGCCTTGATTCAGTACGTTGATGATCTGTTGGTAGCTGCTGACACTGAACAGATTTGCAATACTGCTACAGTATCACTGTTACAGCATCTATGTGACTTACATCACAAGGTGTCACCTTCTAAATTTCAATATTGTTGTCAAGAAGTAACCTATCTAGGTCACTTATTGTCAAAGGAGGGAAGAAGGTTGACCCCAGAAAGAATTGCAGCGATCGCTCGAATGACTGTGCCAACAACTCAGAGAGATGTGCGTGCCTTTCTAGGTATCACGTCATACTGCAGACAGTGGATCCCAAACTTTTCACTGTTAGCAAAGCCCTTGATAGCTCTTACGTGCAAGGATGTTTCGACTCCTTTGCCATGGACGGAAGAATGTCAGAAAAGTTTTTCTGAACTGCGTGACGCGTTGTGTTCGGCTCCTGTGTTAGGTACTCCTGATTATAGTAAGCCATTTACACTATACGTTCACGAGAGAGAAGGTTGCGCGTTGAGTGTTTTGACGCAACAATTTGGTGGTAAGCAGCGTCCATGTGCATATTTTTCCTCGACCTTAGACCCGGTAGCTAGAGCGTTGCCGAGTTGCTTGAGAGCGACAGCGGCAGCTGCGGTGTCTATTCGACAATCCGCAGGTCTGGTTATGGATAATATGCTCACAGTGATGGTTCCGCATGCAGTTGACACTCTCCTGAATCGTACAAAAACTCAACATCTGACGAGTGCAAGGTTGTCCGGTTACGAGTTGACACTTTTGGCAAGTCATATACAGATCAAGCGTTGTAATGTGCTGAATCCGGCGACATTGTTGCCGACTAATGTGGAATCAAATGATGTACCACCACATGATTGTTATTTACGAACTGAAGAAGAAACTAAGGGTCGTGTGGACCTGAAAAACACTCCATTGATAGACCCCGATGGCACTTTGTATGTTGATGGTTCATGTTTTAAGTTGCCGAATGGTGATGTGACGACTGCGTATGCTGTAGTGACGTTGAGTATGGTTGTGGAAACTGCGAGATTGAGTCAGAATTCAGCGCAAGCGGCAGAGTTGATTGCGTTGACGAGAGCGTGTGTCTTGTCTAGAGGAAAGCGAGTGAATGTGTTTACCGACAGTCAGTATGCGTTTGGTGTTGCACATAGCTTTGGCCGATTGTAGAGAGAGAGAGGATTTATGACATAGCATGGTACGAAGATCCAACACGGACAGCTTGTGAGCCATCTTTTGGATGCACTTACATTGCCTAAACAGGTGGCGATTATCAAATGTAGTGCGCATCGAAAGGTTACGGATGATGTTGGTCATGGTAATGCATTTGCGGATGAGATTGCTAAGGAAACGGCTAAGAATCTTGCGTCCCGAATGTATGTTATGAGTTCAGTGAGGTGGCCGACAGAGACTGGTATGTGTGAAGACACTGTTGAGAGCGTGAAAGCAATTCAGAATGAGGCCACTAAAACTGAAAAGACCAAGTGGAAAGAAAGTACGGGAAAGTTAGACACCCATGGATGTTGGGTTGACTTGTCGGAATGTCAGAGGTGGATGTTACCGGATGCATATGTGCTAGCCGTTGTGACTATGGCTCACGGCTTGTCACATATTAGCGCGAAAGGTATATGTAAGTTATTATCTCCTGTATGGAAGAATGACGGTATCGCTAAATGTGCTGAGAGGGTGGTTAAGAATTGTATGGTGTGTTTAATGTATAATCCTGGCAAGGGCAACCCCACTCCACCTGGCCATTTTGCCCCTCCTACGTGTCCCTTTGAGGTTATCCAACTGGACTTCATCCATATGGAGAGATGCAATAATCTGAAGTTTGTTTTAGTTGTGGTTTGTGCGTTCTCCAGATGGATAGAGGCTTATCCTCTCAAAGACAATACTGCCTTGTCCACAGCGAAAGTCCTACTGAAGGAATACTTTCCTCGGTATGGAATGCCACGGATTGTGAGGTCAGATAATGGAAGTGAGTTTGTGGGAAGTGTGATGCAGAGTGTGTGTAAGGGCCTTGGAATTCGACAGAAATTCCATAGCGCCAATCATCCTCAGGCAGCGGGTTTGGTTGAAGGGTACAATGGTACTCTGAAACTGAAACTTGCAAAGATACAAGCTACGACTGGTTTGTCATGGCCTGATGCTTTGCCTCTGGCTCTCTTGTCAACCAGGGCGACTGTGCACTCTCGAGTAGGGCTTAGCCCATATGAGATTGTGTTCGGCCGCCCTGCGAACATTTGGGGAGTCCCGAGGCCTAAGGCCTTTGATAGCCTTGAGTATCCAATGTTAATTGATTATCTTCATGATCTGACTGCTAAACCGAGGTTAATTCATCAACAGGTCTTTGAAACTTTACCGGCACAGACAGAGGGTCCTGGACATCGGCTCCAACCGGGTGACTGGGTTGTTACCCGCAATTTTGGCAGAAAACGCAATCTGGAGCCAAGATTTGTGGGCCCTTTTCAAGTGTTGTTGGCCACAAGGACTGCAGTTCGGATGGAAGGCAGAAAGAACTGGGTGCATGCCACCCATACAAAAAAGGTTTCGATCCCTTCACCAGCAGATAATTGGGTGAGAACTGGTATTGCGACAGCGGAAACCGAGACCCCTCTACGTTACGTGCCGTTTAGCGATGCTCAACCTGTAGTAGACAATTCATTGCAGCCGGACACATCTGTTGAGTCGTCAGTTTTGGAGAACTCAAGGTCTGAATTGTCATTTGACCGATTGAACACTGTTTCACCAGCGGAACAATTATTTGAAGAACAGACTCGACCTGGAAGAAGTCGATATTTTCTTCGTTCACACGACAAAGACTAATAAACATTTTCTATATTTTCCTTTACTGTTGCCACGAACATTAAGAACAATTGCATCCTTTGCTGATTTTTGAATTTCTTTCTACGTGTACTCTTTACAGCTAAGAGATTTTTTATTAAATTGAATGTTTGTTTAAGAAAACCTATCATCCGGGTTAACCGTAGGGCCGTGCGGGTACTTCCTTCTGTTTAGCAGGTTCCTGATACTAGGTCAGTTACCTTTTATCGGTTCCTGGGAACTCCTGGGAATTGATAATCGCCACTCAGAACGAAGTGCGTCAAGGACGTCACGGACGGTTTTTAGAGGATGGCGTTCTCTAAGCTGTTGGAAGTAGAAAGGATGTCGGCGCAAAGATCAAAATTGCATAAGATTGTACGAACAAAATGCTTTTTGTTTCAGGTATTCCTACTGTTTCTGACTGTTTCTATGCTATTGGTGGGCGGAGTGTATTTTGGAATACAGTCGTTATTGCCTTCCATTTCACCTACTTTTTCTCCTAAACTAAGTTCCATTACTACTGTTTCTCCACATTCCTTTCATCCTCTGCCTCAACATGAACAGGTTAGACGTGCGGAATTCATGAATAATTCCTTCGTTCAACTCCTACATCAGCATCAGTTGGTGATGAATACTACCAACTGTTGGGTGTGTGGGTTAATGCCACATACCATGGATAGAGGTATTCCGTATTTGGTTCTTCCTTATAGTTCCCAAGGGTCAGCTCGAGCATTTCAAACTATGTTCCGTAGTGCACTCGATTCCTACCCCAGTCGAGAGCCACTTTCCGCGAACTTTGGTCCTGGTCCGTATCACAAGCCTTTGGCGATAGCGATTGCTGATTTAGATAGAGATATTTTCGATGCATCGCTTATCCCAGATGAAGAGATACAAGCATATAAAGATCTGAGTGAGGCTGAGTATAGTATGTCAGTGGGTGATAGACAGCTCAAGAGCTCGTCTCCAATATGGATCGTACCCCACCTCGGTAATTTTTGCTTGAAAGGTCTTGGTCGAAATCCGAGAGCCCAGCTCGGGGAGAGTGCTTGTACTGACACGTACGTTCTACCGATGCTCTCCTCCCCTGTTTTCCTGACTGCCAAGGGTACCTATTTCGTATGTTATGAGCGTGCATATACATGGTTGCCCCGTAACTTCTCGGGAACCTGTTATATTGCGAATCTTTTGCCACCGACTTTTACGGTTGCCTCCGACTATCACAAAACTAGAGTTGTGAGAGGCGTTGTCAGCAAAGAGGACACTGCGGGTCAAGAAGCAGGAGACTTCTTTAAGGGTTTCTTGCCGTTTTGGGGACCTATGGTAAATAGTAGGAACCTGAGACAGTTGACCCGTGTGGTAGAATCGACTGCTAACATAACTGCGAGTGCTCTTGGTAATTTAACAGCGGAACTTCAGGCGGATAGACTTATGACGTTGCAGAACCGTATGGTTCTAGATGTTGTTCTTGCAGACAGAGGTGGTGTGTGCAAAGTGATTCATTCGAGCTGTTGCATTTTCATTCCTGACAACGCTCCAACTGTTTACCAAGCCATCTCGAAGTTGCATAAGATCTCCGAGTCCATACACGTGGACGAGGGTAATTGGACGCTTCTAGGATGGTTTTGGGGCCTGATATCAACCTGGGGTTGGAAGATTCTGATGATCGTAGGGGTTGTTGTAACGTTTCTGTTCACATGTTGTCTTTGCGTGCAGTGTGGTCCGGCCTTATGTGGCCTCTGTGCTACAACGTGTATAAGACGGCCATCAGTTACCAAAGAGACGTTGATGAATAGAATGATGTTCCAGCAGCAACTGAACGATTTGATGAATATTGAAATCGATTCTGATCCAGACTAGTGCTTGCCTACATGAGGGCAAAAGGAGCGTCTGAGGTTCCGTGGGAATTGGACTGACATTTTGGGTATGTTTGAATATGGATGAGTTTGGTATCTACGAACCGCAAATGACGAGTTTAGTGGGTGTACGCGTTTTCGCTACGCTATTATGTATGGTTCGTCTCATTCCTGGGCATGTCCATCTGAACCCCTGGGTTCCATTTTAGATACGGTATCCATTTTGTCTCTTGCCCTCAAGTAGCCAGCGAACGGACACTGTCCGCTTCGTGACCCTGGGATTCCCAAGCTTTTGTGGAGGACACATGTTCCTTTGAAGGTGTCTTTATGATGAGGGGGATGACACGGCAAGGGCAGATGGCTCCGCTCGAGTCTCATCTTGCCGTGCTAGTGTATTGTTTCAGTCGTGCATACATTAGGCACGAGTCCTTTGATCCTGCAATCAAGTTTCCGATATTGCTCTCTACACTGTTTCCTAAACTGTTGTGCATCCTTTGCATCTGTTTCTGTCCCTTCCTCTAATTCGTTATGGTCAGAATGGAATGTGCTTAATATGCTTTTACAGTTGGGAACCGGCAATGCTGCTGTAATTATGTTCCGGGTTTCTGAAAACATGAATGCGACCTTTTTGAAGTTTACTGTGGGACCTGAGTTGTAACCTTTTGTTCGCCATACTGATCAATGACGAAGATGTGTATAAAAGGAGCGATCCACTTGTGCAATTTGAAGCAGTCTCTCAGAACCTACACGTTGTGTACTTCTTGCGATTTCTGTATCCCTGCAGTCAATAAATGCTGATCTTTGACGCCGCAGGAAGTGTCCCGTGTCTCTGTGTTTTGTACGCCGGAACAGGTAACCCACGAGGTTTCAGGTGTTGTCCCCTGGCACCGCTGGGCCTTAGAATAGCCCAGTCCTTCACAGTGTAGGGTGTTGTGCTGGGGTGGTGTTTCAGGGTTTAGGGCAGTGAAGTGGAGTTCGGTCAGTGTAGGGGTCCTGCAGGGGTTGCTGTTTTAGGGTATAGGGCAGTGCAGTGGTGTTCGGGCAGTGTAGGGGGACTAGCTGGGGGTGGGGTTTCAGGGGTTAGGGCAGTGCAGTGGAGTTTGGGCAGTGTAGAGAGTCATGCAGGGGGTGGTGTTTCAGGGTTTAGGGCAGTGCAGTGGTATTCGGGCAGTGTAGGGGGTATTGCTGGTGGTGGTGTTTCAGGGTTTAAGGCAGTGTAGTGGTGTTCAGGCAGTGTAGGGGGTCTTGCTGGGTATAGTGTTTCAGGGTTTAGGGCAGTGCAGTGGTGTACGGGCAGTGTAGGGGGTTTTGCTGAGAGGTGATGATTCAGGGTTTAATGCAGTGGTTGGTGTTCGGGCAGTGTAGGTGGTAGTGTAGGGGGTGGTGTTCAGGGTATAGGGCAGGGCAGTGGTATTCGAGCAGTGTTGGGGGTCGTGCTGGAGGGTGTGGTTTCAGGGTTTAGGGTAGAGCAGTGGTGTTCGGGCAGTGCAGGGGGTCATGCGGGGGGTGTTGTTTCAGGGATTAGGGCAGTGCAGTTTTGTTCGGGCAGTGTAGGGGGAATGCGGGGGTGGTGCTTCAGGGTTTAGGGCAGTGCAGTGGTGTTAAAGCAGTGTAGGGGGTCGTGCAGGGTGTGGTGTTTCAGGGTTTAGGACAGAGCATTATGTCTTCGGGCAGGGGTGGTGTTTCAGGGTTAGGGCAGTGCTGTGGTATACAGGCAGTTTATGGGGTCTTGCTGGGGGTGGAGTTCAAGGGTTTAGGGCAGTGAGGTGGTGTTCGGACAGTGTAGGGTGTCTTGCTGGGGTGGTGTTTCAGGGTTTAGGGCAGTGCAGTGGTGTTCAGGCAGTGTAGGGGGTCATGCAGGGGGTGGCTTTTCAAGATTTAGGGTGGTGCAGTGGTGTTCGGGCAGTGTAGGGGTCGTGCAGGAGGTGGCCTTTCAAGGTTTAGGGTGGTGCAAGTGGTGTTCGGGCAGTGTAGAAGGTCGTGCTGGGGGTGGTGTTTCAGGGTTTAGGGCATTGCAGTGGAGTTCGGGCAGTGTAGGGGTCCTGCAGGGTTTGGTGTCCTAGGGTTTAGGGCAGTGCAGTGGTGTTTGGGCAGTGTAGGGGGACAAGCTGGGGGTGGTGTTTCAGGGTTTAGGGCAGTGCAGTGGTATTCGGGCAGTGTAGGGGGTATTGCTGGGGGTGGTGTTTCAGGGTTTAGGGCAATGCAAAGGTGTTCGGGCAGTGCAGGGGGCCTTGCTGGGGGTGGTGTTTCAGGGTTTAGGGCAGTGTAGTGATGTTCAGGCAATGTAGGGGGTCTTGCTGGGTGTAGTGTTTCAGGGTTTAGGGCAATGCAGTGGTGTACGGGCAGTGTAGGGGGTTTGCTGGGAGGTGATGATTCAGGGTTTAAGGCAGTGGAGTGGTGTTCGGGCAATGTAGGTGGTAGTGTAAGGGGTGGTGTTCAGGGTATAGGGCAGTGCAGTGGTATTCGAGCAGTGTTGGGGGTCGTGCTGGAGGGTGTTGTTTCAGGGTTTAGGCCAGTGCAGTGGTGTTCGGGCTGTGCAGGGGGTCATGCTGGGGGGTGTTGTTTCAGGTTTTAGGGCAGTGCAGTTTTGTTCGGGCAGTGTAGGGGGAATGCGGGGGTGGTGTTTCAGGGTTTAGGGCAGTGCAGTTGGGTTCAAGCAGTGTAGGGTGTCGTGCAGGGTGTGGTGTTTCAGGGTTTAGGGCAGGGCATTATGTCTTTGGGCAGGGATGGTGTTTCAGGGTTAGGACAGTGCTGTGGTGTACAGGCAGTGTATGGGGTCTTGCTGGGGGTGGAGTTTCAGGGTTTAGGGCAGTGAGATGGTGTTCGGACAGTGTAGGGAGTTTTGCTGGGGTGGCGTTTCAGGGTTTAGGGCAGTGCAGTGGTGTTCGGGCAGCGTAGGGGGTCGTGCAGGGGGTGGCCTTTCAAGGTTTAGGGTGGTGCAGTGGTGTTCGGGCAGTGTAGGGGGTCGTGCTGGGGTGGTGTTTCAGGGTTTAGGGCAGTGCAGTGGTATTCGCCTATTCGGGCAGTGTAGGGGGTATTGCTGGGGGTGGTGTTTCAGGGTTTAGGGCAATGAAAAGGTGTTTGGGCAGTGTAGGGGGTCATGCTGGGGGTGGTGTTTCAGGGTTTAGGACAGTTTAGTGGTGTTCAGGCAGTGTAGGGGGTCTTGCTGTGTGTAGTGTTTCAGGGTTTAGGCAGTGCAGTGGTGTACGGGCAGTGTAGGGGGTTTTGCTGGGAGGTGATGATTCAGGGTTTAAGTCAGTGGAGTGGTGTTCGGGCAGTGAAGGTGGTAGTGTAGGGGGTGATGTTCAGGGTATAGGGCAGTGCAGTGGTATTCGAGCAGTGTTGGGGGTCATGCTGGAGAGTGTTGTTTCACGGTTTAGGGCAGTGGAGTGGTGTTCGGGCAGTGTAGGGGGTCTTGCTGGTGTGGTGTTTCAGGGTTTAGGCCAGTGCAGTGGTGTTCGGGCAGTGTAGGGGTTCGTGCAGGGGGTGGCCTTTCAAGGTTTAGGGTGGTGCAGTGGTGTTCGGGCAGAGTAGGGGGTCGTGCTGGGGGTGGTGTTTCAGGGTTTAGGGCAGTGCAGTGGAGTTCGGGCAGTGTAGGGGTCCTGCTGGGGTTGTGTTTCAGGGTTTAGAGCAGTGCAGTGGTGTTTGGGCAGTGAAGGGGGTCGTGCTGTGGGTAGTGTTTCAGGATTTAGGGCAGTGCAGTTGTGTTCGAGCAGTGTAGAAGTTGTGCTGGGGTAGTGTTTTAGAGTTTAGGGAAATGCAGTGGTGTTCGGGCAGTGAAGGGGGTCATGCAGGGGGTGGTGTTTCAGGGTTTAGGGCAGTGCAGTGGTGTTCGGGCAGTGTAGGTGGTCTTGCAGGGTGTGGTGTTTTAGGGTTTAGTGCATGGGTGTTGATGGGTGTGGTGTTTCAGGGTTTAGGGCTTTGGTGCCTTGGTGCTCGTGCAGTGTAGGAGGTCTTGCAGGGGGTAGCGTTTCAAGATTTAGGGCAGTGGTGTTAGGGCAGTGTAGGGGGTCTTGCTGGGGGTGGTGTTTCAGGGTTTAGGGCAGTGGTGTTCAGGCAATGTAGGGGGTCTTGCTGGGGTGGTGTTTCAGGGTTCAGGACAGTGCAGTGGTGTTCAGGCAGTGTAGGCGATCGTGCTGGGGTGGTGTTTCAGAGTTTAGGGCAGTGCAGTGGTGTTCGGGCAGTATAGGGGGTCGTGCTTGGGCTTGTGTTTCAGAGATTAGGGCAGAGCAGAGGTGTTTGAACAGTGTAGGCAGTCATGCTAGGGGTGGTGTTTCAGGGTTTAGGTCAGTGCAGTGGTGTTTGGGCAGTGTAGGGGATTGTGCAGGGGGTGTTGTTTCAGAGTTTAGGGCAGTGTAGTGGTGTTTGGGCAGGGTAGGGGGTCTTCCTGGGGGCTGGTGTTTCAGGGTTTAGGGCAGTGCAGTGGTATTCGGGCAGTGTAGGGGGTCATGCTGCGGCTGGTGCTTCAGGCTTTAGAGCAGTGAGGTGGTGTTCGGGCAGTGTAGGGGGTCTTGCTGGGGGTGGTGTTTCAGGGTTTAGGGCTGTGCAGTGGAGTTCGGGCAGTGAAGGGGGTCGTGCTGGGGGTGGTGTTTCAGGGTTCAGGACAGTGCATTGGTGTTCAGGCAGTGTAGGCGATCGTGCTGGTGAGGTGTTTCAGGGTTTAGGGCAATGTAAAGGTGTTCGGGCAGTGTAGGGGGCCTTGCTGGGGGTGGTGTTTCAGGGTTTAGGGCAGTGTAGTGATGTTCAGGCAATGTAGGGGGTCTTGCTGGGTATAGTGTTTCTGGGTTTAGGGCAGTGCAGTGGTGTACGGGCAGTGTAGGGGGTTTGCTGGGAGGTGATGATTCAGGGTTTAAGGCAGTGGAGTGGTGTTCGGGCAGTGTAGGTGGTAGTGTAGGGGGTGGTGTTCAGGGTATAGGGCAGTGCAGTTGTATTCGAACAGTGTTGGGGGTCGTGCTGGAGGGTGTTGTTTCAGGGTTTAGGCCAGTGCAGTGGTGTTCGGGCTGTGCAGGGGGTCATGCTGGGGGGTGTTGTTTCAGGTTTTAGGGCAGTGCAGTTTTGTTCGGGCAGTGTAGGGGGAATGCAGGGGGTGGTGTTTTAGGGTTTAGGGCAGTGCAGTTGGGTTCAAGCAGTGTAGGGGGTTGTGCCGGGTGTGGTGTTTCAGGGTTTAGGGCAGGGCATTATGTCTTTCGGCAGGGATGGTGTTTCAGGGTTAGGACAGTGCTGTGGTGTACAGGCAGTGTATGGGGTCTTGCTGGGGGTGGAGTTTCAGGGTTTAGGGCAGTGAGGTGGTGTTCGGACAGTGTAGGGTGTTTTGCTGGGGTGGCGTTTCAGGGTTTAGGGCAGTGCAGTGGTGTTCGGGCAGCGTAGGGGGTCATGCAGGGGGTGGCCTTTCAAGGTTTAGGGTGGTGCAGTGGTGTTCGGGCAGTGTAGGGGGTATTGCTGGGGGTGGTGTTTCAGGGTTTAGGGCAGTGCAGTGGTATTCGGGCAGTGTAGGGGGTATTGCTGGGGGTGGTGTTTCAGGGTTTAGGGCAATGAAAAGGTGTTCGGGCAGTGTAGGGGGTCTTGCTGGGGGTGGTGTTTCAGGGTTTAGGGCAGTTTAGTGGTGTTCAGGCAGTGTAGGGGGTCTTGCTGCGTGTAGTGTTTCAGGGTTTAGGGCAGTGCAGTGGTGTACGGGCAGTGTAAGGGGTTTTGCTGGGAGGTGATGATTCAGGGTTTAAGTCAGTGGAGTGGTGTTCGGGCAGTGAAGGTGGTAGTGTAGGGGGTGGTGTTCAGGGTATAGGGCAGGGCAGTGGTATTCGAGCAGTGTTGGGGGTCATGCTGGAGAGCGTTGTTTCACGGTTTAGGGCAGTGCAGTGGTGTTCGGGCAGTGTAGGGGCTCTTGCTGGTGTGGCGTTTCAGGGTTTAGGGCAGTGCAGTGGTGTTCGGGCAGTGTAGGGGTTCGTGCAGGGGGTGGCCTTTCAAGGTTTAGGGTGGTGCAGTGGTGTTCGGGCAGTGTAGGGGGTCGTGTTGTAAATTGAAACAGCAATGTGATTAAGCATTTACTAAAAGACATTAATCCCTTCCCTTTAGGTCATGTTTTCTCCGTTATGTTGACCGAAGTTTGGACTCCATTTTGTATTGTCATGCTGCCACGTGTTCACCACGAGAAGAGTCCAACCTCTGTGTTAGTTGCTCTTGTAATCTGCCCAGTAACAGTCTATAAATAGTTCTTTGTCCATCTGGCGCATGCCCAGACTTGACCACATTTGTTATCAGTTAGCCTTGCTTGACCATGTGTTCGCGGGCTCAAGGAGTGTGTTAGCTCCGCCCACGTATTGATTCAGTATCGAAAATGACCATAAATGGTAATGTTCTTCGGTCTCATGTTGTATCCACCCACTTATGAGCCCCTCTATTGTGTATAAAAGGGGACCATGTACGCAAGTTCTTTGTGCTACTCTATGCAATACTGAAGAGTGTTGTGTGGATTGTAGGACCACCCTTAAGGGTTAATAAATGCTGTTTTTGTACTTTGCAGTTTCCGTGCCAACTTCCTTATAGACTCCATTACAGGAGAGCGAACCTTTGTGTCCTGCAGGCCTAGCTGGGGCCTGTATTCATCAATTGGCGCCCGTCACGTGGGGCTCATCGGCGACTCGGATGCTCGAAGGACTGGTCGCGACGAAGGTGAGGAGTTTGGCCGGGGACGTGATCACTGCCTGCGGCGTCTTAGCCCTGGCATCCCGAGGTTTTTCTTCCTTCCCTTCCGAGCTGACCGTCTGGGTGGCGCCGGTCATCGACTGAGACCTCTTCTGTCGGTCCTGCCGTGAGAGCCGTTTGGGCGATTTTGGAGCTTGGCAGTTGGAATCTGGACTCTTGATTGGTAAGAACCGTTGTACGGTACTTGCTCCGAGTTTTTGAAGCCTGGTCTGGCTATTTGAGTTTGATTTATGATGACTAGTCATATTCTGTATTTGTCTTTGTGAACATATATGCGTTGCAACACATATAGGCAGGTAATGTGGAGAGATTTCTCCGGAGCTGTGTAAACTTTGAACGGCGCAACGATTAAGTGCCATTTTCTTTATAATATTGCATATTTTGCATTATTCCTGAGCATGCCTGCTTTTAGCGCACTCCGTAAGTGGTGTTGCTGCTTTGGAAACCGGTTGAACCTCGAGGAATCTGCTCCAGCTCCCCCAGAGGGGACTCCTAATAGGGATATGTATGTGAAGCATGGTCTTTCTTCCATAATGTACAGCACAGTATGGAGGAAATATACAAAAAAAGATCCTGAGTTGCGATGGCCTTTGTATGGATCGTTTGATATACGTAAGATCGAGTATGTGGAACAGTGTATGTGTAAGCGACGTGCCCGTCAGGATATGTTTGAGTGTGTGCGGTTATGGGTGAAGGAAGTGCGTGAGCGAGAGAAGCGTGAGAAAGCGCTGTTTGATAAAGAACAGCGGAAGAATGATCATGTGCGAGCACAGGAAGCGAAGCGTCGGGAGGACAGAGAGCAGACGGACAGACAAGAGAAAGAGCGTAGGCTACAAGTTTCGGGTCAATATGTTGTTCGACAGCCACTTTATCCTGTCCTTAATAATCTTGATGATGATTTTTATTTACTAGATCGCTCTCCGCCCCCTTATGTTGGCGCATCCGCTCCGCGGCCGCAAGATTCTGACCCGGCTTCGGGTAAGGTAGATACACGGTCCATGCTGTCGGCCGAGCAGATGGCTGAGCTTCGGCAATATTCCTTCCGTGCACTTAAGGGCAAGGTATCCATAGACGAATTATTCCATACTTGGGGGTCGTGGCAGGAGAGAGATAAGGTGTATTTTCTGAGTCATTTCGCGGATGAAGTGATTGATGCTTTCCGGAAACGTTCTGGTGTCTTTGAGCCTGACGAAGTGTCTTCGGATGCCAAAGCATTGCGTAATGGTGTTTTCTCTTCTCCTAAGGCTCCAGATGCGGCTCGGCGGCTGTTCGCCTTGCGGGACACGGTGCTGGCCCTTAGAGAGAAAGCGCGCCAACAAGCAGAGGAGGAGAAGCAGTCGGATTCGTGCACAGCAGAGGGCAACCCATCCACCTCCCAGTCAGATAAGGATGACGTAGTGCATGTTAAACCAATGCGAGAGGCGGCGCCTTTGTATGTTCCCCCTAAAGGAGCGGGGACTAGCTCGGACATTAACTCCGCCGATGCTAAGGGTTATTTCGTGTATAATTGGGTTTATACTCCGTGGCATAGGGCTGATGTTATGGCATTAAAGAATGCATTGCCTGACCCCCGCAAGAATCCAGCGGCCTTCTACGAAGAAGTCGAGGGGGCCTTGAATTCTTGCATTATGACCTTAGCGGATATAGACCTGTTCTTTGGCCTTATTCTACCACCGGATACGTGGCGATCTGTCCGAAAGGTAGATGATACAGTTGCCTTCAAGGCCCGGTGGTCTGAGCTTGAGGATGAGGATAGGGAACGGAAGCCCGCACAGAAACCACCTCAGAGTATTTTAGATCTCCCTGCTGCTATTGTGGCTAAGTTGAAAACAATTATCCCCCCTAAAAAGATTGACTGGAATATGTTAACTGCATGTAAACAGACAGCTGATGAGTCAGTTGCAGACTTCTTTACGCGCTTTGAGGAAACGTTTCATGATTTTAGTGGCCAGTCGCTTACTGATGAAACGGGCCGCCACCTTTTCGCGGATAAATATGTGGCCAATCTGCTGCCGGCAGTTGCGGCCCGTCTAAAAGCGAGTGAGAGTTCTTGGTCCTCCGCGACCCCGACGGCCCTCCTGACTATTGCTCAGTATTATGAGCGTCAGGAGCACGAAGCGAAGGGCCAGGAGGAGAAGAAATCGAAAGATCTAAAAACCAAGGTGATGTTGGCGCAAGTATATGGCCCGCCCCGACGGGGTAATAATAGAGGAAGGGGAGGATCTTATGGTCCTCCCTCGGGCCGATCTGATTTGAATAGGAACCAGTGTGCGTATTGTAAGCAATCGGGCCATTGGGCCAGAGACTGCCCAGTGTTGCGTGCTTCGCGTCAGGGGCATACTCCGGGTGGCCCAAGAGGTAGAGGGGGTTTCTCGAGCTTTAGAGGGAATTCTAACGATAATGTCCGTTTCGACACTGCTGGGCAGCACCGAGATAGACCAAATGTTTTCGATCGCCAGCATCAGTATCACGTGTCGGAGATTGACCGATCGGGATATCATGATTCTCAGCATGCATAGGAATGCGTTGGATGGGGGTTCGAATCAGTTGAGGTGCCGGTCGATCAGACGGGTCCTTATGTGTCGGCTGAGGTTTTAGGCTCTACCGATCAGTTCCTAGTGGATACAGGAGCGACACGTAGTGCGTTGTCTAGACAATTGGTTCCGGGGGCTCCCCCATCCGGCTTAATGGTTACATCGGTAGGGTTTGACGGTACACTCTCCCGAAGCCCTCTTTCGCAGCCCCTCATGTTCAAGGTTGATTCTTTTTCTGCGCCCTGCCCGTTTCTGCTTGCCCCGTACACACCGGACAACATTATGGGCCTTGATATGTTAAAGCATTTTAGGGCTACGATCCGCTGCTCCCCTGATGGTGTGCGGGTGATATTAAATGACAACTACCCCCGGTCTGAGCGGATGTGTGCGATATCAGAGGATGCATTGTTAGCTACCCTCCCTCGTGCTTTGTGGGCAACTTCGGACACAGATGTGGGACAAATGGTGGTCCCTCCGGTCCACATTAGTGTCCAGGAGGGGGCGGTGTTACCACGCCTCCCACAGTACCGTATTTCCCAGGAGGGCGAAGAGGCTCTCATACAGATTGTACAAGATTTGATTGCAGTAGGAGTAGTGGAGGAAGTTCCCTATAATATCTGTAACAGTCCGATTCTCCCCATTCTGAAAAAGGACACGGATGCTAAGGTCTATCGGTTCATAATTGATTTGAGAGAGGTAAACAAGATCGTGATACCTCAGTACCCAGTGGTTTCCGATATCACGACGTTGCTTACCTTGGTCCCGCCTACGGCGACCATGTTTTCAGTGATTGATTTAAAAAATGCCTTCTTTTCCATTCCCATTCACCCCGATAGCCGATATCTTTTTGGGTTTACACTCAATAATAGATCTTATCGTTTTTGTAGGGTCCCCCAGGGCTACACAGAAAGCCCTAGTATTTACAGTCAGGCTTTGAAACGACAGTTGGATTCCTTTGTTTTGCTCGAGGGGGTCGCCCTCATTCAATATGTCGATGACATCTTGTTGGCGGCTGACACCCTGGAGTTGTGTGAAAAAAGCACGTTATCCTTACTTTCCTTTTTGGCATCCCACAATCATAAGGTATCTAAGAAGAAATTGCAATTCTGTAGACCAAAGGTGACTTATTTGGGTCACCTTTTGTCTAAGGAGGGGCGTGCACTTACACCGGATCGTATTCAAGTAATTTTGGACACACCGAGACCGTCCACGCAGAAGGATGTGCGTGCATTTTTGGGTCTTGTTTCTTTTTGTAGACAGTGGATATTGGGGTTTTCACACATAGCTAAGCCATTGCTAGCTCTCTTGACAAAGGACACGCCTATCCCAATTCCTTGGTCAGATGAGTGTGATGCTGCTTTTCAGCAACTACGACAGGCCCTTTGTTCAGCACCAGTGTTAGGGACCCCTGATTATGCAAAACCCTTTTCGTTGTATGTGCATGAGAAAGATGGATGTGCATTATCAGTTTTAGTGCAGATGTATGGCGATAAGCAACGCCCTTGTGCCTACTTTTCGGCTGTACTTGATCCTGTCGCCCGAGCATTACCAGGGTGTTTTCGCTCGGTTGCGGCGACAGCTGTGTCAATACGCCAAAGTGAAGGAATTGTGTTATCCCATAAGCTGTTGGTGTTAGTTCCCCATGCTGTTGATGCCCTGCTTAATCAAACAAAGACGCAGCATTTGACCAGTGCCCGTTTAACGGGATATGAGTTGACGCTCTTGGCTCCTCATATTACGTTGAAAAGGTGCGTAACATTAAACCCGGCCACATTGTTGCCATACCCCGAGACCCAGCCTGAGGCGCGGAAAGCGCATGATTGTATTCTTGTGACCGAGGAACAAACAAAGGGTCGTATTGATCTCCAGGATACGCCCTTTCCAGATGTAGATGGAGAACTGTGGGTAGACGGATCATGCCTGAAGCTACCAGATGGTACGACTTCAGCAGCATATGCAATTACCACGTTACAAACGATAGTGGAGACAGCACGCATACCACAGAAGTCAGCTCAAGCAGCGGAACTGATAGCATTAACACGAGCATGTGAGCTCAGTACAGGATTGTGTGTGAATGTTTATACAGATAGTCGCTATGCCTTCGGAGTAGCGCACGACTTCGGCCTACTCTGGAAGGAGAGAGGGTTTTTAACGTCACATGGGGTACAGATAATGCATGGAGAGTTAGTTCACAATCTTTTAACCGCATTGACATACCCAAAGAAAATTGCCATCGTTAAGTGTAGCGCCCATAGGAAAGTAGTTGATAAAGTTGGGGAAGGGAATGCGTTAGCGGACCGAGTAGCACGGGAGACTGCGATGCAGCCCGGTGCTACTGCCATGTATGTAGTAAAGTCACAGGTGGAAAGATGGCGTGATGCGAAGGAGGAAGTGCGAGAAATGCAAAGGACCGCTTCTGACAAAGAGCGGGAGCAATGGGCTAGAGAGGGGGAATTGGATGATGAAGGCTGCTGGAGAAATAAGCAGATGGATAGATGGAAATTACCTACAGCTTTTGTACAACCTATGGTTCAGATGGCACATGGGCTAGCACATGTTGGAGCTTCCGCAATTGTGAAATTGCTTACCCAAGTCTGGGAGCATCCAGAGATTGCTAGCACGGCAAAGAGGGTGGTGCAGACCTGTATGATCTGCCTGAGGTATAACCCAGGAAAGGGTACTCGAACTCCAGCAGGAGGATTTGTGACACCCACTGCACCCTTTGAGGTTCTGCAGATGGATTACATCCAGCTTGAGCGCTGTAACAATTTGAAGTATGTTCTAGTAGTGGTTTGCGCCTTCAGTAAATGGGTTGAGGCGTACCCTACGAAAGACAATACTGCAATGACTACAGCGAAGCTACTGCTGAAAGAGTTTTTCCCTCGATACGGCGTCTGTAGACTTCTGTGGAGTGATAATGGGCCTCACTTTGTAGCGGATGTTATAAAGTATGTCTTGAAGGGCCTAGGCATCACTCAGAAGTTCCACGCCGTGTTTCACCCTCAGTCTGCAGGACTAGTCGAGAAGTATAATGGTACACTGAAGCTTAAGATCGCTAAAATTCAAGCTTCGACGTCTTTGACTTGGCCAGACGCTCTGCCACTGGCGTTACTGTCAATTAGATCAGTACCGCACTCTCGAACTGGCCTTACACCATATGAAATCGTTTTCGGACGCCCAATGAACATTTGGGGTCCACCTAGGCCTAAGGCTGTGTATGATGTACCTTGTGTAATGATGAGCGATTATCTGGCACAGTTAACGGATAACTTGGTTTCTATTCATCAACAGGTCCGAGAGGCGCTCCCTGATCGGTCTACCGGTGAAGGACATGGTCTCCGGCCTGGTGACCATGTCATGGTGAAAGTCTTCGACAGAACGAACAGTTTGGAGCCGAGATGGGTGGGCCCTGAGCAGGTCCTCCTCGCGACGAGGACGGCTGTGCGAGTCTCGAACAGGAAGAATTGGATCCATTCCTTGCACTGTCGAAAGGTACCGCCCGGATTGGTGGAACCTGCCGTGCTGACCGATCAACGAGAAATCCTGGCTGCAGAGACAGGCCGTGCTGCGGAGCCGAACGTCACTGAGGAGCTCTTTCCGGATCACGCGACTCCTGGAGGAAAGCGATATCATCTTCGACCAAGGAAGTGAGTTTTCCAGTACCGGGACATACTGTCAGAACGGCCCTTGGGTTAGTGAAACGGAGAGCCGATGAGGCAAGGGGGGGGGATCAGCCCTGCATTAGTGTAGTGACACCCGTCTTGGCCCGCTGGTGAAGAAATCGACCGCTGCCCAAGGGGAAGAGTTCTGACAGACCTTTTAGTTTCAGGAAGATATCAGGGTATTGTTCTTTTGACATGGAGAAGAAGAAAATCCTTTGCGCATCGGGGTTCATGCTGACAGTAGCTATCGTTGGGATAGCCACATGGTTTGTGGAGGAGGTAACTCCTGCTCGGAAAACACTTGTGTTGACGACCCCGGTGCCTGCGGAGCACTACTTTTATACATTACCGTATCAAGAGTTGAAGCATCGACAGTCTTATTTGAATAACACTTTCATCCAGATGCTGCATCACACCCACGTTGCTACGAACGCTACGAACTGTTGGATATGTGGGATGATGCCAGCCCATCAGAAGAAAGGAGGTACGCCATTCATACCACTTCCTTTCTCTCATAATGGCTCTTGTAGAGCATGGTACACTTTGCTGTTTGCCACTCGGAAACCGACAGTGGGACGATTGCTCTTCAGACTCAATAAAGAATGTCATCAGGATAAAAATGGGTATCCGCAAGCGAATGGGACAATTTGGGAATGGGAAGAGTACCGAACAGACAATGAATCTATTCCCTACATCTTCACGAACACTAGAGACACTGTGGGGAAGGACAAATTTGTGATCCAAGTGGCACAAGCTCAAGCGGACCTGTGTGTCCAGAGTGTGGGTTTTATTCCTGTTGGTGTCAGTGATTGCATCACTGTCTTGAACATTGACGGATTGAATAATAGTACCTTCCTAGCGTCACATAATACCTACTTTGTGTGTGGAAATAAAGGTTATTACCGTTTGCCGGCTGGGTGGTCTGGGGTATGCTATGTATCATTCCTATTACCTCCTGTATTCCTAGCACCTGCATCTTATCATAAAGATTTGAAATTGTTGAATAATGTAACTGTAAATAGGTATAAACGTACTCTATCGATTGATGATGTGGATCAGACTGATACCAGCTTGCAGCAGTATATTGATTTTAACTTAGGACTGTTTTTCTTTGTTGGAGCCGCTTTGAACAGTAGGAAGATCCGGAGATTAACAAGAGTGGTAGAAGCTGTGACAAACCAAACTGCTGCTGCTCTTGGGAATCTTACGGAAGAATTGCAGATCACTAGAATCGTTGCATTGCAGAATCGTATGGTGTTAGATGTCATGTTAGCCGATCGAGGAGGAGCATGTAAAATTATTGGAAGTAGTTGTTGTGTGTTTATCCCTGATCATACGCCATCAGTTTATAATGCCATCAACAAGTTGCACAAAATTGCAGCTGAAATCCACACAGAAAATGGCACTTGGTCCTTTTCTGGATGGTTTTGGGCATTGGTTACTGCCTGGGGATGGAAGGTCTTAACTGGTCTCTGTATCATTATAGCAATTCTGTTCCTTTTCTGTATGTGTGTTCAATGTGGTCCATTGCTCTGTTCTGTATGCATTTCATTCTGCATCCCAGATAAGAAAGCTATTGCCGATGTTGCTCACCAGAAGCGTTTAGCTAAAGAAGTCGAAGGAATGATGACAATTGACATATATGATGATTATCCTGGTAAGCCGGATGTCTTCAGTAAATGCTGAAAGGGTCGTCTGTTGTAAATTGAAACAGCAATGTGATTAAGCATTTACTAAAAGACATTAATCCCTTCCCTTTAGGTCATGTTTTCTCCGTTATGTTGACCGAAGTTTGGACTCCATTTTGTATTGTCATGCTGCCACGTGTTCACCACGAGAAGAGTCCAACCTCTGTGTTAGTTGCTCTTGTAATCTGCCCAGTAACAGTCTATAAATAGTTCTTTGTCCATCTGGCGCATGCCCAGACTTGACCACATCTGTTATCAGTTAGCCTTGCTTGACCATGTGTTCGCGGGCTCAAGGAGTGTGTTAGCTCCGCCCACGTATTGATTCAGTTTCGAAAATGACCATAAATGGTAATGTTCTTCGGTCTCATGTTGTATCCACCCACTTATGAGCCCCTCTATTGTGTATAAAAGGGGACCATGTACGCAAGTTCTTTGTGCTACTCTATGCAATACTGAAGAGTGTTGTGTGGATTGTAGGACCACCCTTAAGGGTTAATAAATGCTGTTTTTGTACTTTGCAGTTTCCGTGCCAACTTCCTTATAGACTCCATTACAGGAGAGCGAACCTTTGTGTCCTGCAGGCCTAGCTGGGGCCTGTATTCATCAGTCGTGCTGGGGGTGGTTGTTAGAAGGCGACCTCAGAGGGGCCCGGAAGGGGCCCTGACTGTCCTGAGACCCACCCTCGAGGTATCGTAGCCGGGCATTGGCGGGAGACTCCTCAGGGGAGAAATCTCGTATCTAGGATCGTACACTCGGCACCACACGACAAAGAGTCACCACACCGAGAGTTCTTAAGACTAAATCTTTACCAGATCGGAGTTGTAGGATCTTTATGACCAGCAAGGCAAATATATACAAGTGGAGCGCGGGCTCACAAAGTCTTGGAGGGGGGGTAGGAGGTAGCGGGACAGTCTTTTGGGGATATGGATCAGATGCAGGAGCGTACCCGGCGCACAGCTCACAATCCTCGAGCTGGGGGATACGCTTGTCGTCGTCGTGGAGTCCGGCGGGACCAAGAGAATCTGTGGGAGCCGCGAGTCACTCAGCAGGGCTCAGGTACAAGTTCGGAGGTCTTACGATCTTCAGGGAGCCGCGAGTCACTCAGCAGGGCTCAAGCACAAGTTCGGAGGTCTTACGATCTTCAGGGAGCCGCGAGTCACTCAGCAGGGCTCAAGCACAAGTTCGGGGTTCTTACGATCTTCAGGGAGCCGCGAGTCACTCAGCAGGGCTCAGGGGTTTTCCAAGGCGAATCTGCCGGACAGTCCCAGAGTACCCCTTGTTATAGGGCGACTCCTCTTTGATGTCCGGAGTCTGTGCAGGCAGGGTTCTTGTCACCTGGGGGTCGCTTGTTGGGGTTTCCTGCCATTGTCCTTTGATCCTTTCAGGGACGGGTCGGGAGGAGTCCCAGACACCCAGCAGGCGTGGAGCCAGCCCTCGGGGAGGCTGGCGGGTCGATCGAAACCCACCTTCCCAGGGAAGCGCAGAGGTGTGATGGAAACTGCTCCTCCCTTTCTCACCCCAAAGGGGAGAGCGATGTCCTCCAGCCGGAGTGGTGCCTCTAGGCCAGGGTCGCGTTGGGGCCGGGCGGCCATCTTGTTGCATGAAGTGGGCACGCGGGCCCGGTGTGGCCGAAAGGAGGGAGGCCACGGACGGGGAAGTCCGGGTCAGGTGTGTGTGTTCTGGTGGGAAGGATCGGCTAGGCCGTGGGCTCGGGGGCTGATGTGAGGTGCAGGGGTCAGGTCTGGCTATGTTACGAGGGCCGGGTCTAACACGCGTCCCCCCCAGCTGAAAGCCGGAGAGAACTACCCATCCTCTTGGGGGTTCTCTTCGCTGAGGCGGAAGAACTGGGAGAGGCCATCGGCGTTGGCGTGGTCCGTACCAGGGCGATGTTCCACGGTGAAATCCATCCCCTGGAGGGAGATTGACCACCGCAGTAGCTTGGGGTTTTCTCCTCGCATCTGCATGAGCCATCGCAAGGGGCGATGGTCGGTTTGGACCTTGAAATGGGTGCCGAACAGGTAAGGGCGTAACTTCTTGAGGGCCCAGACTACGGTGAACGCCTCGCGCTCGATGGTGCTCCATCTCTGTTCCCTGGGCAACAGCCTTCGGCTGAGGAAGGCTACGGGCTGGTCTAGGCTTTGGTCATTCACCTGGGAGAGGACTGCCCCGATGCCATGCTCGGAGGCATCAGTTTGTACCACAAACTCCTTGGAGTAGTCGGGGGCCTGGAGGACGGGGGCAGTGCACATGGCCGCTTTCAGGGCATCAAACGCCTCTTGGCAGGCAGGGGACCACTGAACTTTCCTGGGCTGTTTCTTGGACGTGAGTCCCGTGAGGGGACCGACCAGGCTGCCGTAATTCCGGATGAATCTCCGGTAGTAGCCCGTGAGGCCCAGAAAGGCTCAGACCTCCGTTTGGGTAGTGGGGGGTTCCCAGGCTAGGATGGCGTCGATTTTGGGCTGTAGAGGGGCGACCTGCCCGCTTCCAACCTGGTGCCCCAGGTAGGTTAACGAACCTTGCCCAATCTGGCACTTGCTGGCTTTCACGGTGAGGCCTGCCTGGTGCAGGGCGGTCAGCACCCTCCGGAGGTGCTGGAGGTGCTCACTCCACTCAGAGCTCAAAACCGCGATATCGTCGAGATATGCAGCACTGAATTTTTCCGGCCTGGCCAGGACTCTATTTACCAGTCGCTGGAAGGTGGCCGGGGCATTTTTCATCCCGAAGGGCATCACGCAAAAGCGATAGTGCCCATCCGGGGTGAAGAAGGCGGACCGCTCCTTGGCTCCTTCTGTGAGCGCAATTTGCCAGTAGCCGCAGGTGAGATCGAAGATGCCGAGGAACCGAGCAGCCCCGAGCCGGTCAATGAGCTCGTCGGCTCGGGGAATGGGGTGGGCATCGGCTCGGGTGACTTCATTGAGTCCCCAGTAGTCCACGCAGAAGCGGAGTTCTGGGGCGACACCGGGGGCAGCTACTTTTGGGACCAGGACCACGGGGCTGGCCCAGGGGCTGTCTGAGGGTTCGATCACTCCTAGGGTCAACATTTTCGAGACCTCGGCTTGAATACAGGACCGGACCCGATCAGGGACTCGGTAGGCTCGGTGTCTCACCGGTGGGCTGTCCCCGGTATCCACGTCATGGACACACCAGTCGGTGACTTTGGGGACCAGGGAGAAGAGGTCAGAAAACTGCCCTAGGAGCTGGCGGCAATCCTCACATTGCTGGGGAGTGAGGGATGGGGAGAGGTTCACTCCCTTTACGGAGCCGTCCTTCTCTTTGGTGCACAGGAGATCAGGGAGAGGATCCGACTCCTCCTCGGACCCGTCATCAGTGGCCAGTAGGAGGCTCAGCTCCGTCAGCACAAAGTGGGGCTTGAGGCGGTTCACGTGGAGGACCCGGAGGGGGTCCCGGGGTGACTGGACGTCCACCAAGTACGTGACCTGGCTCTTCCGCTCAACCACTTTGAAGGGCCCGGTCCATTTATCCTGGAGGGCGCAGGGTTTCACGGGGGCCATGACCCATACCTGCTGGCCCGGCTGAAACTCGACCAGAGTGGCGTTCTGGTCGTACCAGCGCTTCATCTCCTCCTGGCTCGCCTCCAGGTTGGCCTCGGCCATCTCTCGGAACCTCCTTGTTAGACCCGGCCATCGCACCATAGCTAGACACGACCCCTGCACATCACACAGTCCCCAAACCCACGGCCTAGCCGATCCTCCCTACCCAGAACTCACACGCACCCAACCCGGACATCCCCGTCCATGGCCTTCCTCCCTTCGGCCACACCGGGCCCGCGTGCCCACTTCATGCACCAAGATGGCTGCCTGGCCCCAGCGCGACCCTGGCCTAGAGGCGCCACTCCGGCTGGAGCACATCGCGCTCCCCTTGGGATGAGAGAGGGAGGAGCCTCCCCGAGGGCTGGCTCCACGCCTGCTGGGTGTCTGGGACTCCTCCCGACCCGGCACTGAAAGGATCAAAAGACAATGGCAGGAAACCCCAACAAGCAACCCCCCAGGTGACAAGACCCCTGTCTGCACAGACTCCGGACATCAAAGAGGGGTCGCCCTATAACAAGGGGCGCTCGGGGACCGCCTTGGAACACCTGAGCCCTGCTGAGTGACTCGCGGCTCCCTGAAAGATCGTAAGACCTCCGAACTTGTGCTTGAGCCCTGCTGAGTGACTCGCGGCTCCCTGAAGATCGTAAGACCTCCGAACTTGTGCTTGAGCCCTGCTGAGTGACTCGCGGCTCCCTGAAGATCGTAAGACCACCGAACTGGTATCTGAGCCAGCTGAGTGACTCGCGGCTCCTGCAGACTCTCTTGGTCCCGCCGGACCCCACGACGACAAGTGTACCCCCCAGCTCGAGGATTGTGAGCTGTGCGCCGGGTACACTCCTGCATCTGATCCATATCCCCAAAGAGTGTCCCGATACCCCCCTCCAAGACTCTGAGAGCTCACGCTCTGCTTGTACATATTTGCCGTGCAGATCATAAAGATCCTACTACTCTAACTTGATAATGATCTGCTCGTAAGAACTCCTTGTGTGGTGTCTCTCTGTCGTGTGGTGCCGAGTGTGCGATCCTAGATACGAGGTTCCTCCCCCTGAGGAGTCTCCCGCCAGTGCCCGGCTACGATACCTCGAGGGTGGGTCTCAGGGCAGTCAGGGCCCCCTCTGGGCCCCTCTGAGGTCGCCTTCTAACATTGGTGGCAAGCGTCGGGATTCGGGCCCATAATCTAGAGATCGTACCGTGAACGGCTGACGCACTACCGACAAAGATGGCAGAAGGAAACGCTGCGGTTCTCGTAGAAGACGACGCCAGTGCCGTGTTCCAGGTGGAACAGCTGGAAGAGTACACTCACAAAGAACTAAAACAATTCTGTAAGGGACTCCGAATCGCTACCACTGGTCTCAACACCAAAGAAGATATGCAAAAGGCACTGAAAGCTTGGGTGGATTCAGGGGCCTCCCGGCCAGAAGGAGCGGGGGAACCCCACGACGAAGCTGGACCGTCCCAAGGAGAACGCAGCAACAACCAGGTGCGAGGCTTCGTACCCGACGGGGGCCTATCCCCAGAGGAACTCGCAGACAGAGAAAAAAGTCGCCATCACGAGCTCGAATTAGCGAAACTCAAAATTGAGGGCGAGCTGAAATTAGCAGAGAAAAAGCTAGCAGTGGAACATTTACGAGTACAAGGAGAGCTGGAGGAGAAGAAGCTCCAGCGAGAACACGAGGGAAAGAAACTTCAACTGGAGCATGAACGAAGCCTGAAGGAAATAGAACTGAAAGCCAGGAATGAAGAAGCGCGGCCCCCGGGGAACCGGGAGACAGCCACCCCGGCGGAACAGAAGGTCCACATCCCCAAGGATGTGGTCAAAGAATATTATAAAAATGATGACATTCAGCAGTGGTTTCGGGCCTACGAGGTCGCCATGGCCTCCCATCGGGTCCCACAGAAAGATTGGGGGGCTGGGTTATGGGGACGATTCCTGAGCGAAGGGAGAGACACCCTGCTCGACCTACCCACCTCCATGCAAACGTCCTATGAACACATGAAAGCGGCCCTCCTCACAAGGTATGGCCTCACCCCGGAGATGTACCGTCAGCGGTTCCGGGACTGCCAGAAGATCCCGGGTACCACCTGGGTGGAATATGTGCATTTCTTCAGCCGCGCCTTCGATGGTTGGATTAAGGGCAGCAAGGTAACCACCCTGGAAGAACTAACCGACCTTATGTTGTGGGAACACCTGGCGGCCAACTGCTTTGTAGAACTGCGCCAACATCTGCTCGACAGCAAGCTCATGGACCCGAGAAAGCTGGCTGTGGAGGCGGATCGCTGGACCAACAACCGGGTCTCCCGGGGCCCCGTAGGAGAGTACCCCCGAGCCAGTCAGGGCCCACCCCGCCAGAGAGGGGGGGGGAACCAGGGAGGGCAGAGAGAGTCCCAAGCTAGTCCCTCGAAGTCCCATTCTCCACCCTTCCCGGCACCCCCACCAGCTGTATCCGCCCCCCCCCTTAGACGGGGACACTGGGTAAACGTCACTTGTTTCCGTTGCCAGAAACCCGGGCATTACGCCAAGGACCCTGAATGTCCCATGGCCCCAAGCACCACCCAGGCAGCACCCCCGGCTAGACAGATCGCCAATGTAGCCCTGGGGGAGGAGGTTGAGGAGGCCGAGGAGTGGGAACCCGCCGCTATGGCACTAGTATCCTTAGGAGATAGAGAGATGGTCCCTGGGAGCCTCCTACCCCCTAACACAAAGAAATATGGGCAGCTAGTAACGATCAATGGCCACCAAGTAGAAGCCCTCCGTGACACCGGGGCCAGCATCACCGGGGTCCTTAGCCATTTAGTACACGAAGACCAGGTCCTCCCCAACGTCTTTTGCCCTGTCATCTCAGCCGACAATACTGAAAGCCTATGTAAAGTAGCCCTGGTGCCCTTTGAGTGGGGAGGGGTGGTCGGTAAACTGAAGGTCGCAGTGAGAACCTCCCAGCCCGTCGACTGTCTCCTGGGGAACGACCTGGAAAGTTCCCCCTGGAGACAGGTTGAGCGCAAGACCCATCTAGGGATGATGGGCCTCCCTGAGTGGGTGTGCGCCACCACTCGATCCATGGTGGCCCGACTGACCCCCCTGAGGGAAGTCGAAGGCACCCCGACCCCTGAAGATAGGATGGTCCCAGCAGAGGGTCCCCCCATTACCCCACCCGAGGGGTCGATCGCCAGTGACGAACCCCCGCCTTCCGACTCCACCCCAGTCACCGAGTTCGGCGATCTGCCCGAATTAGCCCACTGGCGCCACGAGGGGGGCCCCTCCCGAGAAGAGTTCTGCCGAGAGCAGGCTTCCTGTCCCTCCCTGGACGGGCCCCGGCAACAGGCAGAGGCCCATGCCGCGGGCGACCAGACGGGGACACACCGGATGTACTGGGAGAATGGCCTCCTGTACAGTGAACAGAAGTCGGTGGAGCTAGGGTCCGGCCGGGTGCTGGTGGTACCCCTACGCTTCCGAAACCTCCTCCTGGGCTTGGCCCACGATGTCCCCCTCGCAGGCCACTTGGGCCAGGACAAGACGTACAGTCACCTCGTGACCCACATTTACTTGCCCCGGATGAGAGCTGAGGTAGGAGCCCACTGCAAGTCCTGTCCCACGTGCCAGGCCAGTGGGAAGAGTGGGGGGAAGAGCAAGGCTCCCCTCCAACCCTTCCCTGTCGTCAGTACCCCTTTTGAGCGGGTCGGGATCGAAATTGTAGGGCCCCTGGACCCCCCAACTTCCCAAGGGCACCGGTTCATCCTCGTCCTGGTGGACCATGCCACCCGTTACCCTGAGGCCATCCCCCTGCGCACCGTCACGGCCCCCGTGGTGGGCCGGGCATTGACGGGAACCTTCTCCCGCATGGGTTTCCCCCGCGACGTCGTGAGCGATCGCGGTACCAACTTTATATCCCGATACATGAAGTCTTTATGGCAACAATGCGGGGTGTCCTATAAATTCACCACCCCGTACCACCCCCAGGGGAACGGCCTGGTAGAGCGGTTTAACCGGACTCTGAAGGGGATGATCCTGGAAGAGCCCCTCCGGCGTAAGTGGGACATCCTGCTCCCCTGCCTCCTATTCGCCTACCGCGAAGTTTCCCAGAAGTCCTTGGGTTTCAGCCCCTTTGAGTTACTCTACGGGCACCCCGTCAGGGGGCCCCTCAGCCTGGTCAAGGAAGGCTGGGAGGCGGCGACTCGAGGCCCCCCCGAGATGTGTTCCGGTATGTCCTGACCCTCCGAAATCAGACTCAAAGGTTCCGAGAGATGGCCGAGGCCAACCTGGAGGCGAGTCAGGAAGAGATGAGGCGCTGGTACGACCAGAACGCCACACTGGTCGAATTCCAGCCGGGCCAGCTGGTATGGGTCATGGCCCTAGTGAAACCCTGCGCCCTCCAGGATAAATGGACAGGGCCCTTCAAAGTGGTTGAGCGGAAGAGCCAGGTCACGTACTTAGTGGATGTCCAGTCCCCCCGGGACCCCCTCCGGGTCCTTCACGTGAACCGCCTCAAGCCCCACTTTGTGCGGACAGAGCTGAGTCTGCTGCTGGCCACCGATGACGGGGCCGAGGAGGAGTCCGATCCTCTCCCCAATCTCCTGTGCACCAAAGAGAAGGACGGCTCCGTAGAAGGGGTGAACCTCTCCCCGTCTCTCACTCCCCAGCAACGGGAAGATTGCCGCCAGCTCCTAGGGCAGTTTTCGGACCTCTTCTCCCTGGTCCCTAGGGTCACCGACTGGTGTGTCCATGACGTGGATACCGGGGACAGTCCGCCAGTGAGACACCGGGCCTACCGAGTCCCTGATCGGGTCCGATCCTGTATCCAGGCTGAAGTCTCAAAAATGTTGACCCTAGGTGTAATCGAGCCCTCAGATAGCCCCTGGGCCAGCCCCGTGGTCCTAGTCCCCAAAGCCGCCGCCCCCGGGATCGCGCCAGAACTCCGCTTCTGCGGAGGGGGGGGCCTCGGGGCGCCGCCTCCCACCCTTCCTTGACCAGGCTGAGGGGCCCCCTGACGGGGTGTCCGTAGAGTAACTCAAAGGGGCTGAACCCCAAGGATTTCTGGGGAACTTCTCGGTAGGCGAATAGGAGGCAGGGGAACAGGACGTCCCACTTACGCCGGAGGGGCTCTTCCAAGTCCGCGATCATCCCCTTCAGAGTCCGGTTAAACCGCTCTACCAGGCCGTTTCCTTGGGGGTGGTACGGGGTGGTGAATTTATAGGACACCCCGCATTGTTGCCATAAGGACTTCAGGTATCGGGAGATAAAGTTGGTACCGCGATCGCTCACGGCCTCGCGGGGAAAACCCATGCGGGAGAAGATTCCCATCAACGCCCGGCCCACCACGGGGGCTGTGGCGGTACGCAGGGGGATGGCTTCAGGGTATCGGGTGGCATGATCAACCAGGACGAGGATAAAACGGTGCCCTTGGGAAGTTGGGGGGTCCAGAGGCCCCACGATGTCGATCCCGACCCGCTCAAAAGGGGTACTGACAACAGGGAGGGGTTGGAGGGGAGCCTTGCGCTTTCCTCCGCTCTTCCCACTGGCCTGGCACGTGGGACAGGACTTGCAGTGGGCTTCTACATCTGCTTTCATTCTGGGCCAGTAGAAGTGAGTCACGAGGCGCTGTAGGTTTTGTCCTGGCCCAAGTGGCCTGCGAGGGGAACGTCGTGGGCCAAGCCCAGGAGGAGGTTTCGGAAGCGTAGGGGTACCACCAGCACCCGGCTGGACCCTAGCTCCACCGACTTCTGTTCGCTGTACAAAAGGTCATTCTCCCAATACACCCAGTGCGTCCCAGTCTGGTCGCCTGCGGCCTGGGCCTCTGCCTGTTGCCGGGGCCTGACCAGGGAAGGACAGGTAGCCTGCTCTCGGCAGAACTCCTCTCGGGGGGGGCCCCCCTCGTGGCGCCACTGGGCCAATTCGGGCAGATCGCCTAACTCGGTGACCTGGGCGGAGTCCGAAGGCGGGGGTTCGTCACTGGCGACCGACCCTTCTGGTGGGGGGATGTGGGGACCCTCGGCGGGGACCATCCTATCTTCAGTGGTCGGGGCATCGTCGACTTTCCTCAGGGGGGTCAGTCGGGCCGCCATGGATCGAGTGGTGGCGCACACCCACTCAGGGAGGCCCATCATCCCTAGGTGGGTCTTGCGCTCGACTTGTTTCCAGGGGGAACTTTCCAGGTCGTTCCCCAGGAGACTGTCGACTGGCTGGGAGGTTCTCACTGCGACTTTCAGTTTACCGACCACCCCTCCCCACTCAAAAGGCACCAGGGCTACCTTACATAGGCTTTCCGTGTTGTCGGCGGAAATGACCGGGCAAAAGACGTTGGGGAGGACCTGGTCTTCGTGGACTAAATGACTGAGGACACCGGTGATGCTGGCCCCGTTGTCACGGAGGGCTTCTACTTGGTGGCCATTGATCGTGACGAGCTGCCCATATTTCTTCGTGTTGGAGGGCAGGAGGCTTCCAGGGACCATCTCTCTATCTCCTAATGATACTAGGGCCATGGCTGCGGGTTCCCACTCTTCGGTCTCCTCAACCTCCTCCCCCAGTGCTACATTGGCTATCTGTCTAGCGGGGGGTGCTGCCTGGGTGGTGCGTGGGGCCATGGGCCATTCAGGGTCGTTGGCGTAATGCCCGGGCTTCTGACAACGGAAACAGGTGATGGTCACCCGGTGCCCCCGTCTCAGGGGGGCCGGATACAGCTGGTGGGGGTGCCGGGAAAGGCGGAGGTTGGGACTTCGGGGGACTAGACTGGGACTTCCTCTGCCATCCCTGGTTTCCCCCCCCCTCTCTGGCGGGGTGGTCCCTGACTGGCTCGGGGGTACTCTCCTACAGGGCCCCGGGAGACCCGGTTGTTGGTCCAACGATCCGCCTCGACGGCCAGCTTTCTCGGATCCGTGAGCTTGCTGTCGAGCAGATGCTGGCGCAGTTCCACAAAGCAGTTCGCAGCCAGGTGTTCCCACAACATAAGGTCTGTTAGTTCTTCCAGGGTGGTTACCTTGCTGCCCTTGATCCACCCATCGAAGGTGCGGCTGAAGAAATTCACATACTCCACCCAGGTGGTACCCGAAATCTTCCTGCAGTCCCGGAACCGCTGGCGGTACATCTCCGGGGTGAGGCCGTACCTTGTGAGGTGGGCCGCTTTCATGTGGTCATAGGATGTCTGCATGGAGGTTGGTAGGTCGAGCAGGGTGTCTCTCCCTTCGCTCAGGAATCGTCCCCACAACCCGGCCCCCCAATCCTTCTGCGGGACCCGATGGGAGGTCATGGCGACCTCGTAGGCCCGGAACCACTGTTGAATGTCATCGTTTTTGTAATATTCTTTGACCACATCCTTGGGGATGTGGACCTTCTGCTCCGCCGGGGAGGCCGCCTCTCGGTTCCCCGGGGGCCGCGCTTCTTCGCTTTTTGCTTTCAGCTCCATTTCCTTCAAGCTGCGTTCATGTTCCAGTTGAAGTCTCCTTCCTTCATGTTCCCGTTGGAGTTTCTTCTCTTCTAGTTCTCCCTGCACTCGCAGCTGTTCCACCGCTAGCTTTTTCTCGGCTAATTTCAACTCGCCCTCAATTTTGAGTTTGGCTAATTCGAGTTCGTGATGGCGACTTCTTTCTCTGTCTGCGAGTTCCTCCGGGGATAGGCCCCCGTCTGGTACGAAGCCTCGCACCTGGTTGCTGCTGCGTTCTCCTTGGGAGGGTCCAGCTTCGTCGTGGGGCTCCCCCGCTCCTTCTGGGCGGGAGGCTCCAGAATCCACCCAAGCTTTCAGTGCCTTTAGCATATCTTCTTTGGTGTTGAGACCAGTGGTAGCGATTTTGAGTTCCTTACAGAATTGCTTCAGTTCTTTGTGTGTGTACTCTTCCAGCTGTTCCACCTGGAACATGGTACTGGTGTCGTTTTCTGTGAGAACCACGGCGTTTCCTTCTGCCATCTTTGTTGGTAGTGCGTCAGCCGTTCACGGTACGATCTCTAGATTATGGACCCGAATCCCACCGCTGCCACCAATGTTAGAAGGCGACCTCAGAGGGGCCCGGAAGGGGCCCTGACTGTCCTGAGACCCACCCTCGAGGTATCGTAGCCGGGCACTGGCGGGAGACTCCTCAGGGGAGAAATCTCGTATCTAGGATCGTACACTCGGCACCACACCACAAAGAGACACCACACCGAGAGTTCTTAAGACTAAATCTTTACAAGATCGGAGTTGTAGGATCTTTATGACCAGCAAGGCAAATATATACAAGTGGAGCGCGGGCTCACAAAGTCTTGGAGGGGGGGTAGGAGGTAGCGGGACAGTCTTTTGGGGATATGGATCAGATGCAGGAGCGTACCCGGCGCACAGCTCACAATCCTCGAGCTGGGGGATACGCTTGTCGTCGTCGTGGAGTCCGGCGGGACCAAGAGAATCTGTGGGAGCCACGAGTCACTCAGCAGGGCTCAGGTACAAGTTCGGAGGTCTTACGATCTTCAGGGAGCCGCGAGTCACTCAGCAGGGCTCAAGCACAAGTTCGGAGGTCTTACGATCTTCAGGGAGCCGCGAGCCACTCAGCAGGGCTCAAGCACAAGTTCGGGGGTCTTACGATCTTCAGGGAGCCGCGAGTCACTCAGCAGGGCTCAGGGGTTTTCCAAGGCGAATCTGCCGGACAGTCCCAGAGCACCCCTTGTTATAGGGCGACTCCTCTTTGATGTCCGGAGTCTGTGCAGGCAGGGGTCTTGTCACCTGGGGGTCGCTTGTTGGGGTTTCCTGCCATTGTCCTTTGATCCTTTCAGGGCCGGGTCGGGAGGAGTCCCAGACACCCAGCAGGTGTGGAGCCAGCCCTCGGGGAGGCCCGGCGGGTCGATCGAAACCCACCTTCCCAGGGAAGCGCAGAGGTGTGATGGAAACTGCTCCTCCCTTTCTCACCCCAAAGGGGAGCGCGATGTCCTCCAGCTGGAGTGGCGCCTCTAGGCCAGGGTCGCGCTGGGGCCGGGCGGCCATCTTGGTGCATGAAGTGGGCACGCGGGCCCGGTGTGGCCGAAAGGAGGGAGGCCACGGACGGGGAAGTCTGGGTCAGGTGTGTGTGTCCTGGTGGGAAGGATCGGCTAGGCCGTGGGCTCGGGGGCTGGTGTGAGGTGCAGGGGTCAGTTCTGGCTATGTTACGAGGGCCGGGTCTAACAGTGGTGTTTCAGGGTTTAGGGCAGTGCAGTGGAGTTAGGGCAGTGTAGGGGTCCTGCTGGGGTTGTGTTTCAGGGTTTAGGGCAGTGCAGTGGTGTTTGGGCAGTGAAGGGGGTCGTGCTGTGGGTAATGTTTCAGGATTTAGGGCAGTGCAGTTGTGTTCGAGCAGTGTAGAAGTTGTGCTGGGGTAGTGTTTTAGAGTTTAGGGCAGTGCAGTGGTGTTCGGGCAGTGTAGGGGGTCATGCAAGGGGTGGTGTTTCAGGGTTTAGGGCAGTGCAGTGGTGTTCGGGCAGTGTAGGCGGTCTTGCAGGGTGTGGTGTTTTAGGGTTTAGTGCAGGGGTGTTCGGGCAGAGTAGGGGGTCTTGATGGGTGTGGTGTTTCAGGGTTTAGGGCTTTGGTGCCTTGGTGCTCGTGCAGTGTAGGAGGTCTTGCAGGGGGTAGCGTTTCAAGATTTAGGGCAGTGGTGTTAGGGAAGTGTAGGGGGTCTTGCTGGGGGTGGTGTTTCAGGGTTTAGGGCAGTGGTGTTCAGGCAATGTAGGGGGTCTTGCTGGGGTGGTGTTTCAGGGTTCAGGACAGTGCAGTGGTGTTCAGGCAGTGTAGGCGATCGTGCTGGGGTGGTGTTTCAGAGTTTAGGGCAGTGCAGTGTTGTTCGGGCAGTATAGGGGGTCGTGCTTGGGCTTGTGTTTCAGAGTTTAGGGCAGAGCAGAGGTGTTTGAACAGTGTAGGCGGTCACGCTAGGGGTGGTGTTTCAGGGTTTAGGTCAGTGCAGTGGTGTTTGGGCAGTGTAGGGGATTGTGCCGGGGGTGTTGTTTCAGAGTTTAGGGCAGTGCAGTGGTGTTTGGGCAGGGTAGGGGGTCTTCCTGGGGGTGGTGTTTCAGGGTTTAGGGCAGTGCAGTGGTGTTCAGGCAGTGTAGGGGGTCATGCTGCGGCTGGTGCTTCAGGCTTTAGAGCAGTGAGTTGGTGTTCGGGCAGTGTAGGGGGTTATGCTGGGGGTGGTGTTTCAGGGTTTAGGGCTGTGCAGTGGAGTTCGGGCAGTGAAGGGGGTCGTGCTGGGGGTGGTGTTTCAGGGTTCAGGACAGTGCAGTGGTGTTCAGGCAGTGTAGGCGATCGTGCTGTGGTGGTGTTTCAGGGTTTAGGGCAATGCAAAGGTGTTCGGGCAGTGTAGGGGGCCTTGCTGGGGGTGGTGTTTCAGGGTTTAGGGCAGTGTAGTGATGTTCAGGCAATGTAGGGGGTCTTGCTGGGTGTAGTGTTTCAGGGTTTAGGGCAGTGCAGTGGTGTACGGGCAGAGGAGGGGGTTTGCTGGGAGGTGATGATTCAGGGTTTAAGGCAGTGGAGTGGTGTTCGGGCAGTGTAGGTGGTAGTGTAGGGGGTGGTGTTCAGGGTATAGGGCAGTGCAGTGGTATTCGAGCAGTGTTGAGGGTTGTGCTGGAGGGTGTTGTTTCAGGGTTTAGGCCAGTGCAGTGGTGTTCGGGCTGTGCAGGGGGTCATGCTGGGGGGTGTTGTTTCAGGTTTTAGGGCAGTGCAGTTTTGTTCGGGCAGTGTAGGGGGAATGCGGGGGGTGGTGTTTCAGGGTTTAGGGCAGTGCAGTTGTGTTCAAACAGTGTAGTGGGTCGTGCAGGGTGTGGTGTTTCAGGGTTTAGGGCAGGGTATTATGTCTTTGGGCAGGGATGGTGTTTCAGGGTTAGGACAGTGCTGTGGTGTACAGGCAGTGTATGGGGTCTTGCTGGGGGTGGAGTTTCAGGGTTTAGGGCAGTGAGGTGGTGTTCGGACAGTGTAGGGTGTTTTGCTGGGGTGGCGTTTCAGGGTTTAGGGCAGTGCAGTGGTGTTCGGGCAGCGTAGGGGGTCATGCAGGGGGTGGCCTTTCAAGGTTTAGGGTGGTGCAGTGGTGTTCGGGCAGTGTAGGGGGTCGTGCTGGGGTGGTGTTTCAGGGCTTAGGGCAGTGCAGTGGTATTCGGGCAGTGTAGGGGGTATTGCTGAGGGTGGTGTTTCAGGGTTTAGGGCAATGAAAAGGTGTTCGGGCAGTGTAGGGGGTCTTGCTGGGGGTGGTGTTTCAGGGTTTAGGGCAGTTTAGTGGTGTTCAGGCAGTGTAGGGGGTCTTGCTGTGTGTAGTGTTTCAGGGTTTAGGGCAGTGCAGTGGTGTACGGGCAGTGTAGGGGGTTTTGCTGGGAGGTGATGATTCAGGGTTTAAGTCAGTGGAGTGAAGTTCGGGCAGTGAAGGTGGTAGTGTAGGGGGTGGTGTTCAGGGTATAGGGCAGTGCAGTGGTATTCGAGCAGTGTTGGGGGTCATGCTGGAGAGTGTTGTTTCACGGTTTAGGGCAGTGCAGTGGTGTTCAGGCAGTGTAGGGGTTCGTGCAGGGGGTGGCCTTTCAAGGTTTAGGGTGGTGCAGTGGTGTTCGGGCAGTGTAGGGGGTCGTGCTGGGGGTGGTGTTTCAGGGTTTAGGGCAGTGCAGTGGAGTTCGAGCAGTGTAGGGGTCCTGCTGGGGTTGTGTTTCAGGGTTTAGGGCAGTGCAGTGGTGTTCGGGCAGCATTGCCGGTCATGCTGGGGGTGGTGTTTCAAGGTTTAGGGCTTTGCAGTGGTGTTCGGCCAGTATAGGGGGTCGTGCAGGGGTGGCATTTCAGGGTTTAGGGCAGTGCAGTGGTGTTTGGGCAGTGTAGGCAGACTTGCAGGGTGTGGTGTTTCAGGGTTTAGGGCAGTGGTGTTCGGGCAATGTTGGGGGTCTTGCTGGGGGTGGTGTTTAAGGGTTTAGGGCAGTGGTTTTTGGGCAGTGTAGGGGTTCGTACTGGGGGTGGTGTTTCAGGGTTTAGGGCAGTGCAGTGGTGTTCAGGAAGTGTAGGGTGTCGTGCTGGGGCTGGTGTTTCAGGGTGTGGGGCAGGGGACTGGTGTTCGGGCAGTGTTGGGACTTGTGGGGTGCTGGTGTTACATGGTTTAGGGCAGTGCAATGGTATTCGGGCAGTGTAGGGGGTCATGCCAGAGGCGGTGTTTCAGGGTTTAGGGCAGTCCAGTGGTGTTCGGGCAGTGTAGGGGATCGTGCAGGGGGTGGTGTTTCAGGGTTTAGGGCAGTGCAGTGGTGTTCAGGCAGTGTATGGGGTCATTCTTGGGGAGGTGTTTCAGAGTTTAGGGCAGTGCATTAGTGTTCGGGCAGTATAGTGCGTCATGCAGGGGGTAGTATTTCAGGGTTTAGAGCAGTGCAGTGGTGTTCGGGCAGTGTATTGGGTCGTATTGGGTGTGGTGTTTCATTGTTTAGGGCAGTGCATTGGTGTTCGGGCAGTATAGGGGGTCATGCAGTGGGTGGTATTTCAGGGTTTAGGGCAGTGCAGTGGTGTTCGGGCAGTGTAGGCGGTCGAGCAGGTGGTGGTATTTCAGGAATTAGGTCAGTGCAGTGGTGTTCGGGCAGTATAGACGGTCTTGCAGGGTGTGGTGTTTCAGGATTTAGGGTAGTGCTGTGGTGTTTGGGGAGTGTAGGTGGACGTGCTGAGGCTGGTGTTTCAGGCTTTAGGGCAGTGAGGTGGTGTGCGGGCAGTGTAGGGTGTCATCCTGGGGGTGGTGTTTTAGGGTTTAGCGCAGTGCAGTGGTGTTCAGGCAGTGTAGGCAGTCTTGCAGGGTGTGGTGTTTCAAGGTTTAGGGTAGTGCAGTGGTGTTCAGGGAGTGTAGGTGGTCGTGCTGGGGCTGGTGTTTCAGGATTTAGGGCAGTGAGGTGGTGTTCGGGCAGTATAGGGGTTATGCTGGGGGTGGTATTTTAGGGTTTTGTGCAGTGCAGTGGTGTTCGGGTTGTGTAGGGGGTCGTGCTTGGGGTGGTGTTTCAGTGTTAATGGCAGTGCAGTGGTGTTCGAGCAGTGTAGAGGGTGATGCTGGGGATGGTGTTTCAGGGTTTAGGGCTGTGCAGTGGAGTGTGGGCAATGTAGGGGGTCATTCTGGGGGTGGTGTTTCAGGGTTTAGGGCAGTTCAGTGGTATTCTGGCAGGTGAGCAGCCAAAATATCGAAAATTAAATATCGACCTACACTAATATCTAGTTTTAAATATCGAAGGGACAGAATATCGATGTCAATAATATCTATGGACCTAATATCGACTGTAAGGGTGCTCAGAATCTTCTGCAGGAGCGTCAGGAACCTGAAGATATATCCCTGTCTTCCCCTGCGGCCCTCCGTCTCTATCAGACCCTAGAGAACCGGATGGCACGCCAAGGGAAAACAGGGTGACAAAACAAGGGAAGGAGGGTATGACTTCAGAGGTAGTGTTGCGGAGGGTCCAAGAAGGTGGGTCTTCTCTGTATGCACCCACTGGGGTCTGAATCTCTTGGCAGGATTGGGAATCACCAATATGGGGAATACCAGGTACACAGGAGAGGATAGGCATAGAATGACCAGTTTTTCTCATGGAAACCACTCCAACTCCTCTTCCTGGTATTTACAAATGGCATGTACAATGGAACTTCTGTGGAAGTGGGCTACGACCGTGTTTCAGTCGTGCATCGGCTCTTACTTCGTGGTTCACGCTAGCAGCCCCCCTCGTATTAGTGAAACTGATTTCTCAGAGGAGAACTATCCCACCAGTCTTAAGGAGGAGAAATGAACCAGGGTTGTAAGATATGAGGGTGACTGTTGTGGGACGTTGTGGATCTTCCGGATGTCGGAGGAATTAGTGAATTCCCATTAAGAGGGAAGACAAGGAACTAGATGGTTGAGTGGGACTGAACGAGGCAAGGGATAGCTGAACCCTCAAATCATAACAAAACAGGGTGGAGGAACGGAGTGGGGAAGGACACCGATAAAGAAACGACAAGCACACTATACACACTATCTTACCGCCACCAAGGTGCTCGCACTGCGTCTGAGAAGCAGCAATGGGAAACGGAAAAAAGGGCGTACTAATGGACGACAAACAATGGCACACACAAGCGAGCTCTAAGGTGGAACAGGAGAGCTCGCAACGGTAATACTTTGGCGTCTTGCAAGCACGCCAAAAACCGCTCGAAAAGAACCCGCAAGGATTCACTCTACTCCGGAAACAGGAAGCAATCTTTCCGGAAGCCAGGCATTCAACACTCGGACCAAATCAGGCAACTAAGCTAGAACGCTAAGCGCAATTGTGCGCGCCTAGCCTCCTTAAATACTGGTTCGTCTGTGGATCAGAGTTCGTGTCCCGGGGCATGACAGCACACTCCCCCCACAACGGCCCCCCCCCGTCTTGGGTTTATCAGGATGCCGCATGTGAAACAGGCGTACAAGTCGAGGGGCGTGGACATTAGCGACCGGCTCCCACGTACGTTCCTCCACTCCATATCCCTTCCAATGTACAAGGTATTGGAGTGTATTCTTCACCAATCGCGAATCCACTATGGATTCTACTTCATACTCAGAGGGATCTGAAAGAGAGACTGGAGGTGGACGACGCGGGAGCCGGGTGCCTGACTCCACAGGCTTTACCAGAGAAACGTGGAACACTGGATGTATCTTGAAGGAGGTAGGTAATTCCAGTTTCACAGCCACTGGATTAATCACACTGTGTACCTTGTATGGGCCTATGTAGGCAGGGTTGAACTTGCGTGGACCACGGAGTGCCAGATGTTTAGTGGAAAGCCACACCTTATCCCCCGGTTCATAGATAGGTTCTAACCGTCTATGAAGATCAGCCCCCTCCTTATACGCTATCTTTGCGGCTTCCAGGTTCTCCCGGGTGCAACTATGGATTTCTCGCAGCCGTGAGATAAATTCATTGGCCGCCGGGGTAGGGCCTTCCTGGGACACTCCAGTAGGTAACAACTTGGGATGGAATCCGTGAGAACTATAGAAGGGTGAGTAGCCTGTAGAGGAATGGGGGCTGTTGTTATATGCGATTTCTGCCACCCACACCCATTCATCCCATTCTATAGGTTTCTGCAGTGCCTGTGTTCGTATGTACTGTTCGAAGCATTGGTTAACCCTCTCAGTCTGCCCGTCGGATTGGGGGTGATGACTAGAGGACAACCTGACATCTATACCAAGCAAGGAGCACAAACATTTCCAAAACCGGGACACAAACTGGGCCCCCCTATCAGACACCAGCACGGAGGGAATTCCATGTAGACGGACGATTTCTCGTAGGAACACTGAAGCTAGTTCACTGGCAGTAGGCAACCCCCTCAAGGGAACAAAATGAGCTGTTTTAGTAAACATATCCACCACCACTAGCAAGGTAGTGTTGTGGTTTTGGGTCACCGGCAACTCGACAACAAAATCAAGGGATACAGTATGCCAGGGTCCCGGCGGAGCAGGGAGAGGCAGGAGTAAGCCCACTGGGTTTTGGCGGGAGATTTTGGACTGGGCACATACATGACACGTCTTAACATATGTCATAATGTCCTTCAGCATGCGCGGCCACCAGAATCGTTCTCGCACTGTCTGAGTAGTCTTTTTAATTCCTGGGTGGCCTGCCAATGTATGGGAGTGGTACCAATCCAACACCTGTTGCTGTAGTTCCCTAGTGGGTAAAACTATTCCCCCTTGTACACATACGTATCCGTTCTGAATGGTAGTGGGCTGAGAACCCACAACACCCCCCATTTCTGCTGATGACTGACTCTGCCTAACCTGGGTGAGAAACATTTCTTCAGAGAGGACCCCACCTACGATGGCTTCCTTAGGAACTATAGTCGGGGCTTCCAAAGGCAGTTCGGGGTGATCAAACCCTAAGCGAGATAAAGTATCCGCCTTCCCATTTTTCCGCCCTGGACGGTAGTGAATACAAAAGTCATACTCGCAAAAGAACTGTGACCACCGTATTTGCCGCATAGACAACGCTTTGGCGGATGTCAAATATTGGAGGTTGCGATGATCTGTCAGGACTGTTGTTTGATGCCTAGCCCCCAATAAATACTGACGCCATTCTTCAAAAGCCTTTTTTATAGCAAGAAGCTCCTTTTCACCTACCGCGTAATTGTATTCCGCCGGGGTAAATTTGTGTGAAAAATAGGCCACTGGGTGATTGAGGCCACTAACAGGGTCTCTCTGACTGAGTACGCCCCCCACGGCCACTTGCGAAGCATCAACCTCCACAATAAAAGGCAGGGCCGGATCAGGGTGGTGAAGAACGGGAGCTCGAGTGAAAGAAAGACGCAATTGTTGGAATGCATTCTCAGCTGTTCTGGACCAGGTATAGATAACTCCCTTCTTCAAGAGGGCCGTAAGTGGCGATGCCAAATCAGAAAACTTCTTGATAAACCTTCGATAAAAGTTGGCAAAACCCAAGAAGCTTTGCAACTCTTTGACCGTCTTAGGCGCTGGCCAGGACAAGACAGCCTTCACCTTACCAGGATCCATTGCCAAACCCCATGGAGACACCACAAAACCTAGAAAGGGCACCTCTTGAGTGTGGAAAGAGCACTTCTCTAGTTTACAGTACAATTTGTTGTCATGTAAGCGTTCTAATACCTTCCGTACATGCATTATGTGTTCTGACAGGGAGGCAGAATAAATCAAGAGATCGTCAATGTAGGCTATGACATAATCTTCTAGCATATCTCTGAGCACTTCAGTAATGAAAAATTGAAATGCTGCAGGAGCATTACAAAGCCCAAAGGGCATGACTAAATACTCATATAGCCCGTATTTGGTGCAAAATGCTGTCTTCCACTCATCTCCCTCCTTGACTCGCACAAGATGGTATGCACCACGTAGATCTAATTTCGTGAAGTACTGTGCGCCTCTCACCCTGTCAAGGAGGGAGGAAATGAGGGGCAACGGGTAACGGTTCTTGATGGTGACTTGATTCAACCGTCGATAGTCAATACAACATCTCAATCCCCCTTCCCGCTTGGGAATGAAAAACAATGCAGAAGAGGCCGGGGAGCGTGAAGATCTGATGAACCCCTTTTCCAGCATGTCATCGAGGTACTGTCGTAGATACACGTTTTCCTTTTCTGTTAATGAGTATACACGACTGCAAGGTATTCTAGCCCCCGCTTCTAGGTCTATTCGGCAATCGTACACCCTATGTGGAGGGAGAGATTCTGCTTCTCGGGGGTCGAATACGGCCTTCAAATCGGCGTAACAGGTAGGCAGCTCAGATGCTTGTGCTTCTGCCATAGGAGGTGTGTCAGCTAGCGTGCCAGCTATCACTCCCTTTTGACTTTGGGAAGGGCGAAATTCAAGAAGGGAGTTTTCCCAATCTATGATGGGGTTGTGGAGTCTTAGCCATGGGATTCCTAATAACACGGGAATGTGTGGTGAATGAATCAGATCGAAGGACAGGTCTTCCTGATGCTGAGGTCCTATACTCATGTGCAACTGCTCTGTTTGATGGGTTACCGGTCCCGAGACAAGCGGCCTGCCATCAATAGTTGAGACCCTATTGGAAACCTCTTTCAGTACACAGGGTATTAGGTTGTTACGGGCCCATTCTTCATCCATATAATTTCCTGATGCTCCAGAATCTATCATTATTCTTACATGTAATCCCTGCTGTTCCAAGGCGATATAGGCGGAAACATAGAAATGTGACGTGGCGGACAAGTCGTGATCAGCGGGGGAGACCGTACAACCTGAACTGCCCGGGAGCCTGGTCTCAAAGGACCCCGGACTTTCTAGTTTCCCTGTCGATTAACAGGGCTCGGTTTGACAGGACACGCTCGTACAAAATGACCGGCTTTACCGCAGTACATGCACAATTTCTCGGCCCTTCTTCTCTGCCTTTCTCCTTGCGTCAAGGGGCCCCGCACCATCCCTATTTGCATAGGCTCGCTCTCATCCACGGACTTTGGCAGCTCACTCTTCTTCTCTTTAAACAGTCCATATCTCGGTTCCCCTTTTCCCTTTTCGTTTTTTCGTTCTCTTAACCTATGATCAATTTGAATCACTAAGTCTATTAGGTCAGGACAGGATTCGGGTAACTCAACTATTTGGGATAGAGCGTCCTTTAATTCATCCCGCAAACCCCTGTAGAAGAGTGCACCTCGTTTTTCTTCCGGCCAGTTGGCCTCTACCACTAGTCTCCTAAAGGAAGTGATGTACTGGACCAAATCATGGCTCCCCTGCTTCAAGGCTAGCAACTCAGTATCCGCCGCGTGGGTATACACATGTCTATCGGACAGTTTACGGAACTCCCTCCTAAAGGCTCCATAGTTATATAGTAGAGGATCATCTCTATCCACTAAGGGTATAGCCCAATCAGCAGCGGACCCGCTTAAATAAGAGATGGCGAACGCCACCCTAGACTGATCTGAGGGAAAACAAGCGGCCTTGCATGAAAAGTGTAGTTGACATTGACTCAGGAAAGCGGCACATCGGGCTGCGTCTCCTGCGAAACGCTCCGGCGGAGCTAGAGGAATGGACTGGGGGGTGGTTACATGGATAACTGGTTGTTGGCCAGTACTTCTCTCTCCTGAGGGCCCCGCTCTTTGTAGGCCCTGCAGGGCATCTACCCTTGCTGCTAAGGCCTGGGTCTCACCTTGCAAATTGCCTATCATATTGGCCACATCAGCCAACGTTACTGTTCCCAAATCCATGACGCTCGGGCAGAACACACTGTTTTAGGCTTAGCGTTCTGTAAGGGTGCTCAGAATCTTCTGCAGGAGCGTCAGGAACCTGAAGATATATCCCTGTCTTCCCCTGCGGCCCTCCGTCTCTATCAGACCCTAGAGAACCGGATGGCACGCCAAGGGAAAACAGGGTGACAAAACAAGGGAAGGAGGGTATGACTTCAGAGGTAGTGTTGCGGAGGGTCCAAGAAGGTGGGTCTTCTCTGTATGCACCCACTGGGGTCTGAATCTCTTGGCAGGATTGGGAATCACCAATATGGGGAATACCAGGTACACAGGAGAGGATAGGCATAGAATGACCAGTTTTTCTCATGGAAACCACTCCAACTCCTCTTCCTGGTATTTACAAATGGCATGTACAATGGAACTTCTGTGGAAGTGGGCTACGACCGTGTTTCAGTCGTGCATCGGCTCTTACTTCGTGGTTCACGCTAGCAGCCCCCCTCGTATTAGTGAAACTGATTTCTCAGAGGAGAACTATCCCACCAGTCTTAAGGAGGAGAAATGAACCAGGGTTGTAAGATATGAGGGTGACTGTTGTGGGACGTTGTGGATCTTCCGGATGTCGGAGGAATTAGTGAATTCCCATTAAGAGGGAAGACAAGGAACTAGATGGTTGAGTGGGACTGAACGAGGCAAGGGATAGCTGAACCCTCAAATCATAACAAAACAGGGTGGAGGAACGGAGTGGGGAAGGACACCGATAAAGAAACGACAAGCACACTATACACACTATCTTACCGCCACCAAGGTGCTCGCACTGCGTCTGAGAAGCAGCAATGGGAAACGGAAAAAAGGGCGTACTAATGGACGACAAACAATGGCACACACAAGCGAGCTCTAAGGTGGAACAGGAGAGCTCGCAACGGTAATACTTTGGCGTCTTGCAAGCACGCCAAAAACCGCTCGAAAAGAACCCGCAAGGATTTACTCTACTCCGGAAACAGGAAGCAATCTTTCCGGAAGCCAGGCATTCAACACTCGGACCAAATCAGGCAACTAAGCTAGAACGCTAAGCGCAATTGTGCGCGCCTAGCCTCCTTAAATACTGGTTCGTCTGTGGATCAGAGTTCGTGTCCCGGGGCATGACATCGACCCTAAGGTAAGTATTTTTATATCGATGTTAGTAATATCGAAGTTAGTAATATCGATATCAAATATATCGATGTTACTAATATTGATGTTACTAATATTGATATTTATATTATTGTTATGTATTTTAATATGTATTTAATATGCATGTGTTATATGTTTTTTGTTAAGTGTTTTACTGGTTTTAAAATATATGTATACAATTTTTATATGTTAATAATGGTTTTTTAAGTCAATTTTTTGTTTTAGTACTGTAGCGGGTTGTGGGTTTATAGGGGAATAGGGTGGGAAGTAATTTAATTATATGAAATTAATTATACATTTTTAGGAATTATAAATTAATTTTAATTAATTTTTGCGTTTAAATTCTGTAGCGGGTTGTGGGTTTATAGGGGAATTGGAAGTAATTGATATCTAATTAAGTAATTACTACATTTGTTGTTGGGTGTTGATAATTAATTAATTGAACATTAATTATTAATTGGTAAATATTTTAAATTATAAAATTTTGGTTATGAAAAATAATTTATTGTTGATCAATCATTAATTTTGAATTAAATATGATTAAATATTATGGGGTCGATTCCGATCCTGGACTTTTATTTTACATACAAATCGGATCCGTATTTTTCCTTGCAAATCGTACAAGTCCCTTCCAACCCATGTAGTACGATTCGTACGGGTAAAATACATACAGATCGGCCCGATCCTTACAAATCGAATCGGGAAAAGCTGTACGACACAGACTTGTAAAAAAGACCATACAATTTGTAAAAAGGCTGTACAACCCGTCAAGTACGATTCGTACCGGGTTGTCAGCATGCGATTTGTATGGAAAATGGCCTGTATACACGGAACGACTCGTACCGGGCTACGAAGCGAACCCCTATACGCCTCGTACCCTGGTATGACTCGTTCTGGGGGTACGACTCGTACCGGGGTACGGGTCGTATAGTGGTATGAGGCATACAGGGGTCCCCCCACATGCGAGGCGTGTGTATGGAGCGTACCCCAACATCGCGCATGTACGCACCGTACATACGTGATTTTGGGGTCCGCACCGTACATAGGCACTTTTGGGGTACGGTACGTACACAAGCGATTTTGGGGTACAGTGCTTGTACGGTGCGTACACGACCAGTACCCCTTCAGCGCATATATACGCACCGTACCCCACTTTCCGTGTCATCGGTACGCTCCGTACATAGGCACCGTACACCTGTATTCATGGGGTGTACGACGTGTACATGGGGGGTCCGTCTCGTACTGTTTTCGGGGCGTACAATGTTTTCCCGGCACTTTTTGGCTCCTGTAAAAAAAGAGCCGTACGGAGTGCCGTTTGTACGAATAGTACTTGACGGGTTGTAAACTGCTGCCGGGAATACATGTGAACGTCGCGTACAGGGCAATCCGAATCGAAATCGGAATCGCTTGTATATACGAGTTGTATGGTCTTTTTTACAATTTGTATGGAGAATGTCTATTTGTACGGATCGTACTTCCTAGGTTGTAGGGGAATCCTTACAAGTACGAGTTGTGTGGGGAAAACGCTCCATACCACAATTTGTACAGCGTTTTTCCAGGATCGGAATCGACGCCTTAGTATTGATATTTCTAATTAATATATTAATAAGTAATTATTAATTGGTAATTAATGTTGAATAATTATTATTTTGGGGTATAAAAAATATTTAATAGTTCAATATTTTTTAATTGGTAATTAATGTTTCATAATTATTATTTTGTGGTATATTTTTTTTAAATTGTTCAATATTTTTTAATTTGTAATTACTTTTTAATAATTTATATGTTTTTGGTTATGAAAAATATTTTATTGTTTAATATTGATTATTTGGTAATTAATATTTATTAATTATTTGTTATTGCTATTTAATATTAATTTATTGTTAATTAATTATTCATTGGTAGTTATGTTTGTAATAATTTTTTATTGGTATTTGTAAATATTTGTGAGTTATTTAATAATTAAATCACTAATTATTTTAAATAATTATTTTATTTATAAGTATGTTATTTTTAACTTCTTCGCTATTCAACACTTTCCTCACTGTTGCACTCTCTGGAGTTGGAATAGTAATTTTTATCCCTACGCTATCCAACACTTTCCGTACTGTTGCACTCTCTGGAGTTGGAATAGTAATTTTGACCCTTACGCTATCCAACACTTTCCCTACTGTTGCACTCTGTGGAGTTGGAATAGTAATTTTTACCCCTACGCTATCCAACACTTTCCCTACTGTTGCACTCTCTGGAGTGGGAATAGTAATTTTTACCCCTACGCTATCCAACACTTTCCCTACTGTTGCACTCTCTGGAGTTGGAATAGTAATTTTTACCCCTACGCTATCCAACACTTTCCCTAATGTTGCACTCTCTGGAGTGGGAATAGTCATTTTTACCCCTACGCTATCCAACACTTTCCCTACTGTTGCACTCTCTGGAGTGGGAATAGTAATTTTTACCCCTACGCTATCCAACACTTTCCCTACTGTTGCACTCTCTGGAGTTGGAATAGTAATTTTTACCCCTACGCTATCCAACACTTTCCCTAATGTTGCACTCTCTGGAGTGGGAATAGTAATTTTTACCCCTACGCTATCCAACACATTCTCTACTGTTGCACTCTCTGGAGTTGGAATAGTAATTTTTACCCCTACGCTATCCAACACTTTCCCTATTGTTGCACTGTCTGGAGTGGGAATTGTAATTTTTACCCCTACGCTATCCAACACTTTCCCTACTTTTGCATTCTCTGGAGTGGGAACAGTAATTTTTACCCCTACGCTATCCAACACATTCCCTACTGTTGCACTCTCTGGAGTTGGAATAGTAATTTTTACCCCTACGCTATCCAACACTTTCCCTAATGTTGCACTCTCTGGAATGGGAATAGTCATTTTTACCCCTACGCTATCCAACACTTTCTCTACTGTTGCACTCTCTGGAGTTGGAATAGTAATTTTTCCCCCTACGCTATCCAACATTTTCCTTACTGTTGTTTTTTTGGGAGCTGGAGTAGTAGTTTTATTGTCTGTGCTATTTAATATTTTTTGTATTATTTTAGCTGATATAATATATAATTAATTTTAAAAATATTCAAATTAAATGTATTTTTTAAATGTGTTATATATTATTATTTAATTGTTATTCATGTTATTGTTTTATGTGTATGATGTATTTGTAATTTATAATAATTTTTAATAATTTATAAGTTATTAAAAAAATTATTAAAATTTTTTATTAAGTAAGTATATATATTAAATATTATATGTATATGTTTAATTAATGTTTTAATAAATATATATATTAATTATTAATTTTAAACATGATAAAATATATTTAATTATGTTTATTTCATTTATAAGTATTATTTCGTTTATTTTACATATATTTTTAACTAAAAAATACCCTTTATTTTAAATAACGATATTTTTGACATTCTGGTGTCGATTCCGATCTGTCAAAACCCGGGTACGAACCGTCGGACGGAGCGTTTTCTCCGTCCGACTCGTACCCTTGAAAAACACCATACAAACATGCAAGTACGATTCGTACGGAAACACCATTTCCGTACGATTCGTAAAAAACACCGACCGACTAAAAAATACCCACAATTCTGATCTGGGACACCGCGGACGTGACGTCCGGACGGAGTTAGGCAGCGTTTCACGAACCAGCAAGTACGATTTGTGCCCACGTCACTCCGCACGGACAATATTTACGGCAGCCAAAAACTGCCGGGAAATCAGGACGACGCACAGAAGGAGCACCTGTACGTGACGGACAGCCATGGACCCCAACCTACGTGTCATCCCGGCCCTCATAGCAGTCCTCCTGGTGTACAAGAACCGCCGCAGACGCCGCAGAAGGTCAGAACAACACCCAGGGGCAAAGGGGGGGGGGCAGGGGCAGGAAACATAACCCCCACCCAAGTACTAAATCATACATGCCCTGTACATACCTGACCCCCAGGGCCTGGTCACTTCGGGGGTGGGGGCGTGTCCAACAAGGCCTGCGTCTGCCACAACGGATGTGGACATGGACGCGAACGTCAACACAATAATTGTGGTACGCAATGTACCCACGCCTTAAGAGCGTGGGTACGGGTCATACCACGCCCACCCCTACGTCACCCCAACAATGGCGTTACGGCCCGTACCCAGGCCTTTGGGACGTGGGTACGTGTCGTCCCGCCATTGTTGGGGTGCCGTAGGGGTAGGCGTGGTACGACTCTTACCCACGTCCTAATGGCATGGATACGGTACGTACCCCTACGTCACCACAACAATGGGGTTACGGCCCGTACCCACGTCCCAAAGGCATTGGTACGGTACGTACTCCTACGGCACCCCAACAATGGGGGTACGTCCCTTACCCAGGCCTTTGAGACGTGGGTACGGGCCGTAATTCCATTGTTGTGGTGACGTAGGGGTACGTACCGTACCAATGCCTTTGGGACGTGGGTACGGCCCGTACACCCATTCTTGGTGTGCTGTAGGGGTACGGACCATACCCAGACCTTAGGACGTGGGTACGGGTCGTACCACGCCAGTGGACAGACACATAGGGGTGTGTGGCCATCAGCCCCAGCAGTGCCCAGACATAGGAGGGGTGGGTGCCCATCACTCCCAGCAGTGCCCAGACATAGGAGGGGTGGGTGAAGAGTCCTCCCAGCAGTGCCCAGACATAGGAGGGGTGGGTGCAGAGTCCTCCCAGCAGTGCCCAGTCATAGGAGGGGTGGGTGCCCATCACCCCCAGCAGTGCCCAGACATAGGAGGGGTGGGTGCCCATCACTCCCAGCATTGCCCAGACATAGGAGGGGTGGGTGCCCATCACTCCCAGCAGTGCCCAGACATAGGAGGGGTGGGTGCCCATCACTCCCAGCAGTGCCCAGACATAGGAGGGGTGGGTGCAGAGTCCTCCCAGCAGTGTCCAGACACAGGAGGGGTGGGTGCCCATCACTCCCAGCAGTGCCCAGACATAGGAAGGGGTGGTGCAGAGTCCTCCCAGCAGTGCCCAGACATAGGAGGGGTGGGTGCCCATCACTCCCAGCAGTGCCCAGACATAGGAGGGGTGGGTGCAGAGTCCTCCCAGCAGTGCCCAGACATAGGAGGGGTGGGTGCCCATCACCCCCAGCAGTGCCCAGACATAGGAGGGGTGGGTGCAGAGTCCTCTCAACAGTGCCCAGACATAGGAGGGGTGGGTGCCCATCACCCCCAGCAGTGCCCAGACATAGGAGGGGTGGGTGCAGAGTCCTCCCAGTAGTGCCCAGACATAGGAGGGGTGGGTGCCCATCACCCCCATCAGTGCCCAGACATAGGAAGGGTGGGTGCAGAGTCCTCCCAGCAGTGCCCAGACATAGGAGGGGTGGGTGCAGAGTCTTCCCAGCAGTGCCCAGACATAGGACAATATACTCCATACACAAGTACAGTGACCACCAAGGATGCCACAAATGATGCAGGTGGAGACATTGCTGAGCCTGCATGGCCAAAGTTGAAGGGATCCGTCACACACCCAGGAAATGAAGACACAGCTCAGCACAACAATTGGGAAACACCCTGCAGGGAAGATGCCAGGGTCCACAGAGGAAGGAACACACCTTGGGACAATGTCACCATACAGTAAGAGCTTACATGACCAAAGATTATTTGCAGAGACCTTGTGATGGCATGCAGATAGCAGGGTCCACCCCATGAGCAGCACACTACAACATTTCCCAGACACCTAACACATTATCATCACCCCAACTCAGGGAGCAGCAGCACCAACAACAATACCAGAAAAGCATTTGTGTGCAAATGAAAAACAAAATGCTTTATTCAGCATAAAAAATGATTGGATTTGAAATGTCCACTATATACAAGGCCCATAGGCCAGTCCATATTTGAATTCCGGGGGGGGGGACACACTGGGACGTGTCTCCCCTAGCTTGCCTGCACAGTTCACTCCTCCATATCATCCACAGAAGGGGGGGCATCATGTGGGGGGGAAGGAGCAGGCACCGCAGGGACAGGAGGGGCAAGGGTAGGTGTTGTGGGTGCAGGGATGGACCATTCCACCACAGGGGGCGGGGCAGTGCCAAAGGTGGTGGTTAGGATGGCACTGCACACGGACGCAAGCTCTCCCAGCGTCTCCCCTGCACCAGAAGGAACCACAGGCCCCAAGGAGGGGGGGGGTCGGAGGGATGGGTTGCAGCGCTACTGGGGGAGGGTGTGGACAGGGGGGGGACCCAACTACCCTGGCCGGGTGCTGCCTCCACCGTTGCGGGGTGGTGTCATCCTGGGGCTGAGGGACACACTGGCAGTGACGGATTCCTTCTCCGACTGTTGGGCAGGAGAGCTAAGGGGAGTGGGTTTGGAGGAAGTGGGTCGTGAGGACTGCGGACTCCCACTGTGGCTGCGTGTCTTCCGTCTGCCCCCCGACCCAGTGGGTGTGCCTACTTCCCCCTGTGTGTGCGTGACAGGAGGTGTGCGCTTGCCCTTCCCTGGTGGTGTGCTGCCTGTGTCTGGTGGGGTGCGTGCACGAGGACGTCTGGGTGTGCTTGGGACAGGCATGGGAGTGGGAAGTGTGGATGGTGCAGGGGTAAGGGGGGGACAGAGCGCTGCAGGAGACCCACTGCTGCAGTCAGTGACAAGTCTATGGACCTCAGCAACCTCCGTTGGTCAGACATCGCTGCTGACATGCCCTCCATGTACGACACCATCTGTGTCAGCTGTTTTGTGTGGCCATGGAGGACATTCAGCTGCGATCTCTGACCAACCTGCAACTGCCGCAGAATGTCCACAGACTCGGCATTGACGGCAGCAGGGGAGACAGGGGAAGGGGGTGCGGTGCCTGGCACGAAGGAGACATGTGGGTGCCTAGCAAGAACGGAAGGGACCCGAGCAAGTGGGAGGCCGGTGATGGCAATGGAGGGGGTGGCGAGAGATGGAGTGCTGCTTTCAGCTCTGGGAGCAGCCTCCGCCCCCTCTGGGAGCTCAGCCTCGGACCCGTCAGTGTCATAGTCGGTGGTGTGACTGGACAGGTCCTCCGCCTCACTCCCCTCGGCCTCCGGGCCACTCGCTGCGCCAGACTCGGCAGCACTGGTGGCACCGGTGCTGGATCCCTCCTCAAGGTCCGTGCCAGTGTCTCCCTCGGTTTCCCCCGACGATGCTGTGGGCAAGGTGAAGAGACAGGAAAAATCAGACACCTGTATACATATGACACATGATTCAAAACTACATAGGTCACAGTGCATAGCATGAAAAACAACATGAGTGACATCTACAATACTACGCACATATGTGGGCCCTGCACCACTCAGTTGGTTGACCCACCATGCCACTGGGTAACAATGGAGAGCATGACACAACAGCAAATAACTTGATATCAAATTAGACAGAGGAGCCAGTCCCTGAGGACAGTCGAGCACAGCATCTGGACAGCACACCGTTGCAAAAAAAGGGATGAGCAGGAACCATGTCTCCTAACTTTTGGCACATGCTGCTTAGCAAATACATTAAACCATGCCCAACATGACTGGGTCACTGCATGTTGAGTGTATGTTCAGACAATCATCACACACAGACCAGACTTGGCAAGGAGACATAAGGTTTGGACATGTAGGCCTTTCCCGCACAAACCCCCCCTACCTGAGACAATCTGATTGAGACAGAGGAAGTACTTACTCCTCCTACTCAGGGATTACAAACATGCCCTTCAATAAATCCTGAGTGTACACAAAGTACCCTACTCGTGCGCCTGTCCACACATATAATTGACAAACAACCATCATCAGATAGTTGTACCAAGACACACAGGCACTGGCCACTGTGAGTATGCACAAGCCAAATTGGGTCACCCTGTACAGTGGACACATGTAGCACACTTTACGTAAATGCAAATTAGGCCAGGGTACAATGCCACAGAGCCCAACCTATGTTGAAGACACAGATAATGTCCACATTGTTGGATAACACACATGATACCTAGGAAAAGGTGCCCCAGGGGACTGTAGTTGCCACACTCCTCCATGGTCCTGTATGGATATGACAGCAACAGAAGCGACCGTCCCTGCACTATGCACATCTCCCACTCATGCACATCATGTCTGAGGGCACAACATTGGTCATGCATACTGTAAGGCAGTACACATGTAAGACACACTCCCATGTCGGGACTCAGCATCAGTGGCAACTAACATGGACCCCACAATGACTTAACTGGCCAGGGCACAGGCAAGGTCCCAACACATGTCACACACCACCCCCACACATGATAATGCAAGCATTGGACACTTGGATTAACTGGCAGCCTAAATAACCTTGTGCAAGAGTGACTACACACAGACCAGGGTACACATGTCAAGGAGAGGAAGGGAGGAAGAACAAGAGGACAAAATTATATTTGCTGTTTTTATATTTTAAAAAAAATTCTGTATTGTTTAACTTATTTAAGTGCTTTATTATATGTTAGAATTCTATTATGTGCAATCACTGATTAGAAATGTCAAATATGTGTATCTTTATGGATTGGGATTGTATGAATTTCACTTATTGAAGGAGACTGCAAAACTCCAAGCAGTCCTGGATGTAATATTGTAAAATAAATTTGTGAAATAAGAATAAAAATATCATATCCTATTTCTGTGGTGCGATAGTCTGTAGATTTTCTATCTCGGGTTCACAATATAGTGTATGCGACTCCATGATTGGATAACTCTAATAAATACAAAAGGGAAGCTCTTTTTGAATACTGAAGGGAGGAAGAACAGCACGGGTTGACTTGAGGGGAACAGGATATGCCCTGCACATATAAACCCTGGCAGTGTATCCATGCGACTGGGCACTTACAATAGCTGGGGACACACAACAAACACACATGTACCTACCCCCTTCCTGCTGCTACTTCTCCTGTAAGCGCCTATCCATCTCTGGGAAGACCACCGCCAGGACACGCTTCATGATGTGGGTGAGGCGGCGGTGCCCACAGTTCTTATGGCCCTCTGGTGAGTCCCCCAGCAGGACCCGGGCGAACCTTCTGGTCCAGCACCGGATATCCTGCCAGCGTTTCCTCACCTGGGCCAGGCTCCGCCTTTGCCCCTCCACCGACCTCACGGCCCTGACGGCATCCTGCCAGATCTCCCCCTTGGCATAGGCGCCTACCAGTGAGGATGACAAAGTGAGACAACTTCAATACACCTGCTACATGTCACAGAGACACACATTTGAACAATTTTGCTGCTGTGAACAGGGCATAGTATGCAGCCAACTCATTGCACCTTTGTCATAGGGACATTATCCTCTGGGGAAGGCCAAATGCACTACGTGGCATTGAAAGTACACAGGTGGAATGAGGGGTGCCACACAATCAATGATCCTGGCTCACACTGTGTATCACAAGCTACACCAGGATAATGTGCCTCACCTCAAAGCAGTCACATGCCCCAGGCCACTGACGCAACATCAACAGAGTACACAGACACACACAGGCACAGGACAATCACCTGCCATTGGCAACTGCGGGTACAAACCTCACTCTGCACATGTGCCACTTGACTGGGGGGTGTCACAGGTGTTGGGCTAGCCCAGCACGTCAGACACACAGCACTGCTCCCTGCTCACATCAGATGGGTATGGTATATGCATCCCTCATGCATCTGGGCTGAAACACTCCACATAGACACTCACACACATGACAGGGGACTTACACACACACCAATGTCCATTGGACGAACACATCATTTGGACACTCCCACCACAGGTACACTCAACTCACACACATCTGTCACACTGGGGGGAACACTGAATCACATCAGGACTGTAGAAACAACATTCCCAAGAGGATTAGCCAGGCTGAATGTGGCATGCACCATGCAGTGATAGTCACAGTAAGCACTATGCAAGTGAGGAGTGCAGACATGCACTACAGCATGCTCTGCATGGGAGACATGAGCCATTCCCCCCTCCCTGGGACCCACTCTAAAGAACAGTGCATGTCTGTTACACCTGACACAATGCCAGAAGTGACAGTCACAAAAAAGGGGCACAGTCTAAGCTAGTGGAGTCAGCACTCACCTGCTCCCCTGGTCGACCATACAGGCTGGGGTACCGTGGGAGGATCACATCCACCAATGCCACATTCTCCTCCAGGGTGAATGGCTGGGCCCTCTCCACAGACCTAGACATGGTGCCAGAGGAATCATGAGCAGCAGCAGTGGTGTGGAATGAAAGGTTGGGCAGGCAAGTGCTCTCTCATGGGACATGGCTGCCTTATATTTGCCTTGCTGGGCTGTTTCATTTACAGGAGTACAGAGTGATTGGTCAGTCTCATTTGCATCCTACGTTTCCTCCAATCCCTTTAAACCTTCCCCAGTGAGGGCCTTTGCATGATTCAAAATTTGAGCATGATGTCAAGTCAACAACCACTTGGCAACATTGTATCTAGTCTCCAACCGACTTTTGCTGGCCACCTGATGAATAATTTGAACTGGAAAATCGGTCTCCATGACAACCAGCATGCATTTAGGCCCTTATACTTGTCCCTCATGTGTCCCCTATGTAATTTCACTGTACACACACAGGTACGGTGCGTTCCACACGCCTAGGGCAACACTACTCCAGTGATACGGTCCGTACACGCGTGTTTAGGGTCCGTACCACTATGGTAGTGTAGCCGTACGTGTACGCCACAATGATACGGTCCGTACACGCGTGTGTAGGGTCCGTATCACTATGGTAGTGTAGTCGTACGTGTACGCCACAGTGATACGGTCCGTACACGCGTGTGTAGGGTCCGTACCACTATGGTAGTGTAGCCGTACGCGTACGCCACAGTGATACAGTCCATACACGCGTGTGTAGGGTCCGTACCACTATGGTAGTGTAGCCGTACGCGTACGCCACAGTGATACGGACCCTAAACACGCGTGTACGGACCGTACACCTGGGAGATGGTGATGGTCCGCTGACTCTCACGGTCTTTTGCGTGGACGACCCACCTTCCTCGGGGGACCCTCAGATGCAGGCCTTGACGATGCTTGGGTCGCTCAGTCAGACGAATCGTCCTCCTCCTCCCTCCCTGTGGCTGGTGGTGGTCTTCGCCTGGTGGCACAGGGAGGGTTGCCCATGTTGTCAGCAATCCGACGGAGTGAATGGTTCATGTCCGTTAGCACCGCCACGAGCTCAGCCTGTCTTGCCTCCATCCGTCCTTGGTGTTGCTGTTGACTGGCATATTGCTCGGCCTGCATGTTCTTGATCTCATTGAGGGTCTCCACTACCTGGCTGATGCCCCTGGTGTCATGCCGGTATGTGTCCAGGATGTTGCGGACGTGTGACATAACCGGTTCCTCAGCTGTCTGGTCAGGTTTGCGCCTCCGCCGTCCTCCACTCCCGCCACCATGGCCCTCTTGAGCCTGGCCTGCCGTTGTGGGCATATCAGGTCTCCGGGACCCCTGTGGAATGGCATTTGCAGGGTCGCCTGCCTCCTCCTGGGTGCCCGGAATACCTTGTCCCTCCTGGGCAGACTGGCTGCGTTGTTGTGTGCGAGCAGGGCTCCTGTGTGTATCCTGGGATGTGGCAGGAATGGGGGTGGTGGTTGGCACAGTTGTACCTGACGCAGGTGCTGGAGGTTCTTGGGCACCAGAGGGGCCAGGTTGGTCGGGGTCGTCCACGGGGTGGTGAGAGTCGTCGCTGCCGGTGGGATCATCGTCACGCCGAGCCTGGTCCTGTGACTCTTCCCCCCCAGTATTGGGGGGAGATCGACGACGTTGCCCTGTGTGTGAGAGAGAGACAATGTTAATGGTGTTTCATGCGACATCCATGTTTCATACATATTCAAGTTGGCACAGTTCCTCTGGGTAGTTGGATATGTCTAGCATTCCTCTCACAGTGCACTTGTGGATGGGTATGTTGCGGGGGACAGATTGATATGTACTCCTGGTTATTTGGCCTGTCTAATGAGTGTTGGGATGCTTATTTGGCTATGGATTGGTCTTGTTGTGTCACATATCCATTGTGGGAGTGCCAATTTGCGTTGGCTGCCCCGGGGGTGTGTGCTTGTGTGAGGGCGAAGGGGGGGTGTGACCGGGCATGCTGTTGGGTGTGGTGTGATTGGTCATTGGGTCTACCAGGTGATGTGTCTATCCCCTCATGGTGCATGCTGACATGACAGTGAATGTGAGTTCCTGTGGTAGGTAGGTGGCATGTGGAGTGGGTTTTTGAGTGTACAGTGGTCACAGGATTGCCTTGTGCTGTCTACAGCAGGGCCAAGTGTCATGTGCCTTGTCTGTACTTGGCAAGTCCCTGTGCATTGTGCATGGTGCATGGGTATGTCCCCTGGCCACAGCTTTCAACACTTTTCCTATGTTGTTGAATCATTTTTGAACGCAGTGAGCAGTGTAGCGAGCGTGCATAGCGAGCGATGCAGAACAGGCTTACATGTTGCACTGTATGTGGCCAAATGGTGCTTTTTCATTTCTTTTGGAGAATGCAGGTAGGTAACTTATGCATTTGTGACTGGGCTCTAACAAACACAGTGAGTAGATATACTGGGTGTAGGGTTAGGTTTGTGCCTGCAGCAAGGATCTGAGTCTGGCGCTGCTGCGGCGGTGTGTGCTGACACTCTGTCACAGTGATGCCTCTTCATTAGCTGCTGTTATGTGCAAATTGGGCCTTCATTCCCATGTCATCCTGCGACACAGCCACCATGTGCAGGCGACACTGTACAGTGTCGGGACACACTGTTTGTATAGCTCTGCCCTAGGCCATATGGGCTGAGGGCATTGGTGTCTGCTCCTGAGTTGCACAATGTATTTTTGGAGGCCCACCCTCCTGGCACCACGTACATCCAGTCTTGTGTTGGTGTTTTGTGTGGCCTGTGAATTGGCATGGCCTTGCTTGGTGCATGGGGCATTGAGCCGCTAGTGGCATGTGCATGTTTTTGGAGTGTGGTTGTGTCCGGTGATGGCTTTGGGGTAGTTGCGTGCATTATTGGGAGTTGGGTTGTTGATGGGGTCCCCCCATGTGAGGTCAGTTGTTTGTGTACTCACCAGGCTCGGCGACTCCTACTGCTCCGTGTACTCCCACCGGCAGCAGCGTGCGCATCACCTTCTCCTCCCAGGGATGGTAGTGTACCGGTCTGCGGGGCCGGCCACCTCCAGTGATGTTCCCCTGGTTATATTCATCTGTCATTTTGCGGCGGACCGTCCTCCGCAGATCATACCATCTGGCTTGGCATTCATGCCTGGTCCTTCTGATGGGCGCAACAGCATTCACCCTCTCGACGATCCTCTGCCGCATGGCTGATTTTGCTGCTTTGCTGGTCTGTCTGACCAATGTTCCAAAGAGCTGTGGCTCAACTCTGATGATTTCGTTGACAAGGATCTCCAGCTCCGCTGTTGTGAACTTTGTATTCTTGTCTGTGGGCATGGTGTGGGTGTGGGTGTGGATGGTTGTGGGTGTGGGTGTGTGGTTGTGAAGGTGTGTGTGTGAATGTGATGAGGGGGTGTTTGTGAAGGTGGTTGTGTGAAGGTGTGCAAGTGTAAGGTGTAGTCAGGGTTCAAGTATGGTGCTGTGGGTTGTCTGTGGGGTCTGGCAGCAGTGGGTCTGTTGCAAAGGCTCATGGTTTGTGTGTGGGGGCCCTATTTATTGGTCCATTTGTGGGTGTGGCTGTGTTTGAACTTTGGGTGGGTGTGTTATAAGGAGTGATTGTGTTTTGGGGCTCTGTTTACCTGTTTGGCGGATGCAGGTCAGTGTATTGGATGTATTTTGGCTTGTTGGACATGTTTTGTGGTGTTGTGCGATTCGAATGGACTCTCCTTGTGGTGTTTTGCAGTGTCCAGGTTCAGTACGTGTGTTTTTCGCGTCTGTAAGGTGCGTACATCGGCCATGTTGTTGTACAGTGCTCACATTTGCTATGGCTTGGTACGACTCGTACATGCGCAATGCTGGGCGAGGGTGCTGGTGTAGGGGCCTGGGGTAGGGTACGTACAGGCATGGGCAGGGTGTAGGGGCCTGGGGGTACATGCCATACATACGGGAAACGAGGGTACAGCGCGTACATCGGGGGGTACGGCGCGTACATACGAAGTGCTGGGGGTACGGTGCGTACCCCCACCCCCGTATGGACGGTGCGTAACCCCACCCCAAAGGTACGGAGCATACCCCCACCCCCGTATGGACGGTGCATACCCCCACCCCGTAGGTGTGGAGCATATACCCACCCCGTAGGTACGGAGCGTACCCCAACCCCACCCCGTAGGTACGGAGCGTACCCCCACTCCGTAGGTACGGAGCGTACCCCCACCCCGTAGGTACGGAGCATACCCCCACCCCCCGTATGGACGGTGCGTACCCTCACCCCGTTGGTGTGGAGCGTACCCCCACCCCCGTAGGTACGGTGCGGACCCCCAGCGCTACGGGCTGGGGGTCCGCACCATACATACGGGGTGGGGGTATGCTCTGTACCTACGGGGTGGGGGTACGCTCCGTACCTACGGGGTGGGGGTACGCTCCGTACCTACGGAGTGGGGGTACGTTCTGTACCTACGGTGTGGGGTGGGGGTACGCTCCGTACCTACGGGGTGCGAGTACGCTCCGTACCTACACGGGTTGGGGGTACGCTCCGTACCTACGGGGTGGGGGTACGCTCTGTGCCTACGGGGGTGGGGTGGGGGTACGGTGCGGACATGGGGGGGCATGGGGGTACAGTGCGGACATGGGGGAGGTGGGCTGGGGGGTGTTCGGCGCGTATGCGGGCACATGTTTGGACGTCTCCATGGTTGCTATGGGAGTCCGCTCCGTACGGTGTTTTTTCCATACGGTTGTGCATTCGGACTGACAGGACGGATCGTACTTGCGCGCTCGGACTTCAGTTTTTCGATTCGTACATAAAACCGTCCGGGGACGTGTCGGACACTTTTTCCGACCCGAGGACATGTTGGGGAATTTTCCCAATGCGATTTGTATGGATTTTTTAACATACGAATCGTACTTGCCAACTTGAGTTTGAGTTTGAGTTTAAATCATTTCTAAAGCGCACGTACACTTAACAGTTTCACGGCGCTGAAGGTCAATGAACCTGAGAGAGCAGGGAGGGCCAGGAGGCATAGGGAGAAATTAAATTGGGAAAGCCTGTGAAAACAGAAAGGTTTTTAGTAGGCCTGGGCAAAATTTCCGTTCCGTTCGCGGAATTTGCGATAATTTGGCATTTCCGCGTTCCGCGGAGAGCGCGGAAATGTCAAAATTTCCGCATTCCGCAGCTTTGCGATAATTTGGTTCTTGCTCGCGCTGTAAAAAAATACATTCTCGCGCGCGCGCGCGATCGCCTTACCTGAATCCCCGCGTTCGCCGACAAGTTTTCCCGATCCGGTCGCGTTCTCCATGAGATGTTGTATTGTTTTAGCCATTTGCGCTGTCTCGTGACAGTTCGCGTCCGCAGTGACGTCATGCGTCGCGCGATCATGTCTTTTTTCTCGCGATCATGCACCGCGAGACAACTGAAAACAAGATGGCCGCGCCCGCGAGCAACCGCAGGGGTAAGTTAGCGACCCGCAACCATGCAAAAAATATCGCGAATGGGCGGGAAAAAAACTTCTGCATCTTCGCGATATTTCCGCTTGTTTGCGGAGATTTTTAACATTTTCGCGATAATTTGCGAAAGTCGCTTTCGCAAATTCCGCCCACCCCTAGTTTTTAGTGCCTTTCGGAAAAGAGAGTATTGTGTGGAGGGTCTGAGGTGACCTGGGAGGGAATTCCAAAAACTGGGGGCAAGAGTGGAACATTTTGAGCCTCCCCATTTTTTGCACCGAAAACGAGGAACAATCAGCAGGTGTTGGGAAGATGAACGAAGATCCCTTACGGGGACATAGGTTTTAATCTCAGACGAGATAAAAGCAGGGGTGGAGCCTGACTGAGCCTGAAAAGTGATACAGCCCATTTTAAACTGGGAGCGCTCACGAATAGTGAGCCAGTGCAGGGATTTGAGAAGCGGAGTGACGTGGTGGGATTTGGCCAAGCTATAGACTAAGCGAGCGGCCTGGTTTTGAACTAACTGTAGCCGGCGAACGTTATATGCTGGCATGCCACAAAATAGGGCGTTGCCGTAGTCTAATCGAGAGATGACCATTGCTAGTACGATGAGTTTTTGAGCAGAAAAGGAGAAAAAACGAGAGACCTTATGGATAGTGCGGAGTGAAAGAAAAGAAGAGGACACAACTGAGTTCACCTGGGAATGCAGGGTGAGTTGGTCATTGAGTTTGATGCCAAGCTTTTTGACAGAGGAGGATGGGGAGTGAGGTTCTGGACTTTTAAAAGTCCAGAGGTGTCAGGGAAACAACACCCGAAGACCCCTGAGTTCCTTCCTGTCTCGGTGCACAAAATAAACAGAGACGCGGGTTTCTCGATGGTGGCGTCAAAGACCAAGGTTTATTTACTGCAGGGACACAGAAGTCATAGGAACCACACAGAGGCAGAATCTACGAGACTGTTCAAATTGCATTAAGTGGGTTGCGTCTTAAATACACGAAATATGTCTTTAGGCAACATTGCACGAATATTTCTCATGCCCAACCCGGTATCCCAAACAGACAATAAATATACATCAAACAATAATTAGTCGTAGGTTTTCGGTATTCGATCAGGTCTCCTTGTCAGTTCTCCATTCTTTGCTCGATCCCCCCCATCATAAAAATCGTAACCTCCCCATTGTAAAAGCCCAGAAGGAGAGGAGCAGCACCAGGTGCAAAGGATTGAATAGTAGGATAAGAGGTGTTTATGGATCATAAACGGGCATGGCTACCGTCTTCGGCCTCTCAGTCAGGACAATGGACACGGGAACCAGTATAGCAGGACTGGCCTCAGGCAAGGGAGGCGGCTTGATTCTGCCTAGTCATGCGGCGTCAGCCTTTCTCGGGCTCGAACTTACGTGTCCTTAACAAGGTGATTCTGCCGGGGTCATCGCCCGTCCATTGACTATGTGAGGGCAAGAAACAAAATGGATGCCGTATCTAAAATGGATGCCATGACTTAACAACAGAATGCCCTATTTCTCAGTGAATTCATGCTCGTTGCGTAGCGAAAATACTGTCATGTATATAATGGATCATTTGCGGTTCATTGGTACCAAAATCGTGTCAGTACTACGATACCGAATACACGGGTTCGGAGCGCTACAGAACCTCAGACCGTCCTTTTGCCCTTACATAGGCAATAGCTTACTCTATGTCAGAGTCCATTTCTATGTTCATCAGGTCACTGATATGTTGCTGAAGCATTACTCTATCCCGTGGCGTATCTCTAAAAACAGGTGGTCTTCTTACGCATGACGAAACACAAACGCTACATAAGGCAGGACCACACTGAATGATGAGACAGCACGAAAATAAAAATACCAACGCAACACCAGTGACCATCAGAACTTTCCATCCCCACGCAGATAATAGACTCCAGAACCATCCCATTAATGACCAGTCACCTTCCTCTACATGAATGGAGTCAGAGATTTTGTGTAACTTAGAGATGGCCTTGTATACCGTTGGCGCATTATCTGGGATAAAAACACAGCAACTTGATTGGATCATCTTACATACCCCACCTCGATCTGCAAGTAACACGTCAAGGACCATACGGTTCTGTAACGTCATGAGGCGATCCGCTTGAAGCTCAGCTGTTAGGTCACTAAGGGCACCCGCAGTTTCGGTAATAGTGGATTCAACTACCCGTGTTAGTTGACGTAAGTTTCTACTGTTGGCCATAGGCCCCCAGAACGGGAGGAAACCTTTGAAAAAGTCTCCTGCTTCTTGGCCAGCAGTATCTTCTTTACTGAAAACACCTCTTACAACTCTAGTTTTGTGATAGTCCGGTGCAGCAGTGTATGTCGGAGGTAACAGTTGAGCGATATAACATGAGCCTGAGAAGTCAGCGGGCAGCCATGTGTATGCTCTGTCTTGACAAACAAAATAGGTACCCTTAGCAGCTAAAAATGCAGGGGAAGACTGTGACGGGAAAACGTATGTTTCGATATAGTCACTTTTCCCTAGTCGAGCTTTCGGATTCCTCCCATTTCCTTGCAAGCAGACTTGACCTTGGTGGGGTACGACCCAGATCGGAGTCGAGCTTTTACGTTTGTTCTCACCCAAAGTAATGCCATATTCCGTAACGTTCCAACCCATGTAAACTCGCAATTCATCCTTGGGAATAAACGGAGTGTTATTGACGTCTCTAACCATGTCAGTAATTCCCTTTACCAAGGCTCTGTTAGCGGAGTTATACCTAGTGGAACGCGGAGGTCGTGGAGGACAGGTCTCTAGGGCATAGGCGAACATGGTCTGAAATGCCCAGAATGATCCATTATAACTAAAGGGCAGAACTAGATAAGGGATGCCCTTATCCATGGTATGTGGTATCAAGCCACATACCCAGCAGTTCGTTGTGTTAACCACTAGTTGATGTTGGTGCAAGAGCTGAATGAAAGTGTTATTTATAAACTCGGAGCGTCGAGCTTGCTCGTGTGCAGGAAAAGGATGGAAAGACTGGATAGAAACAACAGTCGGAGAAACAGAAACATGGGGAGATACTGTAGACGTAACAGGTGCAAAGATCAATTGAATACCAAAAATAATTCCGCCTACCAAAGTTATTAAAACAATCAGAAGTGTCAGAGCACATTGCATTAGGAAACATTTGCTATACAATATGTCATATAGTTTTGTCTTGTGCACATTTATGACGTTAACCCGTCGCAGTTCAGGAAGCTCCATCTTCTACAACCGTTCGCAACGGATGGTTTGTACCTGTTAAAAATTGCCTCTGTTTACCCTGGGAGTTCCCAAAGTAGACAGAAGAAACCGACCTTGTGTCTGGTTCCCTGCAAATTAAAACAAGGCACACGTTACGACCCTACGGTAACCCAGACGGCAAGGTGAGAGAAAAACAAAAAGATAAAAATTTAAAGCAAACTTCCTGACTGAATGGAATGCGACAAGATCAACACAGTTTTCAAACAGAAAAGTAATTATGCAATGTCATTAGTTCATAGCATGAGAACGTAGATTATATCTGTACTTTTCAGGTCTTGTCTGATCTTGAAATAGCTGGTCTACAGGTGCAGAAATGTTCGACTCCACAGGTGACAAATGTTCACTTTGTACAACACTCTGTTCAGGGTTCGAAAGAGCAGTTCCTGCTGAGGTGTCAGAGTTTTGCGTTTCAGTTCGTGGGTCCGTTATATACTCTGCATCACTGAAAGGGATGAGCCTAGGAACAGGTTCTGTTTCGGATACACCAAATCCCTGTCTAACCCAGTTGTCGTAGGGGAGTGGGAGAGGGACACGTTTCGTATGGCTAGCGTGCACCCAATTCTTTCTTCCAGCTAGTCGTACAGCAGTTCTCGTTGTTAGGAGCACCTGGAACGGGCCCACGAATCTTGGCTGGAGGTTCCGGGTTCGTTCGAAATTCCGTACCACCACCTGGTCGCCTGGTTTCAACGTGTGGCCTGGACTCTCTGGCAGCTTAGGCAAGGATTCAAATACCTGTTGACGAATAAGGCTTAGTTTAGCAGTCAGGTCATAAAGATAATCAATCAACATTGGATATTCGATCTGTTTGAATTCCTTTGGCCTAGGGACTCCCCAAACATTAGCAGGACGACCAAACACAATCTCATATGGGCTAAGCCCTACTCGAGAGTGTACATTCGCTCTGGTGGACAGTAGAGCTAAAGGCAGTGCATCTGGCCAAGATAGACCAGTGGAAGCTTGAATTTTAGCAAGTTTCAGCTTCAAAGTACCATTGTACCCTTCAACCAAACCTGCTGACTGTGGGTGATTCGCACTGTGGAACTTCTGGGTGATACCCAGACCCGTACACACACTCTTCATAACTTTCCCTACAAACTCACTTCCGTTGTCCAACCAAACAATCCGTGGCATACCATACCTAGGGAAGTACTCTTTGAGGAGGATTTTGGCAGTGGACATAGCAGTGTTATCCTTTAATGGATATGCCTCAATCCATCTTGAAAAGGCACAGACTACCACTAGGACATACTTAAGATTGTTACACCTGTCCATGTAGATAAAATCCAACTGAATCACTTCAAAAGGACAAGAAGGGGGAGCAAAATGACCAGTTGGGGTTGGGGTTCCCTTGCCAGAATTATGCATCAGGCATATCATGCAATTTTTCACCACTCTTTCCGCACACTTAGTAATTCCATCATTCTTCCATACTGGAGCTAACATTTTACAGATCCCTTTCGAACTGATGTGCGCCGCTCCATGCGCCATCGTGACTACTGCGAGCACATACGCATCAGGTAACATCCAACGCTGCTGTTCAGACAAATCAACCCAACATCCACTCGAATCCTTTTTACCCGTTTTCTCCCTCCATGCATTCTTCTCATTTTCAGTTGCTTCATTCTGGATTGCCTTCACACTTTCAATCGTATTCTCACACATTCCTGATTCAGCAATCCATCTTGCAGACGTTGCAACGTACATCCGGCTCGTCATGTTTTTGACCGTCTCTTTGGCGACCTCATCAGCAAACGCATTCCCACAGCCAACATCATCCGTAATCTTTCGATGTGCACTGCACTTCACAATCGCAACTTCATTCGGTAGGGTCAGGGATTCCAAGAGATCACTGACTAACTGTCCATGTTGGATCTTAGTCCCATGGGACGTGAGAAAACCTCTTTCTTTCCACAGGCGTCCAAAGCTATGTGCTACGCCGAAGGCGTATTGGCTATCAGTAAACACATTCACTCTCTTTCCCTCAGCTAAAACACACGCTCTTGTTAGTGCAATTAATTCTGCAGCCTGGGCAGAATTCTGACTCACTCTTGCGGTCTCCACAATTGTACTCAAAGTCGTAACTGCATACGCGGCCGTCACGTCACCATTCTGTAGTTTAAAGCATGACCCATCGACGTACAAAGTGCCATCTGGATCTAATAACGGAGTATCTTTTAAATCAATCCGACCTTTTGTCTCTTCCTCAGTTCTGAAACAACAGTCATGAGGCTCTGAATCACTCGACTCTAGAGTAGTAGGCAACAGCGTTGCTGGATTCAGTATGTTGCATCGCTTGATCTGAATATGACTTGCCAAAAGCGTCAGCTCATAGCCTGATAGTCTAGCACTGGTGAGGTGCTGAGTTTTCGTTCGATTCATGAGTGTATCCACAGCATGTGGAACCATGACTACTAACATGTTGTTCATGACTAGTCCAGCAGACTGTCGGATAGACACTGCAGCTGCTGCTGTAGCTCTTAAACAACTTGGCAATGCTCTGGCTACCGGGTCTAATGTAGATAAGAAATATGCACAAGGTCGCTGTTTGTCACCAAATTGTTGCGTCAAGACACTCAACGCACAACCTTCTCTTTCATGGACATATAGTGTAAACGGTTTACTGTAGTCAGGAGTACCCAACACAGGAGCTGAACACAGCGCATCACGTAAGTTGGAGAAACTCTGTTGACATTCATCAGACCATGGCAAAGGGCTCGGAACACCTTTTCCAGTCAGGGCTACCAATGGTTTTGCCATGAGAGAAAAATTTGGGATCCATTGCCTGCAGTATGACGTAATACCCAAAAACGCACGCACTTCTCTCTGTGTGCTTGGTACAGTCATCTGCGAAATTGCTTTGATTCTCTCTGGGGTCAACCTTCTTCCCTCCTTTGACAAAAGATGACCTAAGTAGGTCACTTCTTGGCAACAATATTGCAGTTTAGAAGGTGACACCTTGTGATGTAAGTCGGACAAATGACGTAATAAAGAAATTGTAGCTGTTTTGCAAGTTTCCTTGTCATTGGCAGCCAGTAAAAGATCATCTACATATTGGATCAGAGCAACACCAGGAGGAAGTACAAGAGCATCTAATTGACTTTTCAATGCTTGGCTGTAAATTGAAGGGCTCTCACAATAACCTTGTGGAGCGCGCTTGAACCTGAAACTGCGACCTCCTAAGGAGAAACCAAAAATGTCTCTACTTTCCTCGGCTATCGGGATGCTGAAAAATGCATTTTTCAAATCGATCACTGTAAACCATGAGGCCGAGGCAGGAATCAACGTCAATAATGCAGTGATATCTGGTACCACTGGAAACTGCGAATCACTATTTTGTTAACTTCTCTGAGGTCAAGCACAAATCTGTAGATTGGAGGTTTGGAAGGGTCAGTGCGTTTCAAAATCGGCAAAACAGGACTATTGCAGACATTTCCTCTGGTTTCCTCTATCACATCTTTCTGTATTAAGTCTTTCACGATCAGTAAGAGTGCACGTTCACCTTCATTCGAAATCCGATACTGTGGGATTCGTGGGAATCTAACATTCGCTTTCAGACTTACCACATAAGGGGGAATTTCCAAGAGGCCTACATCGTTAGGACCAGTCGCCCAAAGAGTATCAGGGAGAGAACGCAGTTCCGGTGGGAGCTTATCCATCGACATGAACATTGGAGAAATGACTCTCTTGCCTAATGTGAGCTGTACTCCCGAAGGAAAACAGTACAGTGTCGCATGCAGGCGTTTCAACAGATCTAAACCAAGCAGATTCTCATTACAACCGGTTGTTAGAATAAGGGGTGCTTCTAGTTCGCATGGCCCAACAGAGATTGATAAAGGACTAGAAACAGGATTGTGAACAGGGGCGCCTGAGAAACCTACTGAAGTGTTCGTTAAGCCAGACAAAGGTGCGCCAGGGAGTTTTGCATGCATAATTGAACTTTTTGCCGCACCAGTATCCAACAGAAACGGTTCGACCACGCCTGATGTAACTTCTGCGACATAAGGTCCACTCTGATCAACTGGAACTGATACTTCTCCCTCTCTTTGCCTGTGGCTGTCCTAGTACTCGCTTCTCTGAATCTCTTCATTATGATCATAGTAATCCTCCACATGATACTGTGAAGATCTACCCGGTTGCGCAGGTTGTACATTTCGCTGATCGAAATAATTTGATGGGCGATCGGCCTGTGGTATCATAGTACCACGTCCTCTACCTCTAGGAGCTTGCATAGACCCAACACTACCTCTCTGAGCTGGGACACCACTGGTCTGTGCGTGCAGTACTGGACACTCGTTCTTATAATGGCCCTCCTTTTTACAATAGGCACACTGATTCCATGCTAACTGTTGTCGAGTAAATCCATAATTAAATCTTTGGGACGTCCCTTGCTGGAATTGTGGCTGTTGCTGAAACTGGGGTCGCTGCTGTAAATCTGACTGATTTGAGCGAATCGGATATGCCTGTTGCAATTGTACTTTAGTCTTTAAATCTTTTGTTTTCTTTTCTGACTTTTCCTTCTCTTCTTTCTCTCTATTCTCGTAATACTGAGCAGTTGCAAGTATATGTGCTGTCGTCGATACTGCCCATGCACTTTCGGAATCCTTTAACTTGTTACTAAGCTCAGGTAGTAAATTAAACACGAACTTATCGACAAACAACCTCTGACCTCCCTCATATCTTGCCCACTGTGGTCTACGAAGGTCTCTTCAAATCTAGTGAAGAAGTCAGAGACGCTTTCGTCCTTCTTCTGTTTGCATGCCGATAGTTTATCCCAATTTACCCGTAACGCTGGCATCAGCGTTTTCATCAGATTAATTATTCTGCCAGGTAAGGCAACAATCAGAGGTTCAGGTTTAGCACCGCCAACTTGTTGCGCATCTGCCGCTACAATAGCTGGCCAATCACCTCCTAGGGCGATTGGGTGGTTCTCTTGCCGAATCTTTGCCCATATAGGCTGTGGCACTACATTGCCAAATAGCATTTCAATATCTGCCAAATTCATGACACACGCTTGTACTGTCTGCGTTAACTCTTTATAATAACCAGCAGGGTTTTTACGCGGGTCTGGCAACGCTTGTTTTACTGCTAATACTTCGGCCCGCTTCGGCCCGCTTCCAAGGGATGTGTATCCACACTCTCTGGAATTGTGCCGGAGCAGCTGCAATACCCAAGTTCGCATCAGCTTGAACTGCATCACACCATATGGGCGGAACTTCCCTCATCGGATACTGACCTCGTCTTTTTCTAGTAATCGGTGAACCATCAGGGTCCCTTGGCGCTCGAAGAGGGGAATCATCCCTATAAGCTAAAATCAGTTCTATCGTTTTCCCTACTTCTGAACCTATCACCATTCCTGCGGCAAATTTCTGCTGAACATTTATCAGATCAGAGGGGACAGAATCTAAGTCATCATCATCCCATTCCTCACGCACAAGAGAACACATCACGTCAAAGACATAACGTTGAGTTGGTTCGTTCCATTGCATAAAGGTATCTAACAGTCTTCGTGCATCATACTTTGCAGCTTTCGACATCCACCTAAGAGCTGTCGAATCTAACATTTCTCGTTCCTGGGGACCAGGAAGCTGGCTACGTCTCTGTATAGAGTCAGAAACGGGGGTCCCAATTAAAGACCTGTAGAGAGGAGTTAAGATATTAGTTACAGAGTCGGTTATTTTCCGACGAACAGAAAGCGGAGTCAGAATGACAGAGCATCTGGAGCAGATGAAATAGTAAGGGTGGGTGTAGCAGGTAAAGCAGTTTGCGAAACGACAGGCAAAGGCGGAATAGGTGACCCAGGAAGAGGGGGTGCCGTAGGAACATTAACCACGGGAAGGACAGGAGCTGGAATCAAAGGAAGTGGAGCACCTATTCCAGGCTGGCCAGCAGCTGGCTGTACAACAGGTAGTAACTGTGGTGCTGTAATACCCTGTGCATACGGTGGAGGTGATCTCAACAGGTAAGACAACAGAGGATCCTTTTCAAGGTCCTCTATCGGCTTAGCAGGACAAGATGGCAATACAGGGTAACATTTATCAATTGCCAAATTATATTTTCTATTCGCCATCTCCATTGCTTTCTCAGTCTCGTTGACATGCAGCTGCCTAGCAGACTCCATTAAAGTCAACCCTTTCTCTTTCTGTTCTTTCTTCGTCTTCCTAATTTCTCTCTGTTTGGCTTCTTTATGCCATACGCGAAAGGAATCAAACATTGCCGGCCGGGCTTTCCTTTTAAACAACTTCATTTCTAGGTTGTCTAGAATTTCGCTTTCGAAGCTACCATGCGATGGCCAACTAAGGACACCATCTTTTCTGGTATAACGAACCCATACTTCATTATACGCAATAGGACCTACACCATGTTTACAATAGAGCTCATATGTAGGAGTTCCAATCGGAGGAACCGTACACGAGTCCTCCAACCGGGAATCCCCGTTGCAACGTAACCAGGACAAGAAACAATTACTACTTTTAGTCATGACAAACAAAGACAAATTCCAACCAAAATGCGCAGAGAACTTAGGCCTACCAAAATGAACCAATACCAAAACAAATATTATCCTAACAAGAGCAACCAATGATAATCTACGAATTCAAAACAAATGTATCCAGACAACCAAACTGAGCACGACCCACTTAATACTTAACTGAAATGTGGAAGACGTCACCAAGGAGAACCCGTCTATGTCTCACCGTACTAAGGTCTGCACCTCGGGTCCAAGACAGGGCGACAGTCAGGGCAGCGGTCCTCTGTAGCCGTCTGGGAACGGGAACCCTCGTGGAAGAGATCGTCGGGCCACTTTTACGACATGCAGGGATCGATGAAGCGGGGTACCTCCCTCCGGAATCTTCACACGAAGCTCCTCGAACTTTTCAGGCTTTGGACCGGTACCGGATGACGTCGCCCTACGTTGGGCGCCGAATTCAGGTTCTGGACTTTTAAAAGTCCAGAGGTGTCAGGGAAACAACACCCGAAGACCCCTGAGTTCCTTCCTGTCTCGGTGCGCAAAATAAACAGAGACGCGGGTTTCTCGATGGTGGCGTCAAAGACCAAGGTTTATTTACTGCAGGGACACAGAAGTCATAGGAACCACACAGAGGCAGAATCTACGAGACTGTTCAAATTGCATTAAGTGGGTTGCGTCTTAAATACACGAAATATGTCTTTAGGCAACATTGCACGAATATTTCTCATGCCCAACCCGGTATCCCAAACAGACAATAAATATACATCAAACAATAATTAGTCGTAGGTTTTCGGTATTCGATCAGGTCTCCTTGTCAGTTCTCCATTCTTTGCTCGATCCTCCCCATCATAAAAATCGTAACCTCCCCATTGTAAAAGCCCAGAAGTAGAGGAGCAGCACCAGGTGCAAATGATTGAATAGTAGGATAAGAGGTGTTTATGGATCATAAACGGGCATGGCTACCGTCTTCGGCCTCTCAGTCAGGACAATGGACACGGGAACCAGTATAGCAGGACTGGCCTCAGGCAAGGGAGGCGGCTTGATTCTGCCTAGTCATGCAGCGTCAGCCTTTCTCGGGCTCGAACTTATGTGTCCTTAACAAGGTGATTCTGCCGGGGTCATCGCCCGTCCATTGACTATGTGAGGGCAAGAAACAAAATGGATGCCGTATCTAAAATGGATGCCATGACTTAACAACAGAATGCCCTATTTCTCAGTGAATTCATGCTCGTTGCGTAGCGAAAATACTGTCATGTATATAATGGATCATTTGCGCTTCATTGGTACCAAAATCGTGTCAGTACTACGATACCGAATACACGGGTTCGGATCGCTACAGAACCTCAGGAGGGAGGGGGACCAAAGGAGGGGGGCCAAAAAAGGGGGGACCAGGGGCTAGTGCACCCACCAGTCAAAACCAGTTCAGTTTTATCTGGGTTTAATTTGAGGTGGTTTTAATTCATCCAGTCCTGAATAAAGATCAGGATAGATTGAAAGTTAGACAAGGGGTCAGGAGATTGAGATAGGGAAAATATCAGCTGGAGGTCATCAGCATAATTTAATACGGAGACCACCATATGCTGAGAGGAGCCCTGGGGAAAGAGAGGAGCCCTGAGGAACCCCACAAGAAACCTGACGAGGTTCAGCCGAGAAGTCGCCTAAGCGCACTGATTGAGTATGGTCCCTTAGGAAGGAGGACAACCAAACAAGAGCCGAACCGCCGATCCCAGCGGCCCCGACACGGGAGAGTAGGATGGAATGATCAACCGTGTCGAAGGCGGCGGAAAGATCAAGGAGGACCAAGGCCTGAGGAAGATTGGTGTCCATACCTTCTCTGAGGATGTCAAGGACGGATAACACCACAGACTCGGTGGAGTGAGCGGGGCGAAATCCGGCCTGACGGGGGGCTAATACTCGGTTTCCTTCCACGTAAGCAGTGAGCGATCTAGTCACATGTCGTTCCAGTACTTTCCCTAAGAAGGGTAAGAGGGAGATGGGACGATAGTTGACAGGATCAGAAGGGTCTGCACCGGGTTTTTTTAGAATGGGGAGGATTATAGCAGTTTTTAGAGAGGGGGTGACAATGCCCTGAGACAGGGAACTGTTAAGAAAGATGAGGGGGGTAACACACAAGTAGTGAAAATGTGCCTGAGGATGTGGGCAGGGCACGGATCTAAAGGGGAACCTGATTTAACCATGGGGAGAAGAAAAAGAAAGGATTCTTCCGTGAGGAGGGGGAGTGAGTCAAGACGAGCGTCTACGGGAGGACAAGAAGGATTGAGAAAGGAAGGAGAAGGGGAAGGGATATTGGCTTTAATTTTTGCGATCTTGTCCAAGAAGTAAATATTCAGGGAGTCACATAAAGACTGTGATGGAGGAGGTTTAAGGGTGATTCTGTCAGAGTAGGCGAGATTGTGGACTGTAGAGAAAATTTCTCTAGCCTGTTTCTCAGCGGCTAAGATTTTTGAGGAAAAATAGGCCGTTTTGATGGTAAGGATGTTTTTTTTGTATTGCAACAGAAGAGAGGAGTAGTGGGCTTTGAGGTTGGGGCAATAATGACGTCTCCAGACTCGTTCAGCACGGCGAACTACAAGTTTGAGTACTTTCAGTTCCTCGTTGAACCAACGGTTGCAATCCTTAGCCCGCTTGGAAGAGACTCGTCTGAGGGGAGCGATCGAGTCGCAGCCTGACAAGAGCCAGGAGTTGATGGATTCTGCTTGTGCTGACATAGATAGGCCAAGTAGATCTGGGCTAAAGGGAGAGAGTGTGGAGGTTAGTAGAGCCACATCCACCCAGCCCCAAGAGCGTGCCCAGATGTTTTTGGGAGGCAGGGGCATGGGCATGGGGGCTGGGCCAAGTTGTAACAGAAAGATCAGAAAGTGGTCGGACCAAGAGCAGGGGGAAGTGGAGAAGGATGCAATAGGACAGTTAAGGGACCAGGGGCCATATGTAGGTAATTTTTTTTTACCGACTCTTAAATACCGAATTTTACCGAATCGGTATTTAAGAATCGGTAAGTTATATGTAGGTCAACATTCGGTAAAAGTTACCGAATCGGTAAAATTCGGTAAACATGAATCGGAATTTACCGATTCGGTAAATACCGAAGCGGTATTTTCCGAATCGGAAAATACCGACGTGGTATATTCCGATTCGGTAAATACCGACGTGGTATATTCTGATTCGGTAAATACCGAATCGGTAAATACCGAATCGGCAGTTCAAAAACACATGACTCCAAGCAGCCAATCCTGTGCAACCTCCACCCCACCCAACCAGGGAGTGGCCACACCCAGGCAGGTGCACACAATTAGCAGACTCTGCAGAGGCAGGGAGTGTTGAGGAGAGGAAGAAAGCAACTGCCTGATTCAGACCTGGAGACTGAAAGTATGGCCAGCCAGGACACAGAGAGGGAAGGAGGGGAGAGGAAGCGAAAGCTCAAATTCAGCCCGAAGGAGCTGCAAGTTCTGGTGGAGGAGGTCGTCAAGCAGCACCAAAAATTATTTGGGAAACTGTCACAGCAAGTGCCTGAGTCAGAAAAAAGAAAGATCTGGCTTGGAATCCAGGCACAGGTGAATGCCATAGGAGTGACCCCCCGGGACATCGATGTCCTGAAGAAGCGGTGGTATGATATCCGCATTATCACAAAGAGGAAGGTGGCAGATTTAAAGAAAGAGGCCAGCCAGACAGGAGGTGGACGCAACAGAGCACCAGCCCTGACAGAACTTGAGGAGCTAGTGGAGACAACGATCGAGCCAGAAAGCATCGTGGGGATTGGGGACGCTGACAGCTCCGCCAGAGGCACATCCAAACAAGGTTAGATGCTTGCACAGCAATGTGCCCCCCCTACCCCTAACCCAACTCCCCAAATGTGCAATGAGAATCCCACTCCAGTGCAGGTGTTAGTGCATGCTAGCAATGCATCATGGGAGATGTAGTCCCTGAAAGCCCAAACATGATATGATTAGCATAGATTAACAGGGCATGTGACACATAGTAGCGAGAAGCAGGCAGAGGACATTGAGATACTGTTTAGAAAATGTTTTGTCATGTCAGCAAATCAATGCTTCAGGTACACTTAGCTGATGTCGCTTTTCTGTCCACAGGCACTACTGCCCACAGAACTGGCCATGAGAAGGGAGAGAGGGCACACCACACACCCAGCACAGAGAAGGCCACCACCAGTTCTGGCCAGGGAACGGCACCACAGGCACTTACACCACCCCAGCCAGCATCGCCGCTCCTGCCTGCATCCCCAGTCCTGCAGGTTTCACCACCATCTTCACCTCCTGCACAGCACAGGTTGAGGAGGCGTCCTGCAGCTAGGTTGGATGTGACCGACTCATCATCCGAGGAGTCGAGGGGCCCGGAAACGTCCACTGTACCCCAGGATGCAACCCATGCCAGTGTGCCTTCCGAGTCTGAGGGAGAACACACAGTTGGCAGACGGCGCCGCAGGGCTCGGCCGCAGAGTCCACCTCCCCTTGGGCAGGGCCATGGAGTGTTCTCAGGTCTTGAGGGCACCATGGTGAAAATCCAACGCGTCCAGGCAAGGGCAATGGTGTCCGTTCAGCGACAGATGCGTGGGCTAAACAACACCTTCGGAAACATCCAAAAGGGCATCACCACCATGGCAGGGGGCATTGCTGATATTGCAGCGGGCATGCGGGACATGTCCCAATCCATCATGGAGCTGTGCTCAAGGTTCGATGAGGACAGGGCCACACGGCGCAGGGGACATCTGAGGAAGGATCAGACCTCGAGGGCAGTGAACCGACTGGCAACTGCCACATCGCTGATCTGCAGGCGCTCTGTGGCGATGCAGGAGGGCCTTGCACAATGCAGCACAGATGTGTCCAGGGGGATGGTTAGGGTTACAAGTGCACTGGAAGTGCTGCTCACCAGCCAGTCTGCAGCAACTGGCGCTTTGGATGCTGGCGACACTGAAGACACGACCAGCAGAAGCAGCATAACCCCCCCCGTCCCAGACACTCGTCGGAGCAACAGGCGTCACCGTGGTGCCACAGGTACCCCAGCCACTGAGGACGCCCCCTCAAATCCTTCCCGCACTGCTGCGCGTGGCCGCAAACATTAATGCCCCATGCAAAACAATAACACATTAGGGTGAAGTAACCCTTAAGTCACATGATTTATTATTTCATTGTTGTTTCAATACAGTTTCCTTTGTGTTGTGGCGTAGTGCTGCCTGATTAAACTACGTCATGCCATCCAACTACCGGCTGTGTCCCCTTACTCATTCAGAAATAGTTGGATGTGATCTCTGCCCGTCTCACTCTTCCATCTGTTGCTGTTTGTACTCCTGCTGCGTTGGCCTCTGCATGCGCAGTTTCATCATCATTGTCCTCAATATATGTCATTTCGACCTCTGTGCCTCTCTTTGTGGCAAGGTTGTGCAGCATTGCACAAGTGGCAATAATCTTGCAGCAGAGGATGGGTGTGTACTGGTGTGCACCTCCACTCTTATGGAGGCAGCGAAACCTGCTCTTCAGCAGTCCAAACGTGCGCTCCACCACATTGCGAGTAGATTTGTGTGCCACATTATATCGTCTCTCGCTCTGGGTTGATGGGTGTAGGTAGGGAGTGAGGATGAATGACCGCACGGCATATGCACTGTCCCCTAGGTGAGTAAAAGGGAGACATCAGTCACATGTCTCAATTCACTATGTTTGGCACTGAGTACTATGTAGCTTCACTGTTACTTACCTAGCAGGTATCCTTCTCCAAATTCTCCCGCAAGCAGTCGTGTGTAGATCCCACTGTTCTGGAAGATGTAGGAGTCATGGGTGCTCCCAGGGAATTTGGCAACGATATCAGTGATGATGTTCCCTGCATCGCAGATTACTTGCACATTGATGGAGTGGGTGTACTTTCTGTTTCTGTAGATGTGCTCAGTGGCAGCTGGTGGGCAAATTGGGATGTGTGTGCCATCTATGCAGCCAATGACATGGGGGAACTGTGCCATTTGATAAAAGTCAGTTTTAGTTTTCTGCAGTTCAGCCTGTGTGTTTGGAAAGCTGATGTAGTGGTGCATTCTCTGCATCATGGCATCCAGGAACTTCCTGAAGAAACGGGACAGGCAACTCTGGGATACACCGCCCACCGCAGCTATCACCCCCTGGTAACTCCCAGATGCAAGTAGGTGTAGGCAACAGAGCACCTGCACATGTGGTGGTATGGCATGGGCCCTTCTTGTTGGCTGGTCCAGGAGTGGGTGCAGGTCCCTTATCAGGTCCAATATGGTTTCGGGGTGTAGCCTGTACCTTTCATGTATCTCTGCGTCAGTGAGTTGGAAGAGTGTGATGCGCTGTCTGTAGATCCGTTCCTCCCGTCTCCATATCCTCAGTCCTGCAGCCTGTAGACGTAGCCACCTTGCAATGACATACAGAGCGGCCATGTTGTCCATGCTGTTGCATTTTGGGATTGCTTAAATGCACTGTTGGAAATTACCACCTGCTTTCTATCAGTGTTAATTACCGACTCTTATTTACCGATTTTGGAGGATTTCTTAATTACCGAATTTACATACATCTCATTTTTCCGTATTACCACTTCATATTTACCACTTCATATTTAACGATTCGGAAAATATGTATTCGGTAAATTTGAAGCGGTATTTTTGAAGTCGGAAAATTTGAATCGGTATTTACCGATTCATATTTACCGAATATGGGTTTTTGGCCTCCTACATCTCAACTATCTAAATACCGGTCGGTAACGGGTTTTTTACCGAAATTCGGCCGTTTCCGACCGGTATTTGGCTACCTACATGAGGCCCCAGATCTGGTCAAGGATATGACCCTGGATATGGGTAGGGGTGTGGACATGGGAATTGAAATTGAGGGTGTGGAGAGTATCTGAAAATTCTTTAGAGATGGGGCATTCAGTGGGGTCAGAGGGCCAGAAGTTAAAGTCACCTAGCTACTAGCTCTTGAAACCCAGGAAGAAAAGCTTGAGAGGGTTGGGGGGCGGTACATAAGTAAGCAAGTAATTGGAATTGTGAAGGAAAGGGACCGGATGACTAAGAAATCGGAAGAACCGATGGGAGGAAAAGTCAGAGACTGGAAGGGAAGTTCTTTATGGGCAATCAAGGCGACACCCCCGCCCAGTTTGCCAGGGGGTCGATCGGCGCGGAGCGCGTAATAAGTGTCCGGGAGAGCTGCTAATAAGGAGGGAAGGGAGGTATCGCGAAATCAGGTCTCAGTAAGGAATAGGAGATCGGGTTTGTGCTGGTCGAGTAGCATGAAGAGTTCATGGGTGTGCTTGGCCGCAGAACGCGTATTAAGGTAGAGTATAGAGAGGGAAGAGGGTTTACGTGCAACAGGGGGATTGAAACGGGAAGCAGGGGGGAGAGAGGGAGAGTAATAGGGGGGAGGGAGAGAAGAAGGAAGGCCCTGAGTGGACAGTGCCAGACTGTCTATGTGATTACTTATGTAATCATCAATCGGCCAAGGAGCCTGGAGTCCATGCAATTGTGCTGACGTGTAGTGTCTCGGTAGGGCATAGTGCAGTGGCCCTAGGCCCGGTCAGTAACGGACGGGCATAGACGGGCTTGCCTTAAGCACGCCATCGGCGCGCAATCGGCGCGCCCGCTGCGCTCGTCCGCTGCGCGTCCGCCACTGGCACATAATTTATAGTAAGAGAGGCAACGGCGGGGGCATGGCCTCTGTGAAGGGGCGTGGCCTCGGCGCTCGCCGGAATGGCGTCCCGAGCTGGGTTTGTGGGCTTGCGGCCGCAACAGCGTTGGACCAGCTGCGCGGGATACAGAGATCAAAAGGTAGGTAGATAAAATGCTGAACACAAATAATACACAATTTTTAAAATCAGAGCAAAGCACACTCCCGGCTTCCGCCTCAGGAGGTTCAGGGGACTTGTACGGGACTTGTACCATTCGTACGCAAAAAAATCCGGATATGAGTCGTACGGGGAATATTTTTTACGGATCGGAATCGGCACCTTTTATTTTCAATATTTTTGTACTTACCATGTTGTAGATAGGATGTCGATATTCTTGACATCGATATTTTTGCTCCGATATTTTTGTAGGTCGATTTTTTGACCTTCGATATTTTGTCAGTGATCCATTCTGGCAGTGTAGGGTGTCATGCTGGGGGGTGTTGTTTCAGGGTTTAAGGCAGTGCAGTGGTGTTCGGACAGTGTTGCGGGTCATGCAGGGCTGGTGTTTCAGGGTTTAGGGCAGTGCAGTGGTGATTGGGCAGTGTAAGGGTTGTGCTGGGGCAGGTGTGTCAGGGTTTATGGCAGTGCAGTGGTGTTTGGGCAGTGTAAGGGTTGTATGTATGTATGTATGTATGTGCAGTCTTATATAGCGCTAAAATTACCCTTGGGCATCTCGGCGCTTGCATTGGGAACCCGTCCTCGTTTTTCCCTGTGAGATAACCCGTACTGGGCATCCCCAAGGTGAAAGCCAGGCATCCCGCCGCGGGGGGCTGTTGTGGAGATTAAGCAAGCTTGTTGTCCAGAGCTGCATAGTGTGAACTCGTGCTTAGAGTAGGCACCGAAGCAAGAATTATCAAGTCCGTGGACAATTGGGCTCCAGACCCTGCCGCGTCGGGAATCGAACCCTGGTCCTAGGTCTGACCTCTGCTTTAGGGTATGCCTACTCTAACCAGTGAGATACACTTCTCCTGCTGGTGTGTCAGGGTTTAAGGCAGTGCAGTGTGTTTGGGCAGTGTAAGGGTTGTGCTGGGGCTGGTGTGTCACAGTTTAGGGCAGTGCAGTGGTGCTCGGGCAGTGTGGGGGGTCATGCTGTGGGTAGTGTTTCAGGGTTTAGGGCAGTGCAGTGGTGTTCACTCAGTGTAAGGGTCATGCTGGGGTAGTGTTTGGGGGTTTAGGCCAGTGCAGTGCTGTTCGGGCAGTGTGGGGGTCGTGATGGGGTAGTGTTTAAAGGGTTTAGGGCAGTGCAGTTGTAATCGAGCAGTGTAGGGGTTGTGCTGGGGTAGGGTTTTAGGGATTAGGGAAGTGCAATGGTGTTCGGGCAGTGTAGTGGGTCATGCAGGGGGTGGTGTTTCAGGGTTTAGAGCAGTGCAGTGGTGTTCAGGCAGTGTAGGCGGTCTTGCAGGGTGTGGTGTTTTAGCGTTTAGTGCTGGGGTGTTCGGGCAGAGTAGGGGGTCTTGATGGGTGTAGTGTTTCAGGGTATAGGGCAGTGGTTCAGTGGTGCTCGTACAGTGTAGGGGGTCTTGAGGGGGTAGTGTTTCAGGAATTAGGGCAGTGGTGTTCAGGCAGTGTAGGGGGTTTTGCTGGGGGTGGTGTTTCAGGGTTCAGGACAGTGCTGTGGTGTTCAGGCAGTGTAGGCGATCGTGCTGGGGTGGTGTTTCAGAGTTTAGGGCAGTGCAGTGGTGTTCGGGCAGTGTAGGGGGTCATGCTTGGGCTTGTGTTTTAGAGTTTAGGGCAGAGCAGAGGTGTTTGGGCAGTGTTGGCGGTCATGCTAGGGGTGGTGTTTCAGGGTTTTGGTCAGAGCAGTGGTGTTCGGGCAGTGTACGGGGTTGAACAGGGGGTGTTGTTTCAGGGTTTAGGGCAGTGCAGTGGTGTTTGGGCAGTTAGGGGGGTCTTCCTGGGGGTGGTGTTTCAGGGTTTAGGGCAGAGCAGTGGGTTCGGGCAGTGTAGGGGGTTTTGCTGGGGCTGGTGTTTTAGGGTTTAGGGCACTGCAGTGGTGTTCAGGCAGCGTAGGGGGTCATGCTGCGGCTGGTGTTTCAGGCTTTAGGGCAGTGAGGTGGTGTTCGGGCAGTGTAGGGGGTCGTGTTGGGGGTAGTGTTTCAGGGTTTAGGGCAGAGCAGTGGTGTTCAGGCAGTGTAGGGGGTCGTGCTGGGGGTGGTGTTTCAGGGTTTAGGGCAGTGCAGTGGTGTTCGTGCAGTTTTGGGGGTCATGATGGGGTTGGTGTTTCAAGGTTTAGGGCAGTGCAGTGATGTTCGGGCAGTATAGGGGGTGGTGCAGGGGTGGTATTTCAGGGTTTAGGGCAGTGCAGTTGTGTTCGGGCCGTGTAGGCGGTCTTGCAGGGTGTTGTGTTTCAGGGTTGAGGGCAGTGGTGTTCGGGCAATGTTGGGGGTCTTGCTGGAGGTGGTGTTTAAGGGTTTAGGGCAGTGCAGTGGTGTTTAGACAGTGTAGGGGGTCGTGCTGGGGCTGGTGTTTCAGGGTTTAGGGCAGTGCACTGGTGTTCGGGCAGTGTTGGGACTTGTGGGGTGTTGATGTTACAGGGTTTAGGGCAGTGCAATCGTATTCGGGCAGTGTAGGGGGTCATGCCGGGGATGGCGTTTGAGGGTTTAGGGCAGTCCAATGGTGTTCGGGCAGTATAGGGATTCGTGCAGGGGGTGGTGTTTCAGGGTTTAGGGCAGTGCAGTGGTGTTCGGGCAGTGTAGGCGTCTTGCAGGGGTGGTGTTTCAGGGTTTAGGGCAGTGGTGTTCGGGCACTGTAGTGGGTCTTTCTGGGGGTGTTGTTTCAGACGTTAGGGAAGTGGTGCATTGGTGTTCAGACAGTGTAAGGGGTCTTTTAGTGGGTGGTGTTTCAGGGTTTAGGTCAGTGGTGTTCAGGCAGTGTAGGGGGTATTGCTGGGGGTGGTGTTTCAGGGTTTTATGGCAGTGGTATTCGGGCAATGTAGGGGTTCTTACTAGGGGTGGTGTTTCAGGGTTTAGGGCAGTGCAGTGGTGTTTGGGCAGTGTAGGGGGACGTGCTAGGGATGGTGTTTCAGGGTTAGGGCAGTGCTCTGGTGTTTGGTAGGCCTGGGCCAAAATTCCGTTCCGTTCGCGGAAATTGCGATATTTTGGCATTTTCACGTTCCGCGGAAAGCGCGAAAATGTCAAAATTTCCGCATTCCGCAGCTTAGCGATAATTTGTTTCTAGCTCGCGCTGTAAAAAAATACATTCTCGCGTGCGCGCGATCGCCTTACCTGAATCCCCGCGTTCGCCGACAAGTTTTCCCGACCCGGTCGCGTTCTCCACGAGATGTTGGATTGTTGGTAGCCATTTTGCGCTGTCTCGCGACAGTTCGCGGCCTCATTAACATCATTTATCGCGCGATCACGTCATTTGTCGCGTGATCATGTCTTTCTTCTCGCGATCATGCACCACGCGAGTATGAGAAGATTGAGATCTCGAACACGTCATTCTACATCGCGAGCGAGAGGGTGAGGATGCGGGCACGTCTAATCGAAGGCGAACAGGAGAAAGAGACCCCGAACACGTCATATCCAACGCGACAGGGACAAAGAGAGCGCGATCATGTCATTTTCGACACGCCGGCAGAAGTAATGTGAAGCTCGAGAACTCGAACATGTAAAATTTTCAATTTGGAGAGGAATATCAGCTCTAGCAGCATGAAACCTTCTGCAAATGCTGATATTGGATGACTCCTCAAATTGACATTTGGCTGTCCTTTTTTGTGCAAGGAGTCCTTTTTTAAAAAGGTGGGGAGAGGGAGGAAGTGCCACAGAATCTCGAACTTCCTGTTCCAGTCCAGCAGGCTCCTCCCAGTGCTTTGTCCATCTCCTGCTCATTCTGCCTTTGGATTTTGAGCTGGAAAGATCACTCTTTTTGTCTGCTGCATCATTGCAATTGGATTTGAGGATTTTTTTAATAGGATATTTTACAAGTAAGTGGTTGTTGTGTCTGTTTGATTGTGGGCATTGCAGTTGTTGTAACTACAATTTATTTTTGATAACTATCATCATTCCTTTTTTTTAAAATGTTGTGGGTAGTAGTAGTAGGCCCGAGCTAGTCATGGGCATGGCCTCATGTGTGTGTGCATGATGAAGCAACTGTTCCTTTGGTGTTTTTTGAATGTATTTCATTTTCAAGCATCATTTAGGGCATGGATGGCATTGGATTGAGTTGGGGAAGTGTGTTTATTTGGGGTGGCCTTTCAGATGTTGTTGTGCCTGGCCATGTGGCTGGTGGCCATTTTGAAGCCTAGGCCTGCAAGCTTGCCTGGCCTTGTCTGCCAACAGGCCTGCTTTCATCCACTAGGATCAGGGCAGGTAGCCACAGCTTTATTAATCAAGTGTTTTCTGTGTGGTCTGTTGAATTTAGACATCATTTAGGGGATGGATGGCATTGGATTGAGTTGGGGAAGTGTGTTTTTTGGGGGTGGCCTTTGTGATGTTGTTGGGCCTGGCCATGTGGCTGGGGGCCATTTTAAAGCCTAGGCCTGCAAGCTTGCCTGGCCTTGTCTGCCAACAGGCCTGCTTTTTCATCCTCTAGGATCAGAGCAGGTAGCCACAGCTTTATTAATCAAGTGTTTTCTGTGTGGTCTGTTGAATTTAGACATCATTTAGGGCATGGGTAGCATTGGATTGAGTTGGGGAAGTGTGCTTTTTGGGGGTGGCCTTTGTGATGTTGTTGGGCCTGGCCATGTGGCTGGTGGCCATTTTGAAGCCTAGGCCTGCAAGCTTGCCTGGCCTTGTCTGCCAACAGGCCTGCTTTTTCATCCACTAGGATCAGAGCAGGTAGCCACAGCTTAATTAATCAAGTGTTTTCTGTGTGGTCGGTTGAATTTAGACATCATTTAGGGCATGGATGGCATTGGATTGAGTTGGGGAAGTGTGTTTTTTGGGGGTGGCCTTTGTGATGTTGTTGGGCCTGGCCATGTGGCTGGTGGCCATTTTGAAGCATAGGCCTGCAAGCTTGCCTGGCCTTGTCTGCCAACAGGCCTGCTTTTTCATCCACTAGGATCAGACAGATAGCCACAGCTTTATTAATCAAGTGTTTTCTGTGTGGTCTGTTGAATTTAGACATCATTTAGGGCATGGATGGCATTGGATTGAGTTGGGGAAGTGTGTTTTTTGGGGATGGCCTTTGTGATGTTGTTGAGCCTGGCCATGTGGCTGGTGGCCATTTTGAAGCCTAGGCCTGCAAGCTTGCCTGGCCTTGTCTGCCAACAGGCCTGCTTTTTCATCCACTAGGATCAGAGCATCTAGCCACAGCTTTATTAATCAAGTGTTTTCTGTGTGGTCTGTTGAATTTAGACATCATTTAGGGCATGGATGGCATTGGATTGAGTTGGGGAAGTGTGCTTTTTGGGGGTGGCCTTTGTGATGTTGTTGGGTCTGGCCATGTGGATGGTAGCCATTTTGAAGCCCAGGCCTGCAAGCTTGCCTGGGCTTGTCTGCCAACAGGCCTGCTTTTTCATCCACTAGGATCAGAGCAGGTAGCCACAGCTTTATTAATCAAGTGTTTTCTTTGTGGTCTGTTGAATTTAGACATCATTTAGGGCATGGATGGCATTGGATTGAGTTGGGGAAGTGTGTTTTGTGGGGGTGGCCTTTGTGATGTTGTTGGGCCTGGCCATGTGGCTGGTGGCAATTTTGAAGCCTAGGCCTGCAAGCTTGCCTGGCCTTGTCTGCCAACAGGCCTGCTTTTTCATCCACTAGGATCAGAGCAGGTAGCCACAGCTTTATTAATCAAGTGTTTTCTGTGTGGTCTGTTGAATTTAGACATCATTTAGGGCATGGATGGCATTGGATTGAGTTGGGGAAGTGTGTTTTTTGGGGGTGGCCTTTGTGATGTTGTTGGGCCTGGCCATGTGGCTGGTGGCCATTTGGAAGCCTAGGCCTGCAAGCTTGCCTGGCCTTGTCTGCCAACAGGCCTGCTTTTTCATCCACTAGGATCAGAGCAGGTAGCCACAGCTTTATTAATCAAGTGTTTTCTGTGTGGACTGTTGAATTTAGACATCATTTAGGGCATGGATGGCATTGGATTGAGTTGGGGAAGTGTGTTTTTTGGGGGTGGCCTTTGTGATGTTGTTGGGCCTGGCCATGTGGCTGGTGGCCATTTTGAAGCCTAGGCCTGCAAGCTTGCCTGGCCTTGTCTGCCAACAGGCCTGCTTTTTCATCCACTAGGATCAGAGCAGGTAGCCACAGCTTTATTAATCAAGTGTTTTCTGCGTGGTCTGTTGAATTTAGACATCATTTAGGGCATGGATGGCATTGGATTGAGTTGGGGAAGTGTGCTTTTTGGGGGTGGCCTTTGTGATGTTGTTGGGCCTGGCCATGTTGCTGGTGGCCATTTTTAAGCCTAGGCCTGCAAGCTTGCCTGGCCTTGTCTGCCAACAGGCCTGCTTTTTCATCCACTAGGATCAGAGCATTTAGCCACAGCTTTATTAATCAAGTGTTTTCTGTGTGGTCTGTTGAATTTAGACATCATTTAGGGCATGGATGGCATTGGATTGAGTTGGGGAAGTCTGTTGTTTGGGGGTGGCCTTTGTGATGTTGTTGGGCCTGGCCATGTGGCTGGTGGCCATTTTGAAGCCTAGGCCTGCAAGCTTGCCTGGCCTTGTCTGCCAACAGGCCTGCTTTTTCATCCACTAGGATCAGAGCAGGTAGCCACAGCTTTATTAATCAAGTGTTTTCTGTGTGGTCTGTTGAATTTAGACATCATTTAGGGCATGGATGGCATTGGATTGAGTTGGGGAAGTGTGTTTTTGGGGGTGGCCTTTGTGATGTTGTTGGGACTGGCCATGTGGCTGGTGGCCATTTTGAAGTCTAGGCCAGCAAGCTTGCCTGGCCTTGTCTGCCAACAGGCCTGCTTTTTCATCCACTAGGATCAGAGCAGGTAGCCACAGCTTTATTAATCAAGTGTTTTCTGTGTGGTCTGTTGAATTTAGACATCATTTAGGGCATGGATGGCATTGGATTGAGTTGGGGAAGTGTGCTTTTTGATGGTGGCCTTTCTGATGTTGGTTGTCTTAAAGACATGCTTTTGTTGAATGTGTCTGGTCACTGGTGTGTTGTTGTGCAATGCATGCAACCTGCAGACCTTTTTGGGGCCTGTGAATGTTCATATTTACATTTTGTTGCATTAAAAAGGCAGAGCAGTGTGTTTTAGCATGCATCCTTTACCTGGCTTTTTTTGGCCTTTTGTCAGCTCCTGGTGTTCTCCAGGCCCCCGGCTTGTTTGTGAGTTGTGAGTGTCCATGTGGGTGGTGGCCTTTTTTTGTGTTTGGACTGGGAGTTATTAGTGTCCTGCTTTTGCCATAGGCCTGCATGGTTTTCCTATTGGCTATTTGGCTCACTGCTTCCATCCATCCACCCCCTTTGCCAGCAGCAGCTCCATGGATGCTGAGATGCTCAAATAATTTAATGGCAAAGAGGGTCCACCCCACTTCCATTACATTTGTATTTTGGTGGTTATTATTAACTTTCCTATCCTTCCTGAGAGTGTATTGTGTTGCTGTACACAGTAGTATAACATAGCTCTAAAAAGTCATAAATGGCTAGACAATCATTTGTTTGCACTAGTACAGTACCAAGTAACTGAACCACAACAACAAATGCAACATTTCAGTGATGTTCTTCTCCTGTCTTATTTGCTTTTAGGTGCACAAAAGACAGAGTAGGAGGTGTCATCAGCATCACCCGGCTACCCGTTGTACTGCCAGCCAGACAGAAGTCCTGCTGCACATCACGTCCACGTGTGACCAGAACTTGTTGTGCATCTGCATCCTGCCTGACATCTGAAGAAGATGGCCCCAAAGAAAGGTACCAGGTCCAGTACAAAGAAAGTTGCCGGTGAGAAGAAGGAACAGAAAAAGGAAGTGCCATTAACCACGACTGGTTTTGTGCCGGCCAATGTTTTTTTTGGCACCAAAGCGTTGTCCGGGAACCAAGCTGGGAGCAGCACAGCGGTCCAACCCCACCAAACTAGGCCCAAGGGCTTTAGTGTCGCAGAGGTAGCCAGTCTACTAACGAGCAGCGATGTTGAAGAAATGTCATTACCGCAAAGTAGTACACAATCAAGTTCAACGCAGGGGCAAACTCAGCAGATCAGTGTGCAGCCGCCGCAACAAGAACAGCAGCAGCCGCCGCAACAAGAACAGCAGCAGCCGCCGCAACAAGAACAGCAGCAGCCGCCGCAACAAGAACAGCAGCAGCCGCCGCAACAGCCCACCATAGTAGTTGTTGCTCCTAACGTAGGGGCATTTCAGGAAATCGAGCTTCCTGCAGACAAAGTGGAGCAAAGTCAAACCACTGTTTCAGAAGATCTATTGTCTTCCAGACCACCAGCAAGGAAAAGGAGGCTTAGTCCATCATTTTCTTCTTCAAGCCCCGCTTCTGATGATCGTGATGACACTTGGGTCCCACCAGCTCGGTCTGAGAGTGATATACGCCACAAGACAATGCTTCTGAATAGGAAGGTCCCAGAAAAACTTAGAGTTATGGAGGTAGATGTAGAAGAGGGGGGTGATGATGTTGATGAAGACGAGCCAGTCATCACGCACATTACTCCCGCCCCAAAGGGATTGGAGACCAACATTCTCACCCTATCCAGAAAGGCTGCTACTGAGCGGGATGTAGCACGGATCTCACCAACACAGGTTACACCACCACTACCTCCACCTGCCATATTTTCCAAGGCCCGGCAGGGACCTACATCCAGCTCAACCATCTCAGTAGGTAGTGGTAGTAAAAGTCACAGTGTAGGTGCACAGGGGCACACATTTTCAAACACCCCCTCAAGTTCATCTGGTGTTGAAAGTGGCACATCCAGCAGTGCCAGAAAGTTCTCCTCCCCAGTTTGGGACTTCTTTTCTGTTATCACCAAGGAGGAGAACGTTGCTATATGCTCAATTTGTCGGCAATGTGTTCGGCGTGGTAAGCTTGGTACAAGCTATGGTACCGGAGGACAAGCAAGTCATCTAAAAATACACCACACTATCGTGCGGGAGGATCACCTACTTAAGTTAAAAGAAAGTAGAAAAACTCAACCCATTGAAGTTGGTCGGGATGAATCAGAGAGCGATATTATTGTGGTGGCAGGTGAAGAAGAGGGAGGCATTTCTAGCCCCATCCCCAATAGTGCAGTGGTGGTAACGCCCACATCCTCCTCAGTAACATCAGAGTGGCACCGCAGTAAGAGCCATACTCAGAGTCTGGGTGAGACACCAAGGCGACCGGCGAGTACCTCAATGAGACAATCTGTGTCGTTGAGCCGTAGTGGGTTAATGAAAACAGCACCACTAAGGAAAGTAAGCCAACCTACCATTGAGAGCATGTTTAGGTTGGAAGGGCAGTCCCAACGCAACAACCCAACGGCACGATTGTACCATGCGAAGCTGGCTAAAATGTTAGCGCTGGACCTTCTTCCTTTTTCCATTTGTGGAAGGGGTGGGTTTCCTTGAATTTGTGTCTGCCATCTGCCCGAAATGGAAAGTTCCCAGCCGGTCCTATTTCGCAAGAATTGCTGTTCCGGCACTACATCATGATGTGCTGGAATTGGATGGACAAGCTTTGCAGAAGAGTGCTGTGCACAGTATCCACCTGACAACAGACATGTGGAGCCGTTGCCAAACCACAGATTACATGTGCATCACTGCACACTGGATCTCTTTTGTGGGGGTTAAAGATAAACTATCTGCACGAGGTGTTGTTGACACAGCTGCGATTTTTGAAGGTACTCGGAAAAATGCAACTGTAGCCATGTTCGCCATGGAGAAATCTCATACGGCTGAAAACATTTTACACGAGTTTCGCACCAAGGTTTTGGAATGGCTGCGGCCCAGAGGGCTTCGTATTGGTTTTGTTGCCACAGACAATGGCAGTAATGTACTTAAGGCCATGGAACTTGGTTCCTATTTCAGGGTTCCGTGTTTGGCGCACTGCATAAACATTATAGTTCAAGACTTTCTGAAAAAAGAACCCATAGTCAGCAATTTACTGGCCATCTGCCGAAGAAGATGCACTCATTTCAGCCATTCTTTTAAAGCTCGGAAGCAGCTGAGGATCATCCAACGTGAACTTAGGATGCCAGTCAAGGCACTCATCCAGGAGGTGGCAACACGTTGGAACTCAACGTATTACATGCTTGATCGTCTGTACGAACAGCACATGTCACTCCATGAATATGTCTGGAAAAGAAGAGGAGATGCTAGTGCTACTGTTAAAGGCATGAACCTTGACATGGAGCAATGGAGCCTTATTAAATGCCTGACTGAGATGCTTTCTCCTTTTGAGGTCTTCACACGTGAAGTCAGCAAGGAGGACTGTACAATGGGCCAAGCTATCCCATTATTGCAAATGCTAGAGTATGAGCTGAATAATGTGTCTGAATCATACAAAGGTGTAGAGGACAGAAGGCAAGCCCATGACTTGGTGGAGAGCTTATCCCGGCGCTTAACTGAAAATGTAAGGTTACAAAATAACATTTTGTCACAAGAACATTACATTTGTGCCACAATTCTGGATCCACATGCAAAATTGGGACTACTGAAGACATTCCTTGCTTTTTCCGACCATGATGTTGCCCGCTACAAAAGTTGTATAGCTGAAGCAGCCAGTAAGTTGGAAAACGAATGGCTGCTAATTAAAAGCCCGCAAGATCAACCCACAACAAGTACTGATACTGAAGCAGGCCCTGCAGAATCAAGTGCAACTTCGTCGGCTGAGGGCGGTGCGGTTGGCTCACAATCACAACACTCACCATCACTATCGACTACAGAAACAATAACTGGATCATTAGGCCGAGTACAATCATTATCATTACAGGATTGGTATGTAAAGATAGGACTTTGTAAGCACAGTGCTGATGCACAAAAAAAACAGCACAAAAGCTTACCAGCAGCAACCCTGAACATTGAGCGGATGGTCCAGGCCTATCTGGACGACCCAACAGAGGTGTACGCTGATCAAAACCCATTGCAGTATTGGTATAGGAAAAGGTCTGAATGGCCACAGCTCAGCAGGCTGGCGATAAGCTATCTGGCTTGCCCTGTCGCAAGTGTCTCTTCCGAACGTGTTTTCAGTGCTGCTGGTTAAATTATAACATTGAGAAGGACCAGTCTATCTCCAAAAAACGTGGAGAGGTTAACAATAATCAAAATGAATCAGTACTCCATACCACCGAATTACACAATACAGGAATCAACGGAGGAAGATGAGGACAGCGGCTCAGGTGACGGAAGTATTGTGTCAGATGATTACCTACTACTGGCTGAACCCCCAGAGTTTGAGGACGAGTTATACTTCCCTGACAATTAGGCTTGCACTTACTGTCTTCCTCCCTTTTTTCCCCCTTTGTTTATGTGTCTGTTGTTCCGGTTATAAACTTGTGAATCACAACAAATCCATTACCACCGTCTTCTACTCTTCTAATTTAATATACAAGTTTCAGGTGTCTGCTATTTGACAGTACAGTCCTCCGAATCCAGCTCCTCCGCTCCATCATACTGAATCTCCTGCTCAATTCCATTTCCCTCATGAATGATGATTGGATGATGGTAACAAAACAAATTCAAACTTTCCTAGTCCTTCCAAAAGTAGTGGACCATGAATCAGATGACTACTATAGCTATCCGTTACAACAAACAAATGATGGACGGAATGTTGACAATGCAGACATTCTCCCCCAGTCAAGAGATCTGGGTTAAATCCATCGTTCTTTTGCCCACTACGCCACCCCAGTTCAGACATGGCCATATGCAAATCAGTCTTGACCCTGTGCCTCATGGGAACAGTCCAGCCCGAACTGCCAAGCCATGTCTTCCCTGGACCGGAATCAAGCATCCTAGGACCGGTTTCTGGCTATCAGCCGTCATCAGCCAGGATAGCTTGACTCCAGTGGCGTAGTGAGCACGGGTCCCACGTCTGGGAATACCCATCCCACTTAGGGCGAAAAGCGTTACAACAAACAAATGATGGACGGAATGTTGACAATGCAGACATTCTCCCCCAGTCAAGAGATCTGGGTTAAATCCATCGTTCTTTTGCCCACTACGCCACCCCAGTTCAGACATGGCCATATGCAAATCAGTCTTGACCCTGTGCCTCATGGGAACAGTCCAGCCCGAACTGCCAAGCCATGTCATCCCTGGACCGGAATCAAGCATCCTAGGACCGGTTTCTGGCTATCAGCCGTCATCAGCCAGGATAGCTTGACTCCAGTGGCGTAGTGAGCACGGGTCCCACGTCTGGGAATACCCATCCCTCCTTTGGTTTTTGCTTTGTTCGCCATAAGTTGGCAGGGTATGCTCAGACGTGAGTCCCTTGCTCACTTTGCCACTGGATTCAAGCAAGCCTGGCTGAAGACGGCTGAAATGCCAGAAACCGGTCCTAGGAAGCTTGTTTCCGGGACCAGGGAAGACATGGCTTGGCAGTTCGGGCTGGACTGTTCCCATGAGGCACAGGGTCAGACTGATTTGCATATGGCCATGTCTGAACTGGGGTGGCAGAGTGGGCTAAAGAACGGTGATGGATTAAACCCAGATCAGTTGACTGGGGGTGAGTGCTTGCAATGTTCAACACTCCGTCCATCATTTCCTTTGGTTTTTGCTTTCTTCGCCATAAGTTGGCAGGGTATGCTCAGATGTGAGTCCCTTGCTCACTTTGCCACTGGATTCAAGCAAGCCTGGCTGAAGACGGCTGAAATGCCAGAAACCGGTCCTAGGAAGCTTGTTTTCGGGACCAGGGAAGACATGGCTTGGCAGTTCGGGCTGGACTGTTCCCATGAGGCACAGGGTCAGACTGATTTGCATATGGCCATGTCTGAACTGGGGTGGCAGAGTGGGCTAAAGAACGGTGATGGATTAAACCCAGATCAGTTGACTGGGGGTGAGTGCTTGCAATGTTCAACATTCCGTCCATCATTTCCTTTGGTTTTTGCTTTGTTCACCATAAGTTGGCAGGGTATGCTCAAACGTGAGTCCCTTGCTCACTTTGCCACTGGATTCAAGCAAGCCTGGCTGAAGACGGCTGAAATGCCAGAAACCGGTCCTAGGAAGCTTGTTTCCGGGACCAGGGAAGACATGGCTTGGCAGTTCGGGCTGGACTGTTCCCATGAGGCACAGGGTCAGACTGATTTGCATATGGCCATGTCTGAACTGGGGTGGCAGAGTGGGCTAAAGAACGGTGATGGATTAAACCCAGATCAGTTGACTGGGGGTGAGTGCTTGCAATGTTCAACACTCCGTCCATCATTTCCTTTGGTTTTTGCTTTGTTCGCCATAAGTTGGCAGGGTATGCTCAGACGTGAGTCCCTTGCTCACTTTGCCACTGGATTCAGGCAAGCCTGGCTGAAGACGGCTGAAATGCCAGAAACCGGTCCTAGGAAGCTTGTTTCCGGGACCAGGGAAGACATGGCTTGGCAGTTCGGGCTGGACTGTTCCTATGAGGCACAGGGTCAGACTGATTTGCATATGGCCATGTCTGAACTGGGGTGGCAGAGTGGGCTAAAGAACGGTGATGGATTAAACCCAGATCAGTTGACTGGGGGTGAGTGCTTGCAATGTTCAACACTCCGTCCATCATTTCCTTTGGTTTTTGCTTTGTTCGCCATAAGTTGGCAGGGTATGCTCAGACGTGAGTCCCTTGCTCACTTTGCCACTGGATTCAAGCAAGCCTGGCTGAAGACGGCTGAAATGCCAGAAACCGGTCCTAGGAAGCTTGTTTCCGGGACCAGGGAAGACATGGCTTGGCAGTTCGGGCTGGACTGTTCCCATGAGGCACAGGGTCAGACTGATTTGCATATGGCCATGTCTCAACTGGGGTGGCAGAGTGGGCTAAAGAACGGTGATGGATTAAACCCAGATCAGTTGACTGGGGGTGAGTGCTTGCAATGTTCAACACTCCGTCCATCATTTCCTTTGGTTTTTGCTTTCTTCGCCATAAGTTGGCAGGGTATGCTCAGACGTGAGTCCCTTGCTCACTTTGCCACTGGATTCAAGCAAGCCTGGCTGAAGACGGCTGAAATGCCAGAAACCGGTCCTAGGAAGCTTGTTTCCGGGACCAGGGAAGACATGGCTTGGCAGTTCGGGCTGGACTGTTCCCATGAGGCACAGGGTCAGACTGATTTGCATATGGCCATGTCTGAACTGGGGTGGCAGAGTGGGCTAAAGAACGGTGATGGATTAAACCCAGATCAGTTGACTGGGGGTGAGTGCTTGCAATGTTCAACACTCCGTCCATCATTTCCTTTGGTTTTTGCTTTGTTCGCCATAAGTTGGCAGGGTATGCTCAGACGTGAGTCCCTTGCTCACTTTGCCACTGGATTCAAGCAAGCCTGGCTGAAGACGGCTGAAATGCCAGAAACCGGTCCTCGGAAGCTTGTTTCCGGGACCAGGGAAGACATGGCTTGGCAGTTCGGGCTGGACTGTTCCCATGAGGCACAGGGTCAGACTGATTTGCATATGGCCATGTCTGAACTGGGGTGGCAGAGTGGGCTAAAGAACGGTGATGGATTAAACCCAGATCAGTTGACTGGGGGTGAGTGCTTGCAATGTTCAACACTCCGTCCATCATTTCCTTTGGTTTTTGCTTTGTTCGCCATAAGTTGGCAGGGTATGCTCAGACGTGAGTCCCTTGCTCACTTTGCCACTGGATTCAAGCAAGCCTGGCTGAAGACGGCTGAAATGCCAGAAACCGGTCCTAGGAAGCTTGTTTCCGGGACCAGGGATGACATGGCTTGGCAGTTCGGGCTGGACTGTTCCCATGAGGCACAGGGTCAGACTGATTTGCATATGGCCATGTCTGAACTGGGGTGGCAGAGTGGGCTAAAGAACGGTGATGGATTAAACCCAGATCAGTTGACTGGGGGTGAGTGCTTGCAATGTTCAACACTCCGTCCAGTATTTCCTTTGGTTTTTGCTTTGTTCGCCATAAGTTGGCAGGGTATGCTCAGACGTGAGTCCCTTGCTCACTTTGCCACTGGATTCAAGCAAGCCTGGCTGAAGACGGCTGAAATGCCAGAAACCGGTCCTAGGAAGCTTGTTTCCGGGACCAGGGAAGACATGGCTTGGCAGTTCGGGCTGGACTGTTCCCATGAGGCACAGGGTCAGACTGATTTGCATATGGCCATGTCTGAACTGGGGTGGCAGAGTGGGCTAAAGAACGGTGATGGATTAAACCCAGATCAGTTGACTGGGGGTGAGTGCTTGCAATGTTCAACACTCCGTCCATCATTTCCTTTGGTTTTTGCTTTGTTCGCCATAAGTTGGCAGGGTATGCTCAGACGTGAGTCCCTTGCTCACTTTGCCACTGGATTCAGGCAAGCCTGGCTGAAGACGGCTGAAATGCCAGAAACCGGTCCTAGGAAGCTTGTTTCCGGGACCAGGGAAGACATGGCTTGGCAGTTCGGGCTGGACTGTTCCCATGAGGCACAGGGTCAGACTGATTTGCATATGGCCATGTCTGAACTGGGGTGGCAGAGTGGGCTAAAGAACGGTGATGGATTAAACCCAGATCAGTTGACTGGGGGTGAGTGCTTCCAATGTTCAACACTCCGTCCATCATTTCCTTTGGTTTTTGCTTTGTTCGCCATAAGTTGGCAGGGTATGCTCAGACGTGAGTCCCTTGCTCACTTTGCCACTGGATTCAAGCAAGCCTGGCTGAAGACGGCTGAAATGCCAGAAACCGGTCCTAGGAAGCTTGTTTCCGGGACCAGGGAAGACATGGCTTGGCAGTTCGGGCTGGACTGTTCCCATGAGGCACAGGGTCAGACTGATTTGCATATGGCCATGTCTCAACTGGGGTGGCAGAGTGGGCTAAAGAACGGTGATGAATTAAACCCAGATCAGTTGACTGGGGGTGAGTGCTTGCAATGTTCAACACTCCGTCCATCATTTCCTTTGGTTTTTGCTTTGTTCGCCATAAGTTGGCAGGGTATGCTCAGACGTGAGTCCCTTGCTCCTGCAGCTTGGTGACCCATTGCTTTTAATTCAATACAGGAAGGGGAATCACTCAATCTGCGCAATGAGTATGATTGACACAACAGCACCGTCCATCATGATGATGGCGAAATAGACGGCCCGTTAACTTAAGATGAAAAGGAACAGGTAATGATTGATGCCATGTGTGAGAAGTTGGCCTGGTATATGCTGTTCACTAGTTCTAGTGACCACCTTGTACCATGCCAAGCAACCCTTATGGTGTGGTTGTAAGTCAACCTTTTTGGACTAGCTGCCCTAGTGGTAGCGTAGGCTAAGCAGTCTTTGAGGCTAAACTCGTGATGCGTGTTAAGCAAGCTGTTTTACCAATAGTAACCCCCTTTTATACCAATGAAAGGACACCACACAGATATATATTCAAAATATATATGTATTTATTTCTCAAAGTAACCCCTAGTCTCTTTATGAGCACAGGAGCACAAATCGTCAAACAAGATTATCACAGAATACACAGAAGTTGCACTTTATATGGATAGGCCCTGGTGGCCACTCGAACCATATACTAAAATAGTGGTATAAGTACCACGAACAGAAAAGGGAAAAGGCCTAGGGCCTCTAGAATCGCTGGGCCTACAAGGAGCTAACGTCAGTTAGTGACCAGGAGGTCCACGGGTGGCGTGTGCAGAGCAAATAGTCACACGCGGGCTCCCATAGGTTTCAATGGGTGCGTAAAAAGTACAAAGTTACTGCAAAAGGAATCTTCCGGATGACCTAGGAACTTAAGATTTGGAACACAGGCACTAGAGATGTATTACTACACATGGGCACCGGAGTGCCAGCTTTACCTCACCCACAGGAAGCGGGTGCATAGGCCTCAAAGTGCGTCGGGTTTCTTCTATCTGTTCCGTTGAGCCTGGGACAAAGATGCTGCAGGCGGTCGGTCGGGAAGAGATGCAGTGGATCCAAGAGTGGATCGGAGATGTTGAAGACCTGTAAGCAGAGGGGACAGTGTTCACAGTCACTAGCCAGTGACCAGCGTGGCACCAGGTGGGTACCAGGCGATGTCGGGTGCAACCAGGTGATGAGGGGTAGCTTGTCTCCGCAGCCACGTGGTCCCTGAAGGTCGACGACGTCCAGGAGTCGCCTCACGAGCTGTCCCACGCAGGCTCTCGCTGTCGGCGGTGTCGGCGACTTGATCGAAGCAAACAAGCCTTGGCAAAAGCAATTGCAGGAGGATTCGGAAATCAGCTGTTGGTTCTGACCAGCAAGGTCAGAGGGATTGCTCCTTTGGAGGGGAGCAAGGGCCAGTCTGGAGCAACCAGACCAGCGGTGTTTGTCGTAGATTTCGTCGCCAAGATGGCCACTAGCCAGCGGGCCAGCAACCGGTTAGGCGCGTCGAGTGGCAAAATGCAGAAGGGCCCCACGCAGATCGTGGAGATGCTGGAGGGCTCACCTTTGGTGCAGATGCTGCTCGAGGGTTGGGCTTCTCAGGACCCAAAGCGCAACTTGGAGGGAGCCTCGGTTGTTGCACTGGTCAGCTTGTCGTAGTCGTTCCAAGATGGCTGGCTCCACGTGTCTCGGTGCCTCCACGGGTCTCCTCTTTTCAGGGACTGTGGATCGGGCGGTGAGAGGTCTGGAGGTCCAGGTCTTGTCAGTCTCTGGGCTCGGGCTCCGGCGGGAGGCGGCGGCAAAGCAGACGGTGATTCGCTGGATGGTGCTTGCGTTAGCAAGGTGGTCACTCCCTGACCACAGGGGAGATTTTCTTCAGTCTTCTGTGCAGCAGAATGTCGAAGTTCCCGTCTTCTTCTTAGTTTCAAGTTGATTCCAGGATGTCTGAAGTCTTAGGACACAGCTCCTACCTTTAAGCGGATTCTAGGGGCCGGACTACCTGCTAGGTCCCTCCCTATGGGTGGGACCAGGAAGGGGGGTGGTTACACCCCCAATCCTTTGTCCAGCTCGCCCCAGGCCCGGGACTGGTGTGCCCCAGGACCGGTTTGAACTGGCATATGCACCGAGGCTCCTTGTGAGCCACAGGCATGTCTGGTTTCTTTCAAGCCCTACCTGACCAATACACAAAATCCTGTCTGGGGTGGTGCACGCACCTCCCCTGGCAGGAAACCCTTTGTCCACACCTCCCAAGCTGGAAGGACTCCCAGCAGCAGGAGGGCAGACTTGTGTCTGTGGTGGCAGCATCCATTTTGTGGAGCTGAGGCTATGTCTGATTTTACCCGGGTTTCAGGCACTGTACATGTCGTGTCCCTCTAGAAGGGTGGAATGCTAACCCCGTCGCCAGAATTGGCGAGGGGTTAGTATTCCAATTCGTATGACACCTTACTCGACATGTTTTGATAAAGCCAAACCAAAGTTAGCATTTAACCGCGAGGTTCATAATGCACTTAAGAGTATATGGTATGACGATATCTGGAAACAGTAGAAGGAAGTTGTTCCGACCACTGCAGACAGGCTCAGCTCATGCCAGAGCACCATCTCACATGGAACCAAGCACTCTGCCTTCAGGATTGTTAAGGCCTGCCATAGGAGTGACTTATAGGTTACCAGGTGTCCCATTTAAGGTTAGGTATAGGTATACTACACCTAAGTAAGAGGTGATTACACCAACTTACCCCAGCTGAGTGATCAGCCAGTTGTGTCAGATTGTTAGGCCAAGCCTGGGGTGGCATAATACATGCTTCAGCCCCTGGCAGGCCTTGGGTACACCAATGCCCTGGGTACCTAGTGTACACTGGTACAGGGGCTGACAGGGTGATCCAACCAATTGGGTATGTACCTAGGGTACATGGAGTCCATTTTAAAGAGAGAACAGCCAGGCTGAGATCCTGAATAGCAGGATCTCAGGCCAACTAAGTCGAAAAACCAGCTAGACACTAGGCAAAAATTTGGGGGTAACCATAGTCAGATATCCACCTTCCTACACAACCCCCCCCCAAACGAAGGGAGATAAGGCTGACCTTGACCAGGTAAGCCTATATTGCCCAAGTGGCCATATAAGGAGGAACCAGCACTGGCATGGTTACCCCCTGTCTCATGGTCCACTAAGCAATCCCTCACCCTAAGGGTATCAGAGGGTCTCCACCATAGGGAATCTCTACCTTTGGTGTGTCTTGGCAAAGTAAAAGGCTGGTGTTGAGATGGAGTACTGAAGTGAGTGTCCTCAAAGTGAGGCCTCAGCTTCCTCCAATCATCCTCCACCATGGATGCCTTTCTTTCCTTAACTGAGTTGCACTGTGCTCTCAGGGTCAGCCTCTGGCTACCTAAAGCTGGAGGCTGGGTCCCTTTTGTGGGCTTACTGGAGGGACAGGTCAGGTCTGGGGCCCTAAGGTCCCATGTTTGCCTGTGCCCAACAGAATCCCTCTGGGGGAGGTCCCTAACTACCTGTAAAGGAGATCCCTCAGGAATGTTTTTACCCATCACCTGGCTAGGACTACTAGCCAGGCAATCCTCATTCTTTTGATGGGGGGGTTCTTGTGGACAGGGGCCCTCTGGGGGTCCACTGGCCTCCCTGACCTCTGCAGTCCTGGGCTGACTGAGGCAGGGTAGAGAGAGGCAGGTTACCTGCACCAGACTGGGTCCCACCTTGGAAGGGGCCACTGACATCAGAGGCTCTGCCAGGCCAGGCCTGGCTACCTCTGGGGCAGTTCCTTCACAAGGGGTGAGGTCAGATCCCTGAGGAGGCTGACCTTTTCCTAATGTCTGGGGAGAGGGAGACTTTTCTTCCTCCCCACTACTCTCAGTTTGTGTGGAGTGATCCATTGTTTCAGGCTTCACTACACCTATGTCAGTCTGAGTATAGGCTGAGACCATTACAGCCTTGCCAACCTTTTCAGGGGGGCACTCAGTTTGTGTTTGAGCTGTGACTGTCACAGCTCTGCCAGTCTCTACAGGGAAGTCTGTCTGTGCCTGGGCTGTGGCTACCACTGCCCTTCCAACCTTTTCAGGGAGGAAATCTATTTGGACAGGGGTTGTGAATGGCACAACCCCCCTACCCTTTTGTGACAGGCCTACCATTTTAGAATGGGTGTCTTGTTCAACTCCAGCCCAGGCTGAGAGTTCTAAGTCATTCCCCAGTAAGCAGTCTACAGGCAAGGTTGGGGACACTGCTACCCTTTTAGGGCCAGTGACCCCTCCCCAGCTGAGACATACCTCTGCCATGGGATGACTGTTTTGTTTGCCATCAATGTTAGTCACCTGGTAGGAGAAACCAGGCAAAAGCTGCTCAGAGGGGACTAGCCAATGGGCCACCATTGTGATGCTAGCTCCAGTGTCTCTGTAGGCCTCAGCTTTTGTACCATTGATGTAGGGCTCCTGTCTGTACCTACCCAAAGTGTTGGGACAGGCAGTGAAGTTGGCAAACCCCATGCCACCATCACAGACAAGAGTGGTTGCTGTAGGGGAATTGGCTAAGCCAGGGTCCCCCAGTGTTCCCCAAGTAAACCCACCCAGATTTCTGGGGGCACTCCCACCACCTGGGGGATTACTGCTGACAGTAATAGGTGGTGTGACAGGAGTAATTGGAGGAACAGTTTTGTTTTTAGCCCTTGGGCAACCGCTGTCAGTTTTCCAATGCCCAGGAGTTTTACACTCATGGCAGTAGGGCTTTTTAGCTGTGGTAGAGGAGGGAGCTTGGGACCCACCACCCTGTGTGGAGTTTTGGGGCCCTGAGGAAGAGTTCTCTTTTGCTTTATCCCCACCCTTCTCTTGAGGCTTGGTGGTATCTTTCTTTTGGTCACCACCCTGGTTTTTAGGCCTGATCCTGGTCCTGACCCATTTATCTGCCCTCTTTCCCAATTCTTGGGGAGAGGTCAAATCTGAGTCTACCAGGTGTTGATGGAGAAGCTGGTTTTGACAATTACTTAAAATCTGCTCTCTCATCATCAAATTGTACAATCCTGTATAATCAGACACCTTACTTCCCAGCAACCAACCCTCCAAAGCCTTAGTTGCACATTCCACATATTCAGACCAGTCCTGAGTCTGTGTCTTCTGGGTGTCTCTGAACATTAACCTGTACTGTTCAGTGGTTAAGCCTAACCCATCAACTAGGACACTCTTCAGGACTCTGTAATTTCTGACATCCTCTTCTCTAACAGTGAGGAGTCTATCTCTGCCTCTCCCCTCAAAGGAGAGCCATAAGATTGCTGCCCACTGGTCTTCAGGAACCTGCTGCACTTTGCAGGCTCTCTCAAGAGCAGTCATCCATTTGTGGATGTCATCCCCACTTTTGTAGGGGGGCACAATCTTGGACAGGTTCCTATTGTCAAAGACCCTATCTTTGTCCCTAGGGACAATGCTGCCACCAGTGGGTATAGACCCACTCTCTCTAGGTTGCCTAGCCTTGTTCAGTTTTTCTTCCATCAGGGCTACTTCTAGCTCCTGCTTCCTGATCCTCAGCTGGGCTTCCTGCATTCTGGCCTCATGTTCCCTCCTCTGAGGGGTGGTCATCCTTCTCCTGGAGTGACCTTGAGAGCCTCTAGAGCCATGGGAAGCATTGGAGTCACCTGAGCGATTCCTTTGCCTTCCCAGCCCTGTGTTAAGTCCACTGGGGAGATCCAGTGGGTTGAACCCACTGTCAGTCCCCAATAGCCTTGGTTTAGCTGGGCCAAGTATAACACTTGGCACTGGGCTAGTTCTCCCTTCATCCTCACTACTGTCAGTATCCTTTTCACTCTCATCCTCTGTGGTAGGCATCCCATCTAAGGGGTGACTATTGGGAAGGGGTACTTCAGTGGCATCTTCAGAAGGGGGGCCTCCTGTTCCTGTCCCTAAGGGGGCTAACTGGGAAGCTTTCTTGAGTGCTCTCTGATTCTCATCATTCTGTAAGAGCTCTCTGAGCTCAGCAGAGTTTGGGTTCTTGGGCTGTTTAAGGCCTCTAAGAGTTGCCAAATGCCTGAGCTCATTCTGATTAAGGGTAGCAAAGCTGGATGGTGCCCTCTGGGGGTCACTCTCAACAGAGATGGGTACAGTGGACCCCTCTGCCCCGGCCATTGCTCTTAAGTGTGGGTGGATGTGTTGCAATCTACCTACACTTGGGTTTACCTACTAAACCTATCTAGTAGTTGTAGTCAGGGTGTGCTACTCCCTTTGCTCTACAACAACTAAGTTCAGTAGAACTTAAGTATATCTAATCTTGTTTTATATGTACCTACAGGTACCTATGTGATCTTTCAATTGGTAACCAAGAGATTACAATGGTAAAACACAGCAAGCTCAAATCCAACCGCTGCTCACCAGTGTGAGAAGTTGGCCTGGTATATGCTGTTCACTAGTTCTAGTGACCACCTTGTACCATGCCAAGCAACCCTTATGGTGTGGTTGTAAGTCAACCTTTTTGGACTAGCTGCCCTAGTGGTAGCGTAGGCTAAGCAGTCTTTGAGGCTAAACTCGTGATGCGTGTTAAGCAAGCTGTTTTACCAATAGTAACCCCCTTTTATACCAATGAAAGGACACCACACAGATATATATTCAAAATATATATGTATTTATTTCTCAAAGTAACCCCTAGTCTCTTTATGAGCACAGGAGCACAAATCGTCAAACAAGATTATCACAGAATACACAGAAGTTGCACTTTATATGGATAGGCCCTGGTGGCCACTCGAACCATATTCTAAAATAGTGGTATAAGTACCACGAACAGAAAAGGGAAAAGGCCTAGGGCCTCTAGAATCGCTGGGCCTACAAGGAGCTAACGTCAGTTAGTGACCAGGAGGTCCACGGGTGGCGTGTGCAGAGCAAATAGTCACACGCGGGCTCCCATAGGTTTCAATGGGTGCGTAAAAAGTACAAAGTTACTGCAAAAGGAATCTTCCGGATGACCTAGGAACTTAAGATTTGGAACACAGGCACTAGAGATGTATTACTACACATGGGCACCGGAGTGCCAGCTTTACCTCACCCACAGGAAGCGGGTGCATAGGCCTCAAAGTGCGTCGGGTTTCTTCTATCTGTTCCGTTGAGCCTGGGACAAAGATGCTGCAGGCGGTCGGTCGGGAAGAGATGCAGTGGATCCAAGAGTGGATCGGAGATGTTGAAGACCTGTAAGCAGAGGGGACAGTGTTCACAGTCACTAGCCAGTGACCAGCGTGGCACCAGGTGGGTACCAGGCGATGTCGGGTGCAACCAGGTGATGAGGGGTAGCTTGTCTCCGCAGCCACGTGGTCCCTGAAGGTCGACGACGTCCAGGAGTCGCCTCACGAGCTGTCCCACGCAGGCTCTCGCTGTCGGCGGTGTCGGCGACTTGATCGAAGCAAACAAGCCTTGGCAAAAGCAATTGCAGGAGGATTCGGAAATCAGCTGTTGGTTCTGACCAGCAAGGTCAGAGGGATTGCTCCTTTGGAGGGGAGCAAGGGCCAGTCTGGAGCAACCAGACCAGCGGTGTTTGTCGTAGATTTCGTCGCCAAGATGGCCACTAGCCAGCGGGCCAGCAACCGGTTAGGCGCGTCGAGTGGCAAAATGCAGAAGGGCCCCACGCAGATCGTGGAGATGCTGGAGGGCTCACCTTTGGTGCAGATGCTGCTCGAGGGTTGGGCTTCTCAGGACCCAAAGCGCAACTTGGAGGGAGCCTCGGTTGTTGCACTGGTCAGCTTGTCGTAGTCGTTCCAAGATGGCTGGCTCCACGTGTCTCGGTGCCTCCACGGGTCTCCTCTTTTCAGGGACTGTGGATCGGGCGGTGAGAGGTCTGGAGGTCCAGGTCTTGTCAGTCTCTGGGCTCGGGCTCCGGCGGGAGGCGGCGGCAAAGCAGACGGTGATTCGCTGGATGGTGCTTGCGTTAGCAAGGTGGTCACTCCCTGACCACAGGGGAGATTTTCTTCAGTCTTCTGTGCAGCAGAATGTCGAAGTTCCCGTCTTCTTCTTAGTTTCAAGTTGATTCCAGGATGTCTGAAGTCTTAGGACACAGCTCCTACCTTTAAGCGGATTCTAGGGGCCGGACTACCTGCTAGGTCCCTCCCTATGGGTGGGACCAGGAAGGGGGGTGGTTACACCCCCAATCCTTTGTCCAGCTCGCCCCAGGCCCGGGACTGGTGTGCCCCAGGACCGGTTTGAACTGGCATATGCACCGAGGCTCCTTGTGAGCCACAGGCATGTCTGGTTTCTTTCAAGCCCTACCTGACCAATACACAAAATCCTGTCTGGGGTGGTGCACGCACCTCCCCTGGCAGGAAACCCTTTGTCCACACCTCCCAAGCTGGAAGGACTCCCAGCAGCAGGAGGGCAGACTTGTGTCTGTGGTGGCAGCATCCATTTTGTGGAGCTGAGGCTATGTCTGATTTTACCCGGGTTTCAGGCACTGTACATGTCGTGTCCCTCTAGAAGGGTGGAATGCTAACCCCGTCGCCAGAATTGGCGAGGGGTTAGTATTCCAATTCGTATGACACCTTACTCGACATGTTTTGATAAAGCCAAACCAAAGTTAGCATTTAACCGCGAGGTTCATAATGCACTTAAGAGTATATGGTATGACGATATCTGGAAACAGTAGAAGGAAGTTGTTCCGACCACTGCAGACAGGCTCAGCTCATGCCAGAGCACCATCTCACATGGAACCAAGCACTCTGCCTTCAGGATTGTTAAGGCCTGCCATAGGAGTGACTTATAGGTTACCAGGTGTCCCATTTAAGGTTAGGTATAGGTATACTACACCTAAGTAAGAGGTGATTACACCAACTTACCCCAGCTGAGTGATCAGCCAGTTGTGTCAGATTGTTAGGCCAAGCCTGGGGTGGCATAATACATGCTTCAGCCCCTGGCAGGCCTTGGGTACACCAATGCCCTGGGTACCTAGTGTACACTGGTACAGGGGCTGACAGGGTGATCCAACCAATTGGGTATGTACCTAGGGTACATGGAGTCCATTTTAAAGAGAGAACAGCCAGGCTGAGATCCTGAATAGCAGGATCTCAGGCCAACTAAGTCGAAAAACCAGCTAGACACTAGGCAAAAATTTGGGGGTAACCATAGTCAGATATCCACCTTCCTACACCATGCATTGGACGCAGAGTCGCAGACTGAATGATTTAGATTTTGTTGTGTTTGTTGTGCATGAATTTAGGTAATTGTGCACTGCCACTAATCAACTTTCTACAGAACACACTAATTTCCCCCTTCTTGCAAATAAGAAATTGGTACTTCTCCTGCAGCTGGGTGACCCATTGCTTTTAATTCAATACAGGAAGGGGACTCACTCAATCTGCGCAATGAGTATGATTGACGCAACAGCACCGTCCATCATGATGATGGCGAAATAGACGGCCCGTTAACTTAAGATGAAAAGGAACAGGTAATGATTGATGCCATGCATTGGACGCAGAGTCTCAGACTGAATGATTTAGATTTTGTTGTGTTTGTTGTGCATGAATTTAGGTAATTGTGCACTGCCACTAATCAACTTTCTACAGAACACACTACTTTCCCCCTTCTTCCAAATAAGAAATTGGTACTTCTCCTGCAGCTTGGTGACCCATTGCTTTTAATTCAATGCAGGAAGGGGACTCACTCAATCTGCGCAATGAGTATGATTGACACAACAGCACCGTCCATCATGATGATGGCGAAATAGACGGCCCGTTAACTTAAGATGAAAAGGAACAGATAATGATTGATGCCATGCATTGGACGCAGAGTCGCAGACTGAATGATTTAGATTTTGTTGTGTTTCTTGTGCATGAATTTAGGTAATTGTGCACTGCCACTAATCAACTTTCTACAGAACACACTACTTTCCCCCTTCTTGCAAATATGAAATTGGTACTTCTCCTGCAGCTTAGTGACCCATTGCTTTTAATTCAATACAGGAAGGGGACTCACTCAATCTGCGCAATGAGTATGATTGACACAACAGCACCGTCCATCATGATGATGGCGAAATAGATGGCCCGGTAACTTAAGATGAGAAGGAACAGGTAATGATGACAATTAATGGCATGCATTGGACACCTGACTCTAAGCTATTGGTCTTTGTGTTTGCGTTGTTTGTTGTTCACAAAGTGATGTCAAAGTGTACTAGTAATTTATCTTTCTGTACACAATAAAGAATGACTCAAGACAGTAATATTTATATTTCTACTCTTGTTGTGTCATAAAAATTTTACTTATACTGCAGGCCTGTTAGAATGGGGAACCCCTGGTTGGCACGAGTGGTTACGTGTGACAAGCAGTGGTCCCTTCTTCTAGTCAGGGCAAGAGAATTACTCCTTCAGAACAACCCCTGCTCACCCTAAAGGTAGTGTGACGCGAGCAGTCAGGGCTAAACTTCAGGGCGTTACGTCAGTTAAGCATTTATGAGCACACACAGTACATCACCATATCCCCCACAAATGGACGCCAGGCGTAAGTTGTATCAAAAATACGTATACTTTATATAAAAGCTTCTCTGTTGCAGACTTAGTACAAGACCATAAATAACGGTTGCGAAATGGGGGCCAACAGATGATAATTAGGCACTGTTCGATTTTTCGTAGTTTCTTCTGCTACGGGCGCTTCGTAGCGCTTTGTCTAGTCACGGTGACAAGCAGCGCACCCGAGGTACAGGGACGCGGGGAAATCAGAACGTTGCGGACCCCGAGTCCGAGAGAGTGTTCACTGTACCTGGGAGCGTGCGGTAGGCTGGACGAGTCTTCAGTGGGGGGTGCAGGTTCTGCACCTTAAGGGACTCCGGATCTGGAATCAGCGGGCAGCTTTCGGAAGACAGGCGCGGCCCAGGGCCTCAAACACGGACGGTGCGGGAGGTCACTTCAGGCGGCGGCGCGGTCTGAATCTTGCTGGGAGGCGAAGCGGGGCAGCCGGATACGTTACGACGTACGGGCGGCCGTCCGAGGCTTGGAACTCGCGGTCCGAGCAGAAATCCGGCGGGAGGGCGAGAGGGCACCAAGCACTCTCCAGTAGCAGGCAGGTGACAGGGAAGCGGGGCGGCCAGACCCGAGGGGTCAAGAGCGACTCAGGTAGAGCGGGGCTCTCGGCGAGTGGAGGCGGCCAGGCTTCTGGGTGTCACGGCCCTTGGAGGGGGTGAAGGTGCGCTGAGCACTCCGGCGGGAGAAAGCACACGGCTTGATTTTCAGACGAGCGGAGACACGGTGAACCCACTGGTCCTGGGGTTCAATTCAGGGGGCAAGCTCGGTCAAACCCTTGGAGATTGTTGAAGAACAAAGTGCAAAGTCTCTTCCAGTCTTTTCCTCTCTTTTCTCAGCAAGGCGCCAACTGCAGGCCAATCCCCCAGGTCAGGGAAAGTTACTCCTCCTTCAGCTTCTTCCACGTCCTTCTGGTCAGGCAGAGTTTCTTCGTGGTTCAATCAGGATCGAATTTCTTAGGAGCAGGGCTCCTACATTTATACCAAGTTTCTTTTGTCTTTACAGGCCAGGGGGGCCTTTACAAAATCCTAGCCCAGTTCCATTCAGTCAGGAGCACTTTGTTGTGGGGACTCTGGCTTCTTCTTTCAGCAGGCAGGGCTGAGACATCAGACGCTCCCCAGGGGGTGGAGCCAGTATTGTGGTGGCAGAGCACTGTTCTATTCAGAGTCAAGGTGCACTCCTCCCACCCATCCTGGTGTAATCTTTCTATTCACCACCTGGCAGCCCCAGCCTGTCTCCTGGAACTCCCCAGCCCTGTCACTCAAGCTACACACAAAGAAGATAGCCCTCCCCTCCAGAGGCGGACTGAAAAGGTTAGGCACGCAAAGGCTAACTTTCTAAAAGTAGCATTTGCAAACCCAGGATATTAAAATAACCTTTACTAAAAGATGTATTTTATTATTCTGAGTTCGGGCATACTAAACACGAATTTCTACCATGCTTCCTGAGCCTGCTAGGATTATAGGGTGTTATAATCTAGTAGCCCATTCTGGCCTATGGAGAACAGGTAGCCTTCAATAGTGAAAAACGAAAATGGCGGTAATTCACTATTAAGAAATGCCACACACATCAGGGCATGTCCTACCTTATGCCTACAATGCACCCTGCCCTTGGGCCTACCAGAGGGGTGACTAATATGTAGTTAAGGGAAGGTTTAGGGACTGGCAAGTGGGTGCACTTGCGCAGTCAGCGCGACAGTACCAGACTGCACGCAGGTTCTGCAATGGCAGATCTTAGACACATTTTACCAGGCTGCTTCTGTGGGTGGCACAACCAGTGCTGCAAGCCCACTAGCAGCATTTGGATATACATGCCCTGGGCACCCCTGGTGCACTCTACTAGGGACTGATAGTAAACCAAATAAGCCAAACATGGAAGTCAATTCACATAATATATTTTACCATAGGGAGCACTTGCCCTGTGGCACTGGATGGCAGTGTCACAGGGCCCTGAGCAGCTAACACCAGCACAAAAATACATTGAGGCACAGACAAAAATGGAAGGGCGACCCACGCCAATGATGCCAGGTCTAACACGTGTCCCCTCCAGCTGAAATGTGGGAAGAACTACCCTACCCCAGGGAGTTCTTTATCACTAAGGCGGAGAAATCTGGAAAGACGATCAGCGTTGGCGTGGGCTGTACCGGGGCGATTTTCCACCATGAAATCCATCCCCTGTAGGGAAATGGAGCACCTCAACAACTTAGGATTCTCACCCCTCATCTGCATCAACCATCTGAGGGGCCTGTGGTCTGTTTGAACCCGGAAGTGAGACCCAAACAAGTAGGGTCTTAGCTTCTTCAATGCCCAGACCACCGCAAATGCTTCTCGCTCAATCGCACTCCACTTTTGTTCCCGGGGAAGTAACCTCCTGCTTATGAAGGCTACAGGTTGGTCCCAGCCCTCCTCAGTCATCTGTGAGAGAACAGCCCCTACACCATGCTCTGATGCATCTGTCTGCACAAGGAATTCTTTGGAGAAGTCAGGAGCCAAGAGCACGGGCGCCGTGCACATGGCAGTTTTCAGGGTGTCAAAGGCCTTCTGACAGGCGTCAGTCCATATCACTTTTCTGGGCTGCTTCTTCGAAGTCAGCTCTGTCAAGGGGGCCACGATGCTGCCATACCCCTTGACAAACCTCCTGTAGTACCCTGTGAGTCCTAAGAAGGCCCTCACCTCTGTCTGGGTCTTTGGGGGCTCCCAAGCCAGGATGGTTTCGACCTTGGGTTGTAGGGGCGCCACCTGGCCGCTCCCTACTTGGTGTCCCAAGTACACCACTGATCCCTGCCCGATCTGACACCTGCTTGCCTTGATCGTGAGGCCTGCCTTGCGCAGTGCCATCAACACTTCCCAGAGATGTTGCAGGTGTTCTTCCCATGTGCCACTGAACACCGCAATGTCATCCAGGTATGCGGCGCTGAACTCGGTCAGCCCAGCCAACACCTGGTTTACCAACCTCTGAAAGGTGGCAGGGGCATTCTTCATCCCAAATGGCATAACCCGGAACTGGTAGTGCCCATCTGGTGTGGAGAATGCGGACCTCTCCTTGGCCCCATCAGTCAAGGTGATCTGCCAGTACCCAGACGTTAGATCAAACGTGCTGAGGTACCGTGCAGCCCCTAACCGATCAATGAGCTCATCAGCTCTGGGGATGGGGTGCGTGTCAGTCTTCGTGACTGAGTTGAGTCCTCTGTAGTCCACACAGAACCGGAGTTCGGGTGTGGCACCCGGCGAGGCATCCTTTGGGACCAAGACCACTGGGCTGGCCCAAGGACTGCTAGAGGACTCAACCACCCCTAGAGGAAGCATTTTTGAGACTTCCTCTTTGATGCAGGCTCTGACCCTGTCAGTTACCCTGTAAGCTTTGTGCTTCACAGGTAAGCTGTCGCCTGTATCCATGTCATGGACGCACCAATTTGTGATACCAGGAACCAGGGAGAACAGGTCAGGAAATTGCCCCAGCAGCTGGCGGCAGTTATCCTGTTGCTCAGGGGTCAGGGTGGGTGAGAGGTTAACTCCATCCACTGACCCGTCTTGCTCTGAGGCTACCAAGAGATCAGGAAGAGGCTCAGACTCCTCCTCCGTCCCATCATCGGTGGCCAAGAGCATGCCCACTTCGGACCACTCCAAGTGGGGCTTTAGTCGATTGACATGTAGGTCCCTTAAGGGGTTCCTAGGAGACTGCAAGTTCACCAAGTAGGTGACAGAACTCTTGCGCTCCACAATCTCAAAGGGTCCTCGTCCACTTGTCCTGGAGGGCACAGGTCTCCACAGGGGCCAGGACCCATACCTTTTGACCAGGTTGAAGCTCAACCAGAGTGGCATTCTGGTCGTACCACCGCTTCATTTCCTCCTGGCTGGCTTCCAGGTTTGCCTCAGCAAGTTGCCTGAAACGCCGAGTCTGGTTCCGAAAGGCCAGCATGTAACTGTATACATTCTGGGGAGGTTTCCTGGGAGACTGCTCCCAGCCTTCCTTGACCAGACTAAGAGGTCCTCGTACTGGGTGGCCATACAGGAGCTCAAAGGGACTGAACCCCAGAGACTTCTGTGGCACCTCACGGTACGCAAAGAGAAGGCATGGTAAGAGGATGTCCCACTTACGCCTCATAGGCTCCTCCAGGCCCATGATCATGCCCTTTAGGGTTCGGTTGAATCTCTCAACCAACCCATTTCCTTGGGGATGGTAAGGGGTGGTGAATTTGTATGTCACACCACACTCTTGCCAAAGGGATTTCATATATTTCAATATGAAATTGGTCCCCCTGTCGGACACCACCTCTAGAGGGAATCCTACTCGTGAGAAAATTCCCATCAGTGCCCGTCCCACCACGGGGGCTGTTACTGTCCTTAGAGGGATGGCTTCAGGGTACCGGGTGGCATGGTCCACTAAGACCAGGATAAACCTGTTGCCCATGGCTGTCTTGGGGTCCAGTGGCCCCACAATGTCAATCCCCACTCGCTGGAATGGGGTACTGACCACAGGGTAAGGTTGGATTGGAGCTCTCAGCTTCCTTCCACTCTTGCCACTTGCCTGGCAAGTCTGGCATGTCCTGCAGTGAGTGTAAGAACTCCTGCGCATTTGAGGCCAATAAAAGTGGGTGACAAGCCTTTCGAAGGTCTTGTCCTGCCCCAAATGCCCTGCTAACGGAACGTTGTGAGCCAGCCCCAGTAGGAAGGCTCTGAACTTCTGGGGTACCACCAGCGCACGGGCTGACCCAGGTTCAGCAACCTTAGGCTCTGAGTATAGGAGGTCGTTCTCCCAGTAGATCAAGTGAGTACCGGACTGATCACCATTGGCCTGGGCTGCAGCCTGCTGCCGCATACCCTCTAGAGAGGGGCACTCCTTCTGCTCCCTTCAGAATTCCTCCCTGGTGGGGCCTCCTTCTTGCTGCCAATGGGTCAGCTCAGGCAGGTCCCCCAGTTTGGCTATCTGTTCCCCGGTAGGCTCCAGGGCATCCCCCTCAAGGTCTGCTTCCTCCTGGGCCATGGGAACTACAGGAGCCGGTTTCCCGTGCCTCCTGCGCCCTCTCCCTAAGGCCGGTTCCTGGGCCTCTCCTTCAGGCTCCAGGGTCCCTTCAACACCCCTACTGGCTGTCATTGACGGGGTGGTCACGCACGCCCAATCAGGTAAACCCACCATCCGCAGGTGAGTTGTCTTCTCCACCTTTTCCCAAGGGGAGCTCTCCAAATCATTTCCTAGGAGAAAATCAACAGGCATGGCAGTTCTCACAGCGACTTGCAGAGTACCAGATACCCCCCCACTCAAAGGGAACTTGAGCCATCGGACACTGACTCTCGGTGTTGTCAGCATTGACAACACGGCAGAATGCGTGTGGGACCACCTGCTCCTGAGACACCAGGTGTTGCTTGACAGCAGTCACACTGGATCCTGTATCTCTAAGAGCCCCCACCCTCTTGTAATTTATGGTCACCCACTGCCCATACTTTTGAGTATTGGGGGGCAGCTGGGCCTCAGCGACCATCTCACTGTCTCCTAAGGAGACTAGGGTCATCTGTATGGGAACCCCCTCCCTTTGGACATCTACCTCCCTCCCAAAGGCTACACTAGCCACCTGCTTGGGGGGTGGAGCACCAGAGGGTGCTGGTTTCCCATACATGGGGCACTTGGGATCCATGGAATAGTGCCCCAGGTTGTTACACTTGTAACATCTGGGGGGCCCTCTTTGAACAGGGTTACCTGTCGGGGCCCCGGTCTGCTTCGGGGGTGGGGGTGGCTGAGAACCTTTCCCTTGGTTCCCTTGGGAATTACTTTGGGGCCCTTTGTAGAACTCCCTCTGTTTACCCCTGTCCCCCCCACTCTTCTGCTGGGGACCCTGACCACCTTTGGCGGGGCCTCCCACGTGACCCCTGTGGACCCTGGTGCTGATCCAGCGGTCCGCCTCCTCTGCAAGCTTCCTAGGGTTAGTTAGCTTGCTATCGATCAGGTGCTGGCGTAGCTCAGGAAAACAATTATCCGACAAGTGCTCCCATGCAATTAAATCAAACAGCCCTTGGTAATCATTCACTTTGCTACCCTTGATCCAACCATCTAGCACTCTGGAAAAAAAAGTCACATATTCTACGTAAGTGGTACCAGGTTTCTTGGTGCAATCCCTAAACCTCTGCCTGTACAATTCAGGAGTTAACCCATACCTTGTCATCAGAGCTTCCTTCAGGTGTGGATAGGATGTATGGACATCAGGGGGGAGATCCAGCAGTGTGTCCCGCCCCTCACTCAGGAACCTTCCCCACAACCCCGCTCCCCAATCCTTCTCAGGGACCCGGTGGGAGGACATGGCTACTTCATAGGCCCTGAACCACTGCCCAATATCATCCTGTTTATAATACTCTTTTACTACATCTTTAGGAATATGCACCCTTGACTCTGTTAAATTGCTGCCACCAGAGGGAGAGTGGTCTAAACTCCTGGCCTTGAGATCCAACTCCCTCATTTTTACCTCATGCTCCATGGCCAGTCTTTGCCTTTCCATTTCCATTTGCAGTTTTGCCATCTCCACTTCATGTGCTCGTGCAGCACTCCTGTCAGCCATCTCCTCTGGCGACAGGCCTCTGCTAGGCTCAGCAACACCTTCTGGGGGTATCACCTCCTGTGCATTCTCTGGGAACTTTGATTCGTGCCAGGCCCTCAGCGCCTTTATGTACTGATCCTTGTTTGTTAATCCAGTTTGCTTAATTCTGTACTTGGAGAGGTATCCTTTCAAGACTTCATTGGTGCACTTCTTCAGTGCCTCCGGTTCCCAATCGATGTCATCAACTCCAGAGAGTATAGAGGATGCTCTGCTTCCATTGACTGAGCTAGGCATGGCATTTTAAAGTGGAGATTCTTCTTTAGCAACAACTTTCAATCAATCTGTGGCTGCGTTATAGGTCTGCTCTCGCTACGTGGTGATCAATAATTCACTGTATGTAAATCATAAATGCAAATTCTAAAATCCCATCGCTGCCACCAATGTTAGAATGGGGAACCCCTGGTTGGCACGAGTGGTTATGTGTGACAAGCAGTGGTCCCTTCTTCTAGTCAGGGCAAGAGAATTACTGCTTCAGAACAACCCCTGCTCACCTTAAAGGTAGTGTGGTGCGAGCAGTCAGGGCTAAACTTCAGGGCGTTACGTCAGTTAAGCATTTATGAGCACACACAGTAAATCAAACAAAAGTGGAGCGACACGGCGCTCCCCTCTCGGACGCACAGCTGAAATCCTTTAACAAAAAGGTAACTTCACTTCTCCGTTTTCTTTAGAATATTTATTCTCAAATTTATCCAATGCTTTGACAAGTTAAGGTTCATTTTAACAATCACATGTGAGACGATCAATGTATTTCCAACGTTTCAAATGCTGCAGTTTGCCAATCCAAACCTTTCTTCCTGCAACACGACGGGTAAATTTAAAACATCCTCAGTCCAATGAATTTCGGGTATCTTTTACCCTTCGTCAGGGATACACTGCAAATTTTTTTTAAAAACATCGTTACATCATGACAGTCGATAACTCAATTCAATGTACACTTATTGATCTAAAACCAACGATGATTAATCTTGTCGTATTCTACCTCAACGTAGCGTCACAATCTATAACTTTTCTCCGTACTTACTCTTACAAATCTTCTTACAAATCTTCCCGCCACCTTTTCTTCCTTCCTTTCTTGCGTACGTCATTTTTCACTCTTTAAGCTACGTGTCCCTTCACTCCACCCCCTTATTCCGCCAATCATTTACCTTCCTACTTCTTTCGAACTGCCCATCACAGAAAGTTATATATTGTGACGCTACGTTGAGGTAGAATACGACAAGATTAATCCATTGTTGGTTTTAGATCAATAAGTGTTCCGCTGGGTGGGAGAAGTACGTTTCGGAATGGTTTTTGATGGTTTGTGATCAGCGGGAAAACGTTAAATATGGAGAAATGTAAATCAAGGCATTGCGAAGCAACCTGTACATTGAATTGAGTTATCGACTGTCATGATGTAACGATGTTTTTAAAAAAAATGTACAGTGTATCCCTGACGAAGGGTAAAAGATACCCGAAATGCATTGGATTGAGGATGTTTTAAATGTACCCGTCGTGTTGCAGGAAGAAAGGCTTGGATTGGCAAACTGCAGCATTTGAAACGTTGGAAATACATTGATCGTCTCACATGTGATTGTTAAAACGAACCTTAACTCGTTAAAGCATTGGATAAATTTGAGAATAAATATTCTAAAGAAAACGGAGAAGTGAAGTTACCTTTTTGTTAAAGGATTTCAGCTGTGCGTCCGAGAGGGGAGCGCCGTGTCGCTCCACTTTTGTTTGATTCGTCATGCCAGTGGTTTAAGGGCAATAGCCACAAAACTTGGGCTGCACGCAAAAGGATTGAATTTAAAAGTGACCCCCAAAAACTGAAGTAAATGGAGTGCATTTCTTCATTCGTGTTAGTATTGTTTACAGTTTTCCTGACGACATGTTGCACCCAGCAAGGATCAGTTAAAGTTTTACTATAATCACATGCGAGACATAAGGACATCCGTTTTGAAAATCGGCAAATCTAAAAGACATGGACGATCAGCAGTCATGGATGTGAGCTTGCAGACCAAGACATTTGACTTTTTGGAGGCTTATAAATGTAGTGTGCCGAATGTCATATTTAACGCCATGTGATACATCTAAGGGAGGGCGGGGATAACATACTAAAGAGCTATGCTAAATTCCACCTATGAAAGCGTAATTTAGTAAAATAATAACAAAGAATCAGAAAGAGGCATTCTGGGATGGGCAGTTCGAAAGAAGTAGGAAGGTAAATGATTGGCGGAATAAGGGGGTGGAGTGAAGGGACACGTAGCTTAAAGAGTGAAAAATGACGTACGCAAGAAAGGAAGGAAGAAAAGGTGGCGGGAAGATTTGTAAGAAGATTTGTAAGAGTAAGTACGGAGAAAAGTTATAGATTGTGACGCTACGTTGAGGTAGAATACGACAAGATTAAACCATCGTTGGTTTTAGATCAATAAGTGTTCTGCTGGGTGGGAGAAGTACGTTTCGGAATGGTTTTTGATGGTTTGTGATCAGCGGGAAAACGTTAAATATGGGTAAATGTAAATCAAGGCATTGCGAAGCAACCTGTACTTTGAATTGAGTTATTGTCTGTCATGATGTAACGATGTTTTTTTAAAAAATTTGCAGTGTATCCCTGACGAAGGGTAAAAGATACCCGAAATGCATTGGATTGAGGATGCTTTAAATGTACCCGTCGTGTTGCAGGAAGAAAGGCTTGGATTGGCAAACTGCAGCATTTGAAACGTTGGAAATACATTGATCGTCTCACATGTGATTGTTAAAACGAACCTTAACTCGTCAAAGCATTGGATAAATTTGAGAATAAATATTCTAAAGAAAACAGAGAAGTGAAGTTACCTTTTTGTTAAAGGATTTCAGCTGTGCGTCCGAGAGGGGAGCACCGTGTCGCTCCACTTTTGTTTGATTCATCCTGCCAGTGGTTTAAAGGCAAAAGCCAAAAAACTTGGGCTGCACGCAAAAGGATTGAATTTAAAAGTGACCCCCAAAAACTGAAGTAAATGGAGTGCATTTCGTCATTCGTGTTCGTATTACACACAGTAAATCACCAGATCCCCCACAAATGGACGCCAGGCGTAAGTTGTATCAAAAATACGTATACTTTATATAAAAGCTTCTCTGTTGCAGACTTAGTACAAGACCATAAATAACGATTGCGAAATGGGGGCCAACAGATGATAATTAGGCACTGTTCGATTCTTTCGTAGTTTCTTCTGCTACGGGCGCTTCGTAGCGCTTTGTCCAGTCACGGTGACAAGCAGCGCACCCGAGGTACAGGGACGCGGGGAAATCAGAACGTTGCGGACCCCGAGTCCGAGAGAGTATTCACTGTACCTGCGAGTGTGCGGTGGGCTGGACGAGTCTTCGGTGGGGGGTGCAGGTTCTGCACCTTGAGGGACTCCGGATCTGGAATCAGCGGGCAGCTTTCGGAAGACAGGCGCGGCCCAGGGCCTCCGACACGGACGGTGCGGGAGGTCACTTCAGGGGGCGGCGCGGTCTGAATCTTGCTGGGAGGCGAAGCGGGGCAGCCGGATACGTTACGACGTACGGGCGGCCGTCCGAGGCTTGGAACTTGCGGTCCGAGCAGAAATCCGGCAGGAGGGCGAGAGGCCACCAAGCACTCTCCAGTAGCAGGCAGGTGACAGGGAAGCGGGGCGGCCAGACCCGAGGGGTCAAGAGCGACTCAGGTAGAGCGGGGCTCTCGGCGAGTGGAGGCAGCCAGGCTTCTGGGTGTCACGGCCCTTGGAGGGGGTGAAGGTGCACAGAGCACTCCGGCGAAAGAAAGCACACGGCTCGATTTTCAGACGAGCGGAGACACAATGAACCCACTGGTCCTGGGGTTCAATTCAGGGGGCAAGCTTGGTCAAACCCTTGGAGATTGTTGAAGAACAAAGTGCAAAGTCTCTTCCAGTCTTTTCCTCTCCTTTCTCAGCAAGGCACCAACTGCAGGCCAATCCCCCAGGTCAGGGAAAGTTACTCCTCCTTCAGCTTCTTCCACGTCCTTCTGGTCAGGCAGAGTTTCTTCGTGGTTCAATCAGGATCTAATTTCTTAGGAAAAGGGCTCCTACATTTATACCAAGTTTCTTTTGTCTTTACAGGCCAGGGGGGCCTTTACATAATCCTAGCCCAGTTCCATTCAGTCAGGAGCACTTTGTTGTGGGGACTCTAACTTCTTCTTTCAGCAGGCAGGGCAGAGACATCAGACGCTCCCCAGGGGGTGGAGCCAGTATTGTGGTGGCAGAGCACTGTCCTATTCAGAGTCAAGGTGCACTCCTCCCACCCATCCTGGTGTAATCTTTCTATTCACCACCTGGCAGCCCCAGCCTGTCTCCTGGAACTCCCCAGCCCTGTCACTCAAGCTACACACAAAGAAGATAGCCCTCCCCTCCAGAGGCGGACTGAAATGGTTAGGCACGCAAAGGCTAACTTTCTAAAAGTAGCATTTGCAAACCCAGGATATTAAAATAACCTTTACTAAAAGGTGTATTTTATTATTCTGAGATCGGGCATACTAAACACGAATTTCTACCATGCTTCCTGAGCCTGCTAGGATTATAGGGTGTTATAATCTAGCAGCCCATTCTGGCCTATGGAGAGCAGGTAGCCTTCAATAGTGAAAAACGAAAATGGCGATAATTCACTATTAAGACATGCCACACACATTAGGGCATGTCCTACCTTATGCCTACAATGCACCCTGCCCTTGGGCCTACCAGAGGGGTGACTAATATGTAGTTAAGGGAAGGTTTAGGGACTGGCAAGTGGGTGCACTTGCGCAGTCAGCGCGACAGTACCAGACTGCACGCAGTTTCTGCAATGGCAGACCTTAGACACATTTTACCAGGCTGCTTCTGTGGGTGGCACAACCAGTGCTGCAAGCCCACTAGCAGCATTTGGATATACATGCCCTGGGCACCCCTGGTGCACTCTACTAGGGACTGATAGTAAACCAAATAAGCCAAACATGGAAGTCAATTCACATAATATATTTTACCATAGGGAGCACTTGCCCTGTGGCACTTGATGGCAGTGTCACGGGGCCCTGAGCAGCTAACACCAGCACAAAAATACATTGAGGCACAGACAAAAATGGAAGAGCGACCCACGCCAAAGATGCCAGGTCTAACAAGGCCGATCTTCACAGTCAGTAAAAGTATCAGAGATGATGATGATTAAGTCAGGACTCAGGAGGACGTTTCATGAGTGGCATAAAACGGAAAAGCCAAAAGGTAAACACGTCAACAACAACAACCACAGCAGACCCAAATGTCTGTGTAGAAGTTGAATAGAGTCTAGCGGTGGGATGACTGCAGTGCATTGATTTTACTAACTTAAACTGTAAAATGCTATGTTTGGAATGGATAATGTGCTTTGCATTTGTCCAACTCTTTGAGAGAAAAAAAAAAGAATTTTAAGTGTTAACGTAGGATGTGCTAAATGCTAAGCACTGTGGGCCTGCTCTCTCCTGTTACTGTTGAAGGTCAATGCTGGAAACAGACTAGAGTAGAGATGATGCATAGATGCCACCTCGGAAAGTGTTCTTGTTGCACTACACCATCACTTGTGCATTTGTTTTAACTTTATTTCTCAAAATCCACTTTGGTTTTCCATCTACAATTACAGGCCGGGCCTTGCCCGAAACTTTGTAAAACATTACAATGCATATTAATTACCTTACCAATCAATCACGTTTTTTTTTCCAGCCGGGCAGTGGCGAGTGGCGAGGCGACACACCCAAGATTGATGGACGAGAGGACATTTTTTACCAGGATAAGACAGTAACAGTATCCACTTTTATCTTCTTTTAAATAATTTGATTAATATCTTGTATACAATCTTTACAACAGTGTGTTCTTGGAGTTGTTATTATCAATCATCATTAGGTTTGCTCTGTGTTTACGATTCTTCCCTACCAATATTTAAAATTTCTATTTGCTATCTGTTAAAGTATTAAGGCCGGAACAACAGAACAAGAACTAGACGTGTATGTAATACGGGTCTCTTATCATCATGCATGCATTGCCTTTTTCTCCCTTAACATATGGATATGGTAGTCTTCAATGATTGTCGTTTGTTTGTCTATGTGTATGCATACTGTTTTTCTATGTCAAACCTTTCCCAAAAACCCCCTTCCCATCCATTCAACAAACCCTAACCCTCTTCCCCCAGGCTGTGTGTCTTATTGTCGAGGTGTAACTAAATTAAATGTACACCAATACTTAATCACACACTTGCTGGGGCAGATGTGGTGAAAGCAACACTACATCAATTTCAAGGCAGAGCGATGATCTTCTTCTGCTTGGCCACCCGTGAGTAGGATATTTCAGAGGTTATTTTTTTTAACAAAGGAACATATACCTCAGCATGAATTGCCGGCATTGATTGGATTTGTTTCTTGTCATTCCTCATATACAGCACTAACTGTTAGGCTGTAGGCCTAGTCAAGTGACTCGACACAATTATAGTTTGTAACTCTGTCTAGTAGGCTATCCTCCTAACCACCATTCTGTTTTTTTGTCAAATATTTGAGCATATTATTGTTGCTCGGTAAGTTTTGTACTGTACTTCATTCAACTACTACTAACAGTCTCTCAAAGGCGATTGACTGTCTCCTTCTCTTTTTTTGCAAATGCTGCCGCCCTGCCAGTGTCTACTACTACTACTATGCTGCTACCACCACCACCACCCCGATAATGGCATGTATGAAAAAGGAAACCATCTTCATCATGCAGCCAGTGCTGTGCCACAGTTGGACATAAACATCAAGCACCGGTAAGAGACAAGTTTGGGGGAGGCAGAATTAATAATGGACATGTTGGTCAATGATTTCATTTTCACACACCAGTACAAAGAATGCATAGACTAGAGGACAAACTGAAAGTACTAGAAGGACCAGTCAATGAGTGAGGTGTGTCGCATCTATCTGTGTCTTATACAGTCAGCCAATTATTGAAATCAAACACAGGCTATGGGCGGCCATGCACCAGCAAGGAAACAGTGTGATGTAAAACAGTTACCCCACCTACAAAACATTAACAACATTGCATGTAACATATAAAAATATATTTAATTTACCCTAACAAATAAACTAAATCCACAAAAGCTGACCCACCCTCTCCCTAACCCCAACCAATGTCCATAGAAGTCTGTAACGCCCAAACAAGTTCCCACCCACCCACCCAAACAAGAATCAAAAAAGGGGCAGAACAGGATGACAGGGACTAAGTGGTGGGGCGGGACTCCAGGAGGACACGCATCTGGTGCATCTTACCCTCTAAACGGGTGACGCGGCGTCTAAGAGTGCGGCAGTTGCAGCCACAGTGGGGGGGGCACCGGAGATGGAACGGTGGCGGCGGGCAGCCGCCAGACGGTGGCGCCGTACCGCTGGAGGGCAGTGGCTGGGGCATGGGCCACGGGAGGAGGCTTCAACAATTGCAGCCGCAGTCTCCTCCTCCTCCTCGGCTAAGACCACCGGCCGCCGGTATTCTCGCTGGATTGCCTCCAGCTTCCGGCGCTGTGCCTTGGCGGCCAACTCCTTCCGATTTTGTTTCGGAGTTGCTGTGTATCAAAAAGAAAAAAAACAAGAAAATTGTAAAATATACTCTTAGAAAAACAGTAGGACAAGGTAATTATTTATACACATAGTGGCATGGTAGAGTAGCACAATAAAGCACAGTAGTACATAACATTTTAAATGTCGCCCGTCCTTCTTCCTTCCACCCGTCTTTCACTTTTTAGTTGAACAGTGCACCAGGTGCTCTTCTCCATAAAACTTTCAAAGCTGAGTTGAAATCAGATAGATGAGGCCATTGGTTACTCAATACTCCGGCTCCTATGCCAATTAAAGGGAATTCTAGTCTTCTAGTTCACTCTTCAAACGTCCCCAACAACTCATACTTACTTAAGACATCGGATAGCGGGCGGACTTTGTCCACCCGCCATCCTCATGCTAAAAAGGGACAACTAATTAGGATGATGCGCCTGGCACAATGGCGGGCGCATCCTGTTTTTTTTTTTTACATTCTGGTTGCCTTTGCTGAAAGCAATGCTAAAATGTTGTGCTGCTTTTCCAAGCACAGCATGACGGGCCCCGCACGGAGCCTGTCATGTTTTTCTTTGAAAGGCGGGGGGGTACCATAGCATAGGTAGGTACCCTCCATGGGGGCACCCAAGCATACTCTGCAATATCTGCATGCCTTTCCGTGGCGGACGGCAATGCCGCCATGCAAAGGCATTCCAAAATGCAGATTATATGGCTGGCGGTGTGTTCAGAGAGACACCACCGGCATATTGAACCCTTTTACGCCTGGTCGACATGTGGGGGGTATGAATATTTTCTACAGGGATGGCGGGAGGTTTGCCCCTGCGGTGTCGGCAGTGAATTCCAGCCGGCCCGGCAGGCGCAATACGCCCACCATCCTAATGGGGCCATAAGTCACAACTGTACAGTATACATATACATACAGTACACCCTTGCAGTGAGTGTGCAGTCAAGTTCATCAATAGCTAAGGATTATGAATCTAACTTACCACCGCCTGCCACTGGTGCTGCCACTCCCCCTACCGCTCCATCGTCGGTATCGGCAGCAACTGCCGCATCCTCGCCCTCCGCGTCACCTTGTTCACTGGCCCCGGCAAAGGTGGTCGGTAGTGCACCTAGAAAACATTACACATTTATAAGGCGTCATATACACCTCCCACCTATTGATCAGTAGCAAGGTTGAAAAATGAGTTAATACTAACATACATCACTAGTACAAATCAGGTAGTAGTAGATTAGACACTAATAGTTATATATGATCATTGTAGCCTTTGCTTAATTAGCCCTAGCCATGCTACCATTTTACCTTTGTGTCTTTTATTTTTGCACATGTGACGCTACCTTTACCTTGCAGCTTAAGACACCTTTGAGCCCACGTGACATGACCTGCCTCACACTGCTACTGTCTAGTCTACGCGCTGCGTACAAGCGGTCAACATACATTAACAAGCCACTTTTTTAGGAAGTACTGGTGTACTACTGTTACTGTTAGTCCATATTGCTTATCCATAAATGCTACACTTTTTGGCACGGCTGAGAAATGATTGCAGGTTGCAATATACTAAAGCACACCATTTCATTTTTCGCATTACAGACGCGAGATTCCCTTCTACGAACCAGAGCTTCTGAATGATGCAACAACTACCAGTACTAGGTTCTTCTAAGGTGAGGGGTCCCTTCACTCACATCTTCATTTATGAATTTATATAAACTAAATTGCTATGGGATGGTGGTGCTGCCTTCCACCACTGTTCAGTTATCCTGATTTAATTCCCAACTGTATAAGTGTAACGATGTATATTGTTTTAATGTTATTGATTTTCCGGTTGGTGCTGCATTTTATAATAAAACAATGTACAGAGCTTCTCAATTCGAAATAAACATTTTGAACTTACATAGACTTGGTGGTATTTGGTGTGGACTAACTTACACGAGTGAGCAAATTAAAGTAAGGGTGTGCATGTGAATTGCTTCCACGACTGAGAGGTTGGGTGTGTTATGTTCTGGGTTGTCTACTTGTTGGGTATCTTGGGGGGAGGGTTCCGAGACCTGATAGTTATGACAAGACAGTACTATAGTCAAGCAGTGGAATTGTGGTGGGTGCGGAATTTCTGATTGAGGTGTGTAAGGAAGGTCCAACCTACCATCACCAACATCCTATTTTCTGGTGCAAATGTGTGTGTATGTGCAAGATCCCTACAACAGTAGTATGTCCTATAGGGTATCATATCAAAATAGTAATACATCTGGTAGGGCTGTTGCTGTGAATTTTCAAAGCCTCAAGATCTATAAGAGTAAAAGTAGTACAAGACAACGACCCAACGGATTGGACTCAATGGCTCGAGCTACTGGTGAATATGAGTTTTATATTACAACCTTTCACAAAGAGTGGCACTGGCCAACTGGGCAAGACTAGCTACTACAGTACAGACAGACTGATAGTATGTAGTCGTAGTCAGAGTCATCATAGCGGAGGCAGGGATAAGATTTTTGAAACCGTACAGATCAAAGGATAATTGGTGGTAAAAAAATAGCATTTGGAAACAAACAATAGTTCGGGAAAAATATGGGGCAGTACAAGTTATGGAATAAGAAATATTATTAAAAACAAGAAGACTTACTGGGGCCAGCAGAGGAGCCCTCAGCGGTGTCCTCCTGGTGGTGTTCTGTGTGTCCCGCCGACTACCCAGTCCCTGCCGGTCTGCCCCTGGGTGCTGATGAACAGGAAAGATATAAGAAAGAGACAAACATTGATGGATGGTGTCAAACAAATACAATATTTTTCAACAACGGTCAAAAAACACTTATGTAAACAACAATTGCAATAACAAAATTGACCGATCTCATCTGGTCAACAAGTAATATCCGGGGATTCGCAGTTCGACTACTTAAGTTACTATTTATCAACAGTAATCCAGTCTTCCATTCTGATTCCAGAATGCCAAGTTACAACTAAGCCTAAGTACAACGTACCACCCAACCTAGCCCACCTATTCCAGGCATGCCAATTGTACATTAAGTATGCATTTCCACTGTATTCCTCAACAATGCATATGGTCAAATCATGGAGGACACATGAACATGACTACATGTTTTGTATACACCAAATTTAGGTTTGATTGACTGATGCTGATCTGCTAGTGCTAAGTAACTGCTAAGCCTACCACCACTCATTGAACAAACTAGAAAAGGTTCTAATAAAGACAGCCGTACTACCAGCACGTCACGTAACTGAGTGAGGGGGCATCACGCATAACACTAACAAATTAGAAGGTCATACAAAGTACCTAAACCGAAGTATCAATCCGCCCCTATCTCTTAGTGACAGGACAAAGTAAGGAGTGGACTAGAGTCACTGTAGCATTACGTAACTTAATTTCTCTAAAATAAACTCGTAAAGAATCACGCTAAGCAAGCGCAAATGCAAAGCTGCAAACAAGTAAGATTAGTAGTAGCGCAGAAGAGCACCTGTGTCAAAAAAATCACAGACTTTTAAACGTAATTAACCTGGAATGTAAGCAGCAACATTCTAGCTGGTTGGAGGAAAAAAAAGATATTCGCAATATATAACACAGAGCAGAAGAACAGACAAAAAGTAGTAATAATTAAATAGGTACTCACCAAGCCCCGGGACCTCCACTCCCAGCAGGTCCAGCAGGTCCTGCTCATGGTCCAAGATGTCGGACCACCGGTGCGTCAGCTGAGTCTGGGTGCGCCGAACACCAGAGAAGCGTGACACTGCCCAGCGCACCTTCCCCCACCGCAGCCGACGCTCCCGGAGGCCGTACCCGGACCCAGGCCTGCCACCTGCTGCCAGGGTTGAGGGGAGGTGGCGCTGCACAAAGAAAATTAGTGCAGCCAACTCCACCTCCCCAAATAAGGCCCGTGCCTGCACACCTTGTGGGCGCCGCCTTCCGCAAGGAAGGCGGTCGCGTCTCTGGCTGCGCCGGCGAACAGCCCTACCCTTGGACATGGTTCTGGGGACGGGGCGGGAAAGAAAAGGTAAAATAAATAAAGGAAATAAATAGCAGGCAATAGAAAGAGAAAAAGTAGCTAAAAAACAACAAAAAAAGTAGACAAAAACCAAAAATATAGAGGCAGAAAAATAGTTAGAGAAATAATAAGTAATAAAGATCCAAAAAAAGTGGCTATAAACAAAGGATTGAAAAGATTTTGGGAGGATTCAAAATCAGGCCCCAGAACCATGCAATAGAGTGAAAAACAAGATGGCCGCGCCCATTGCAACCATGTGCGCAAGTTCGCGCGAGATTTTCCCCCCGAGCAAGCAAAAAGCAACGCGATCAAGTAAAAGCGGTCGCGAACAGGAAATATCGACCGCGAACGGGCGCGAACATGCATTGCGCGACCCGGAACAGAAAGTAAGCATCGCATGGGGGCGGGACAAGTGAAAACAAGATGGCCACGCCCGTGAGCAACCGCATGGGTAAGTTGGCGACCCTCGATCATGCAAAAAATACCGCGAACAAGCGGGAAAAAAACTGCCGCGTCTTCGCGATATTTCCGGCGTGTTTGCGGAGATTTTCAGCATTTTCGCGATAGTTTGCGATAGTTACTTTCGCAAATTACGCCCACCCCTAGTGTTTGGCCAGAGTAGGGACTTGTGTGGGGGCTGGTATTTTAGGATTTAGGGCAGTGCAGTGGTGTTTGGGCAGTGTGGGGAGTCGTGCGGGGCTGGTGTTTCAAGGTGTAGGGCAGTGCATTGGTGTTTGGGCAGTGTGGGGGGTTGTGCGGCATCTGGTGTTTTAGGGATTAGGTTAGTGCAGTGGTGTTTGGGCAGTGTAAGGGGTCATGCAGGGGCTGGTGCTTCAGGTTTTAGGGCTGTGCAGTGGTGTTTGGGGATTGTGGGGGGTCGTGCTGAGGCTGGTGTTTCAGGGTTTAGGGCAGTGCAGTGGAGTTCGGGCAGTGCAGGGGTCCTACTGGGGATGTGTTTTAGGGTTTAGGGCAGTGCAGTGTTGTTTGGGCAGTGAAGGGGATCGTGCTATGGTAGTGTTTCAGGGTTTAGGGCAGTGCAGTTGTGTTCGAGCAGTGTAGAAGTGGTGCTGGGGTGGTGTTTTAGGGTTTAGGGCAGTGCAGTGGTGTTCGGGCAGTGTAGGGGGTCATGCGGGGGGTGCTGTTTCAGGGTTTAGGGCAGTGCAGTGGTGTTCGGGCAGTGTAGGCGGTCTTGCAGGGTGTGGTGTTTTAGGGTTTAGTGCAGGGGTGTTCGGGCAGAGTAGGGGATCTTGATGGGTGTGGTGTTTCAGGGTTTAGGGCAGTGGTGCAGTGGTGCTCGTGCAGTGTAGGAGGTCTTGCAGGGGGTAGTGTTTCAAGATTTAGGGCAGTGGTGTTCGGGCAGTGTAGGGGGTCTTGCTGGGGGTGGTGTTTCAGGGTTTAGGGCAGTGGTGTTCAGGCAGTGTAGGGGGTCTTGCTGGGGGTGGTGTTTCAGAGTTTAGGGCAGTGCAGAGGTGTTTGGGCAGTGTAGGCGGTCATGCTAGGGGTGGTGTTTTAGGGTTTAGGTCAGTGCATTGGTGTTTGGGCAGTGTAGTGGGTTGTGCAGGGGGTGTTGTTTCAGAGTTTAGGGCAGTGGAGTGGTGTTTGGGCTGTGTAGGGGGTCTTCCTGGGGGTGGTGTTTCAGGGTTTAGGGCAGTGCAGTGGTGTTCTGGCAGTGTAGGTGGTCATGCTGTGGCTGGTGTTTCAGGCTTTAGAGCAGTGAGGTGGTGTTTGGGCAGTGTAGGGGGTTGTGCAGGGGGTGTTGTTTCAGAGTTTAGGG